>NW_025335550.1:5719742-5889340 GCF_004798865.1 Varanus komodoensis | reverse complement strand
AATCCCCCCTCCGCGCCCGCCTGCGCAGCCCCGTCCCGCCGCTCACCGCGCCGAGCCCGGCCGCGGCCGCCGGGCGCCGTCCCCATCCTCGTCCGCCGCCTGCTGCTCCGGGCCGAGGCCTGCCGCGCCGCCCGCCCTCACGACGCCGCAGGCGGACCTCGAAGGGGCGCAGCCCGCCCGCCACCGCCGCCGCCGCCGCCTCGCATCCCCTCAGAAGCGCAGGACAGCGGCTTCGGGGAGCACGCCCTACGCTGCTGCGACTTGCCAGCGCTCCGCCCCGCCTCCTGCCGCGCCGCAGCCAGTAGCGGCGAGGCGGAGGTTAACGTTCGTCTTCCCTAGTGGCTTCTCTCCGGCGAAAGCCCGCCCCTCCTTTTCGGCCGCTCTGTCTTTCCTCTGCCGCGGTACCAGTGGGAATTTCCGCCGCATCCAGCCCCCTCCATCAAGTTTGGTTGGAGAAGCAGCGGTTAAAAAAAAAAGAAAGAAAGAGCCTAGAATACAGGCGTCTCGTTGGCTGGCTAGGCTGATTTCTGCCTGATCAGTGGCTGGGAAAGGAAGGCGGGTCCTCTCAGCCGTGGGATAATCTGAGTGGATTGGATGACTCCAACATGCTCCCGCCCACTTACCTTTCTATTTGTTATAAAGGAAGGGCGGAGAAAAGGCGGATTGTGGATTGTAATTGGATAAAATCTTTCCGGCTCCTCTTCGCTATTGGTGGAAGCGCCATGAAAAATAGTCCTATGGATAACCAATCAACGGAGTGGTTTGCACTGTTATTTTTCTTGTCTCCATCAAGCTCCTGTCGAATAGACGGATAGTTTTACATTGAAATTTAATATATTTGTACTGGGAGGGTTGAATAAAATGCATTAAAATATGTGCAAAATATGAGAGTTATTATAAATATAAAAATTATAATTATATAATATATATAAATATAGGTTTGTAAAAATCATGGAAAATACTTATAAAATACGAGCATCTGTGTAAATGAATGAATTCCTATCTTTAAAAATCGGTTGAATTGAAAAACATTGAAAATATTTACAAAATCTGAACATAACTATAAATTAATGCACTTCTATTTCTTAAAAGGTTTATAAACCACCATCAGAAAATTTTGCAAAATATGGATACACTTGACACAAAATATTATAGAGCGGACTAAAACCTAAAAAGAATAGCAACTGGTATAAAACATTTCTAGGTATTACTACCACTCTACACGACTGTAGTGCACCCGCAACTGGAGTATTGTGCTCAGTTTTGGGCCCCTCATTACAGAAAGGATATAGCCAGGTTGGAGTCAGTGCAGCACAGGGCCACAAGGTTGGTGGCTGGTTTGCAGGGGATGCCGTATGAGGCGAGACGGAGGGAACTGGGTCTCTTCAGCCTGGAGAAGAGGAGACTCAGAGGGGATCTGTTGGCGACACACAGGTATGTGAGGGGGTATCACATGGAGGTGGGGAGAGACCTGTTCTCCCCTGCAGAGGAAGGCAGGACGCGCTCCAACGGAGCAAAGCTCAGGGAGCCAAGGTTCCGTTTGGATGCCAGGAAGCACTTCCTGACAGTCAGGACCCCGAGGGTGTGGAATGGGCTTCCACGAGAGGTGGTTGAGGCCCCATTGGTGCGGGTGTTCAAGGCTGGACATGCACATGGTGGGCATGTTGTGAGCAGAGCTGACTGGAGCTGGGGGTCAGACTAGATGGCTCAGGAAGCCCCTTCTGACTCACTCTGTTTCTATGTTTCTATTTCAGTGGCCATAAAATCACATGAAGTTGTGTGTGTGTTTGAGTTTTTACTGTTTTAAAATACTGGATTGTTTTTTATTGTGTCTTTCATTGAGGCCCTTTGGTTTGGAAGGACTGCTGCCCTGAAAGGTGGTTAAGAAATATTTTAAATAAACAGGCCCTAAAGCACATCCAAGGGGTGGGGGGCATAAAATAGCTTGGATTTCCAGATCTGTGGCTGGACATAGCACTTCAGCCTTAGACCGGGAAAACAGACAGGATTGCCCTCCCTCCAGTAGAGAAAGAACTGTGCTGGCTTCTCTCCAGGATTAGGGAAGTGATCTTGGAGAGGAGAAGTATTGGGGTGCAGGGAAAGGAGGAGATTGGGGAGGCCAGGATGCATGGTATCCTGGAACCGTCCTGGCTTCTCCCCTCCTGCTCCAAGATGCCCCAGCTAGAAAAGCAGAAAAGTCAATTCAGCGAGAAGGTAGGGTGGGAGGTCTAGATGGTAACGATGACTCCTTTGTTTTTCAGCAAGCCTCCAAGTCCAGGGCCTTACAGGCATCTCAAGTGTGCCCCAAATTTACACCAACATGTCAATACTAATTCAATAACAAGTTTGTGAGGGTGGGCAAGAATATACCGATCAAGGCCTTAAACCCTACACTTGAAGAAGGCTAATCTTCCCTCACCTGGCGTCTTCCATGTGTTTTGGAACACTTCCAGTGGTGGATGCAGAAGGGTGGCAGGTGGCACCCCCTCAGACCAGGAGCCTGTGCTCTGCCCTTCCAGGCAAGCCAATACATCTGCAGTCCGACATCTCCCGCAGAGGCCTTCGTAGCGAGGCTGTGGAGTGGTGGCAGCCATTCCCAAGAGACCTTCTGGCCATTTCCCTGTAGCAGCAGCACATTGCCTCTGGCGAGCTGTCCCCTCTACCGACTCTATGCAGTGCCCTGAGCTCCTCAGGCTGAGTCCAGAGATGACCCGGGGACCGCTCTGCTGGGTCTGGCCAACCTGCTGCATCAAATGCCACAGCATGTGGGGCAGGTCTCCAGACCTACGAGACACTGACACCTCTGATGCTCCACAGAACCACATCAGCCGCTCTCCAAGAACACCCCGCCTCGGCCAGTACCACACAAGCCACTTGTCATGCCTGATGGCTCGACATAGACGTCTACTCGTGAAGACGAGACGGGAGCTAACCGAGAGAGTCAGGCCTTGGACCAAGGAGACTGATATTTGAGGACCAGTGCCCAGACGGCCCATATACAGCCTGGCTCTCAGACTGCTGGGCAAGAAACCACTCCACCACCTGACCCCTTAGCCCCTGAGCGAATAACCTCCCCGCAGGCTGATGGGGAGGCACCTGAAGGAGTAGCTTCCTCTCATTCTAGCGCTGGGCCGCCTGAGCAAGGTGCCCCCCCCCACCGGTTCCTGACTCAGAAACGGCTGATCAAAATTCAGAAGAACAAGAGGTTGTGATGGGGAGTTTGGCACACGCCCAAAATAGGAGAGCTTGAACACGACACCACGGGATGCTGAGCTGCCTGAGGAGTCCTTGCATTCAGTCATTTCATCACCTTCAGCTTGTCTGAAGCCAAGGAGAAGATCTGATCATATTGATGGCCCAAGCTCCCCATTTTTTCCAAGCAGACACCAAAACAGGGCTAGGGAACTACGGCTTCACAGGGCAATTTGGCCTGTCCAGCCAGCCCCTCTGTTCCTTGGATGAGATCCCGCCTTTTCCCCAAAGCTCCTGTCCCTTCCAAAGCCTTCATCCTCCAGCCCAGTTTCCACCTGAAGACAGCAAATACCATTGCTGGCAGCAGGACTCATGAAAGTCAGCAGAAATCATCCTATAGGAGCTCGTGATTTTTAAGAAGACACCTCCATACACAACAGCAGCAATGCAGCCCCTCTTGGTCCACCCAGATGGAAACAACATTCCATGGCATTTATTTCTAGGCAACGGTGACGCTTCAGCCGCTTCCCTGACTGGGCACTCTGCTTACACACTGCCACCCATTTGGTGCCAGTATGCAAATCATTTGAAAGGATGGAGAGAGAGCAGAGCCTGGGAGGTGTCACAATGGCTCCAGGCTGTGACTGAGAAGGCATGACCATGGCGTGGAGTTACAGAGCCTCAGGGACACGGACTAATCAGGACGCTGCATCCGAGCCACAAGACG
Source organism: Varanus komodoensis (assembly GCF_004798865.1). Classification (NCBI taxonomy): domain Eukaryota; kingdom Metazoa; phylum Chordata; class Lepidosauria; order Squamata; family Varanidae; genus Varanus; species Varanus komodoensis. The sequence continues at coordinate 5,885,421 of NW_025335550.1, read as the reverse complement.
CCTTGGGCTGCCTGAGGCCAGGAGGGCCTGTGCTCAGCCCAGATTGCTCTACAAGTGGCTGGCGTTCGGGGCTCGGCTGTCCTCCCCAAGAGGCTACGGACACAACCTCAAACACCCAGAGCCAATGTTGAGGCTGTCTAGGTGCTGGGTGTGTTTCCAGGAGACGTTCTTTTGCTGCCTCCGCTGTCTCAAGACAAGGAGAAGGTACCCATTCTTTCTAATCTAAGCCTTGCTGAAAAGGTACAGTAGGGCGAGCCCAAGTCACATGGGATATCTATACAGAGACATGAGGAGGATTAATGAATCAGAGATCCAGAGAGACAATTCAGCAGAAGCCCTCTGAAGTGGGCTGGAGGGAAGAAAGAGGTTTTCTGAAGAAAAGTGGCAGTAAATCCTTTCCAAACCAGAGGTATAATCGAACATTTGGCATACTCCAGACCTGGTAAAATGTAACTTACCAGGTAGGACACCATCACAATCAAATGAATTCTTAAATGAAATGGATTCCCTCCATCAGAAATTAGGAGAAATCCATTGATTCTCAAACATGTGCTGCCCAGATCCAATACAGCCATGGCACTCCTCTTTTTCAAGAGGTCCTCCTTCTGTAGAAGACAAGAGAGCGCTGATTTCTCAGAAAATTGGAGTTGTCTTGACAACCACCCACTCCCATCGCCTCTATTTCACTTGGTTTCTAATATGTAAATATTTCTTTTTCTCTTTGAAACACAGTGTTGGCTGCTATTTGCATATGAAACCCACACTGCCTCTTAGCCAGCCTCAGGTACAATCCTGTGCAAGTTGGACAGAAAAAGGGCCTACAGCGCTTAGCGTGCCCTGGAGAGATGTTGAACACTGAGCCTTGAAAAATCAAGATGTATAGCAAAATTTAGTTAGGGTGCAATCCTGTGCATGCTAAGGCAGACAAAAGCCAGGGGGATGATATGCGCTCTTGACTATCTTCTGCCTAAGCTTACATAGGATTTTACCCTTAAGGTGTTGCAGCTCTCTCCTGGACAACATAAGAAGTTATAAGAAAAGCCCTGCTGATCAGACCATCTAGTCCAGCACTCTATTCACACAGTGACAAAGCACTGGCCCACAGGACCGCCCCAAGCAGGCTGAGTGCAAGACCTCCACCTGCCCAAGCTCCTCAGCAACTGGTGTGAGCAGTCACGCCTCCTCTGGTGAAGGGGGTAGCCCATAGCCAGCAAGGCTAGTAGCCACTGATAGCCTCCACCTCCATGAATTTGTCCAATCCCCCCGTAACGCCATCCAAATTGGCAGCCACAACCACTTCCTGTAGTAGCAAATTCCGTAGTTTAACTATGTTGTATAAAGAAGTACTTCCTTTTCTCTGTCCTAAACCTCCCGGCAATCAGTTCCGCCCACCCATTCTCCACTGGCAAGTTCTCGCCAGTAACATCTTCAGAACTGAATCCAGCCATGTCCTTCAGGGACAGGAACCCTGCTTCAATTAGATGTGATTAGGATTAGTGCAGTTAGGTGCAGGAAGACATGGAAACTTGGGGTTTGTGTCAATGGTTCCATGGAAATGGCAGGCTTTGAGGAGCAGCTTGAAGGAAGGTTAGTTCCAGGCCTGAAGGGCATCAAGGGTGGAGTCATTTGTGGGAACAGACGAACTTCTGATAGCTGGAACTAGAGATACAAAGGATATGGGCAGGATTGTATCCGTTTCTTGGGAGCAGAGAATGAAAAGAGGACAAGGCCATGGTGGGCTTTGAAAGTTCTTCTTCTAGTAAAGAGAAAGTTGGCCAAGAAAAGATCAAAGTCAGCCCACCTAGGAAGGAAAAGTAAGGTGCATGCCGTTTAAAGTGAGGTCTAAATTTGATGCAAAATTTGGTTTCTCTACAGTTCGGTGGAAAAGATGCTGGAGTTTTCTGGACCTAAGTGGAACACGCATGGTCTAGAGCCAGTGATAGTGCATGACATCTTATCCAATGACATTCCAGATGTACAGGGCAATGACAACCTTGAGGCCACAGTGATGCTGCATGGTCCAAAGCATGATGGAGACCTGGTGAACAGCTCACCTGAACTGTGTCTAGAAGACAGTGCAGACCTGAGTGATGTGCAAATCCAGAGCTGCACGGAGGAGTGGAAAGGATATGACATCTTTCCAAGCAACCAATTGGAAGCATGTGGGACAACAGGAAAGGTGACCCACCAGGAAATAAACAATGAAGAAGAAGAAGGCCAAAAAGAGGAAGAAGAAAAAGAAGAAAAGAGGCATTCTGGACCTTCAGGAGATGAATGAGTGGATGGCTTTCCCAGAAAGCTGAAGCCTCCACTGCACCAATATCAACAAAGCAAGACTCTCGGCTGTGTGTGGACAATGTCTTTCAGCTTTGAAAGAGCCAGACTGATGATCAGTCAAGCATTTTGTGGCAGCATGAAACTTAGAGTGAATCCAGGCACGCTAGCATTCTTGCTTCATCTGCATCACTGTGGCACATGTGTTTCCTCTATCATCCTTTAACTATTGAGCCTGGACGTGCCGATCTTTCTTCCCCTTGGGTTCTGGATTTCCTCTCTCATTTCACAGAGACTCTTGAAGCATATGTTTGTGTTCACTACAGACATTTTTACCATACTTCTCCAGTTCAAAAAGAACACACAAGACAGCTTACAAGCTAAAAATATTTGTTAAAAAAATCAATCCACAAAAGCTTACTGAAGAATGCAGAAATTCAGAAACTCTTGGAAGCAGAAAGACAACTTCGTTGGCAAAATGCCTGTCCACATGAAAAGGCAATTGCAAGAGGGCCGTGCTGGAAGACTTCCGAGAGGGTGACAAGACAAACAGTGCTCCATCAGGCATTCCACAGCCTGCGCAAAGTCAGAGCGAAAGCCTTCCCCAGTGCCTCAGCCAAGCACGACTGAGATAGATGTTGAAGGAACGCCACGGAGAACATTTCTAATCAATTTTAGCAGGTGGAGCGGCTCACATGAGTGGACGTTAAATTAACTTGCTAGAGTTTCGAGGTTTGAATAGGTTGTGCTATTCTCTCCCTTCTTATGCACATTTCTTACCCCTGACATATCAAAGGAGGAAGAACTTCAATCTCACTAACCCTAATTAGTATGGCAATCCTGGACTGATGGCACTGAAAATAAGAAAGATACAAAGCCAAAGGCTGTTTTTCACCCTTAGTCTGCTCTGCTTCAAGCATTTCAGTTTCTGCCCCTAAAAATTCCCCACTGGCAAAGGAACATTTCAGCATCATATCAGTAAGGAAATACCATTTTCTCCTCTAGGTGAGAGGGAGCAGCATTGTTAATAAATATTATTTTGGTAATGTTTATTCAAAAAATCACATTCTTTGTCATTGATTGCATATGGAGGTATTTTGATTATCTACATAGATGTCTGGAATTGGAGACCTGTTTAAAGGGATGAACAAGTCTGTCATGTTCACTTTCTGCCACATTCTTTGTTTAAAAGTTCTTCCAAGAGTTTTGCAAATATTGGTGAATTCTCATAAAAACAACCAAACAAATAAAAATTTCACCCATCTGCATGCCATGGCGGCTCTTCTCCCCCTCCTTCCTTCCAAGCAGATCAGGACAAATGCTTTCTCGCTAAAAGTCCTTTTTTATGCTCAAGGGACCTGCTGGGCTAGCTACAAAGGAGTATTGCTGTTGATTCCAAACTGAACACATATTTTCCTTTCTAAACAAGAAAAAGCTGGCCCAGCATCAAGGTGGGTGCCGCTTAAGGAACCATTGAGACTTCTCACACACACACACTCCCGCCGCTCTTAACCTGACCCCGTATGATCAGACGGATGAAGCTGGGTCTGTGCCCTCCCTTCTCAGCTTGCTCGCTAAACTTTCCCACAGCATCAAAAACTGTTCGATCCCCTGCAACTGCCTGCTTTAACGCTGGGACGAGTACCCTCTGTAATTCAGCTGTCAATTCTGAGCCCCTCTCATCTGAACCAGAATCCAATTCTCCAACCTTTGAAGGTCTATTGCATGAGGAGAGGGCCCAATCCTGCATTGCTCTGGCCTAATTTGTATGTGCAGTTATTCCCAGCACGGGCAAGGCCCTGATATACCCTGGAGAACTGCTGCCGGTCAGCGGCAACAGTACAAGGCTTAAATATACCAGTGGTCTGACTCAGTATTGAAGCGACTTCCGGTGTCCCTAAATTTATACACAACAAACTGGGGGTTTTTCCAGAGGGAGGACTCCTAACACTTCTATCCAAAGGGCACTGTGTTGGCATTCCAGTGCTTTCTCCACCCAGTAATTTCTCCATGGTTCCACCTCAGTGGTTCTTCTTTCCTTCAATGTAAGTACTCTCGAACGGCAAGTTCTTTCAACGTCACCGCTTTATTCTGACATTTCTTGGCCTCCTCCTCTTCCATTTTCTCTTGGAAGGATACAAAATCCTTGCCAAGTCCATATGCTAAGGAGATCATGGTTTCCAGCAGAGGGATGTGATACCGGTGGCTAGGGTGCTTACTGAGACGCGACAAAGCCTTTTCTCCAAATTCATAGGCACTTTTGAGATTTTCCAGATCTTTGTAACACACGAGGATGGCACAGAGAGTGGGAACCAAGAGCACGGGCCTATGTTTGGTGAGCTTTTCTTGCAGAGCTACCGTCTCCAGAAAGACTTCCAAAGCTTTGTTGTATTGTCCTCCGCGAAGACACCCATAAGCTTCCTCCAGTTCTGGTCTTGTTAAAAAGTCAATAAACATTCTCGATGTCCGTGTGCATTCCATGGAGTAGAGAAGCCGCAAATAATCTTGGAAGGCTAGTTTCCTCTCAATGATTATCTCCTCCGTGAAATTTCCCGTCAGAGTCTTCTTTGGAAAGGTGACATCTTCCATTTCATCACAGAACTCCTTCAAAAGATTTGTGTGCAGCCTTTCGAAATCTGAATACCGGCGTTCAATCATGGATCGATTGCTATCAAAGCTTCCCGTCTGGACGATGAGAATTTGGTACTTCTAGCAGAGAGAGATGCACACAAAATTTCAGGAACATTTTTTATGCAAGACTCAGTTTTTGCACAGACTAAAGTCTGACAAGATTGTGGGCCAAACTTGAAGGAACAATTTCTCCTTTGCAAGTAGAAGGTTCCACGTTCGATCCCCCACATCTCCCCATAAAAACATCAACAAGAAAGGGTCAGAAAATGGATAGGAAGATTACTTGTGGTCCATGCCACTTGTGGTCCATGCCAGTGATCTCTCCCACATGGCCCACCTAGCTCTACCATTATATTTTTTGCACCAAATTAAGATCTTCTTCCCTCAAGCACTGGGCGGAATACAACAAGGTCTGAATCAGGCCTTGAATTTCTTCTCAAGTTCAATATTGTGGATCTATGCGTTGCTCTCTGCATGTTGTGTGTTTATATATTTGCTTGTATATAAATTTTACCATTTTTAAAACTGTCGAGAGCTTCAGCTGTTGGGAAGATAATGTAATTAATGAAACAACATTTTGTGTGTTCATATATAAATCTATTTGATCCCATCCTGTATGAATATGCAATTTTTAAAAAACTGTCCCTAAATTCAGATAAAGATGCTACTTAAATATGCATGTCAATGTGTATTTTATCAAGAATACACATGCATAAATTTATTTTATCTAGATCTAGGCATTTCTAAACATGTTTGTTCTAAAGTATACAGTGGCATGTGTTCTGAGCAAAAACTATATCTAATAATTCCATTCTTATCTGTACTTTAGGCCAGGATTTATCATATCATTTTCATTTCATTTCTATACTGCCTAAAAACTCAGCCCTTTGGGAGGTGCACAAAAGTTAAAACCATAAAATACGTTATAGAACCATATACATGCAAACATACAATCATCACGATGAGGATGCATTCATCTGAAGGATACATTTAATCAACAAGGAAAACTTCAAGACCTGTTTTAAAAACCTCATCTTAAACTGCCAGATGCCCGAGAGATGAAGCTCTTAATCTGGTGCCCCAAAGATAACGATGTTGGTACCAAGTGGACCTCATCAAGGAAAGCATTCCAAAATTGGGGCGGGGGGGACACCACTGAGAAGACCCCATTGGCACCTTCCAAGCCGCCCTCAGACAAGGCACCTGGAAGAAAACCTCAGATGATGCACATAGGTTTGTGGTCGGGGAGAATACAATCCATGTGCATCAAAACTTGCACTTGTCTAATCCCTCAAGAATCCCTAGATGGTGGCAGGTGGTAGGAAGGGCCTGAAGCCATGAAAAGCCATTGCCAGGAATGGCGCAGCCCTCTCCCACCTGGCATCCACTGGAAACTGCTGGACTACAACCCAATCTATTCCTGACTACTAGCCATCCTGGCTAGGACTGATGATCGTGGGTCCAAAATTCCTGAAAGGCTTCAGACTGGGAAAGCTGGAACTGACAGTAGAAACCAGGCTGACAAATCATTTCCTACCTGGCCAAAAGAAGCATTCTAAGTCTCCGATCAGCATTCCCCAACTTGTTAGGGCAGTCGTTATTTGTTTTTCGGTGCCAGGCTAAGACCTTTTTATTTCAACAATATTTTAATAACTTTTAACATGAGCTATATAGGTTTTAATCTGCAGCCAGGGTGGATCTGGATTTTATTTGTATTATGTTTTGTTTTATTCTTCTTATTTATGTAAGCCGTCCTGAGGCTCTGCAAAAGGACGGCATACAAATACTCTAAATAAATAAATAAACACATTTGGAATAACAAAATTATTAATGTCGATGTGATGAGAGTGATAAGAAATTCAAACCACAATGCAAATCTTGCTTCTAACCATGGTTGGGAGCTCTGTGTTTGGAGAAACCATGGCTAATGCAACCTTTTCTTCCAGATATAATGCTACCTATGTTTCTTCCAAAAATGGATGGGGGGATTGAATAATTCGGGACCCTCCTAACACCAGCTGGCATTCCAGCATGAGCTTACCACATATTTAGAGAAGGGTTTCTCGACAATTACAGCCGATGGGATTTCGAAAACGACTTTGACTTCTCGACAGTTGCGTTTCTCCTTCCTCCAATATTCCTGAAGTTCCTTAGTTGTCATGGAAGAGTTGAGATTTGGGGTGTCTTGCTCACCTACAGGGACATAATGAAATGGACAATGTTTGCTCATCGCTGCATCTCAAAACCATTTCCCTCGATGGCTGGCCAGAGGCACACCTAGGACCAGAGCTCGGGGCAAAGTCCAGGATCTCCCAAGGACGACCCAGAGCCAGCGGGTGATGTGGGGCAACGGAAGCAAGCCCCGTTTTATTTATGCAGCCGTGATGGAGCTATGAGTTAAGGAGCTGAAGATACGGGAAAAAAAACTTTTTAAAACAAATTTTGCTTTTGCTCTGCAGAAGCAGTTGTGAAGCTTACAAAACAAAACAAGAACAAAGCCCAGAAAACAATGTTAGTTAGCTACACCTGAGGTAGCTGCAGAGCTGCAGTCATTTTCTTGTGCCGAGCAAGAGGAGTAACCAGGGCTTTTTTTGTCATAGAACGCACCGGAACGGTGTTCCGGCACCTTTTTTCCAATGGATTTTACGAAGTGATTTTGGTGTAGCAGATCAGGAGCAAACATCATTAACATAGTGCCTGCAGGCTGCTATTGTGTCTGGGATCTGCTATCTGATAGTGAGAGAGAGCTGCTTGGGACGCTGCTCCGCTGCTCGGCTTGGGATTGGTGTGTGTGCTTACTGCCGGTGGCGATGTGCGTTCCACCACCTTTTTTTTTTTTTTTTTGGCAAAAAAAGCACTGGGAGTAACAGAATCACCTAACTAGACCTTACCTGAGGAATCGGCAGGCTCTGCCAGTTCCTGGTTTTCTTGAGGTGAAGGGGTGTTTCTGCAGCCCTCTTTTTCAGCTGCAAGGGCAGCTGCCCCTGACCCAGCCGTTGCTGCCTGTCCTTCTGGCAGGTTGCCTGCTGCTGGAGCGCCCTGGCCTCCCTCCATGGCACACCCGTCGGAAAGCTAGGGGTTCGTGTGTCCATGCTTCCCCATGCCCTGTGCGAACGCCTTGGAAAGGCCTTTGGAGAAAAAAGAGATATGCAATGCATCAGCTTCATCAGATGGAATGTGAGACAACGAGATTCGACTTAGTGTTCAGAAAGAGGAAGCATCACTATTATTAATCATTAATACATTATTTTATTACCATTATCAAATATTAATAACATATCAATGATGTTTTTGATATTATTGAAACATAAAATTAAAAAGTAATAATGCTACTATTATTAATAATAATGACAATGATGGCAGTGATGATGATAATGTTATTATTTATTTACTAATTCTATTTCTACACTACCCAGTAGCTGAAGGTCTCTGGGTGGTTCACAACAGCAGACGGAAAAACAGTACTAATACAGTACAACATGTAAAATAATGTAAAAATAAAAATTACCTAAGCACACAATACAGAATTAAGATGTCAAATTTAAAACCCAGTTTTAAAAGCTGCCATGCCTTCCAAAAATTAAGTCACAAGACCAGTCACAAGGCAGCAGCTGTCATAATGCCCAATAAAATATAAAATGAATTAAATGCCCTGTCATAGATCAGTCTTAACCTGGTGCCCAAAAGCTACCAAAGTTAGTGCCAGGTGGGCCTCAGTGCTGAACTGGTCCCACTGCTCGGGGGCTGCTACTGAAGAGGCCCTGCCCTTCGTTGCCACCCACTGACCCGTCCTTTGAAGGTGGCAGCTGGAGGGGTCCCAGATCTTGATTGGTGCTCTTGGAGTGCCACTTCCGGCTTCAGACTTCCCATCAGGTATTGCAGTCCCCCAACCAGCACCTCAAGAAAGAGGAATCCCCCCACCCCCCACCATCATTAAATTCTTAGCCTCTGGTCTGCCAATGGGAAACCACAATCCACATCTTACTTCCTGAACCGAAGAGTTCAGTTCTGAGTTTTAGAAGTTTCAGTCTCGCTTGCTTCTGTGCTGGGAAAATCCCATTTTGATCCATTGTGGATCCATCCACTAGCTATTAAAATGACGCTCTGATAAGCAGCAACACCCCAGGAACACTCTGGTGAGTGAAATAGCCCAAGGTTGTCATCTCATAGCTTTTGCCCCTTCCACCAATATACGTGACCCAGTAATAAGCTGAGCACCATCACGTCTGGACAATCATCCACCTCCTTTTCTGATCTCATCCGCCTCCCGCCACTGACATGCACCAGCAGAAGGCCTCCTTCCAAACCCACCTTTTAATTGGCTCAGTCAAAATGGACAAGAACATCTGCTCCCCAATATAATAGCATCCTTCCCCAAGCTGGTGCTCTCCAGATGAGTTGGACTCCAACTCCCAGCATGGCAGGCAGCATGTTAAAGAACTGCAATGTAATTCATCTGGAGAGAGCCGAACCAAGAGAAATGGACCTTCAGGGAAGGCTGCTCATCAGAAAGGCTGAATGGGGGCACTCAGCTCTTCTAGGTGTGGCATCTGTTATAAAACTCCCCTATGGTGTGAAAGAGAAAGAGACACCTTTATGCTGACGTACAGCAAAACAGGAAACCACGATCCTGAAATAGCTGGAAGCCACAATCCCTGTACCCTGAGAGCTGCTTTAGGTGAGATGTGATCGTTATAAGTTGCACGCCAACCGGAAGAGTTGGTGCAAACCGTGGACTTGCAAAAGTGGGCAGCCGTCGAAAAGGCCTCTCCCAAGGAGCTCAACTTGAAAGAGGTGGGAAGGAGGAGATGGTCTCTTTGCTTGGGAACAATTCTTGCCTTCTCCTTATGTTTCCCTCCGCAGACACCGATACGGAAAAAATGGCAATGCCGGGGCCAGATGGACCTCCTTGGGAAGGGGTTTCCACAGCTGGGGGACGCCACTGTCCCCCAAGCCATCTCTGAAGGGCGTGCTTGGGGAGGCCTTGAAAGCCTTCTCCCCAAGTGGCCATCAACACCTTTCGTGCTATGGAGCAAAGCCAGGTTGCAGAAATGGGAGGGACACCTGGAGCACCCCAGTTCTGCACCTCTTAACCTTCCTCTGTGTGAGTGAGTGGCAGCCATTCCCTCCTATGGAGGAAAATAAATCACAGCTACTGGGGGGGGGGGGTGCCCTCCATCCTTGACACAACATGGCTTGATTCTCTGCCACGGAGATTCCAAATGGGGGTGCAGGAAAAGATGGGGAACCCCACACAGATCCAGGCCTGGTGTCCTCTGGACAGCATATATGGGAAGCATAGGTAGTCTCTATACAATCATCTTTACCAGGAACTGCACCAAAAAGTTGCAGCATGGACTGCTTCTGCTCAGGGCTCCAACCGGCTGCGACACTCCATTACACGGACCTTTCCCCTCCACTCTGTCTTTCCTCCTCCACACTCAGCACCGTTCTGCAGACACCGAGCATGCTCCGTCCCTCACTGGGCAATTTTGGGAACTCCCCACACCCATGGGGGTTTTTTCCCCTAGGAAGTCTGCGTGCTTTTGCAATCCTTGAAACTTCTGCAGAACCTGCCCTCGCCTTCCTCTTGTGCTGTTTGGCGTGCATCAAGTCCTAAGGCTGGAGAAACGATTTTGCTGTCAGCACATAGCATGTGTGAATGTGCAACCAGAGCATAAATGGCGGCAAAAGCCGGCACTCACAGGAGATGCAGATTCGCATGTAGATCCCCCGAAAGGGCCCTCGCCTAATGGCTCAGCCTCGCTCTCTCTACTTCTCTCTCTCTCTCTCCCCCAAATGACACAGTCCCTCGGCTGCTTGTGTTGACATTTCCTTCCCCAGTTCCAGCAGGTGTCCAATTCAAACGCGCACCACTGTCACCTAACTGACAGATTCCGTGGATGTGACAACGGTCCTTCTAACAGCGAACGCCAGGGCTGAACGCGGGCAGAAATGGAACTAAAATGGGGACAGCATTCCAGGCGGTCAGGGCATCTACATGTTTTGCAGAAGTGCCGAAAACAGGCCAAAGCAAAATAGAGTAGCTGCGTGACCATCAGGCAGTGCTGGGTGGCCACAGGAGCTTGGAGCGTTCCAGCTAGAAAGTTGGACAATCCCTCCGGCAGAAATAGCTGTTTCTCTGAGGCTTACAGTCTACAAGGTTGTGGGCATGCAAACGCTACCCGAAGAGGCTCTTCCAAATCCCACTGAAGGCAGGCTGAGCCCAGTAGCCACAAAATTTGCAGCATCCACTGGAAAAGGAATAAAGGGAGGTGGAGAAGGGTGCCCAAGTTCTTTGTGGTTTTGGGGGGAAGCTGTCCAAGAGGCTGGTGCACAGCAAGCGTGTTAGGAGAGGAAAATATTCTTTCCTACAGACTGCTATCGAGTGATCCAACAGAAAAATGGACTGTCACAAATGAGAAGAACATCCCTACTTAACTCCCCATTAAGTCAAGACCCAAAATACTGACCTGGTGGTAGTATTCTTGAAAGCATTTTTACTACGGCGGAGTCTAGAATTTCATGGCAGCTGCTCTGCGTCGGAACTCTCAAAATAACAAGAGGACTGAGTTTCACTTTGCATATATCAGCCGACTTCTCTATTTCAATCTGACGAAAGAAGGAAGTCCTGCTAGGTTTGCACGGTGTTAGGGAAAAGGTTGAAAGCAGGATCCAAGCTCCAGTAAGCTTGTTGGTGCCCTGTGTGCTCTCTTGCCCTGAATGGGTATAGAGTCTACCGTGTCCCAGAGGTGTCCCCGAAACATAATGAGTGTGCCTATTAATTATGTGAAGATGGTGAGCAAAACATTGGGCGGCCTATTTGAAAATATCCTGGTTGAAACACTGGCCGTCTTATTTGAAAACCCCGAGAGCCAGGGTGGTGGGGTGGTGAAGAGGGTGGAACTGGGACTCAGACGATCTGGGTCCTAGTCCCCGCTCAGCCATGGAGCCAACTGGGAGACTTTGGGCCAGTCACAGACTCTCAGCCCAACCTACCTCACAGGGTTGTTGTGGTGAGGGTAATATTGAGAACAGGGAGGAGGAGAATGATTTAATAAGTTCCTTGAAAGGAAAAAAGGCAGGCTATAAATATAATATTAAATAAAATGGGATAAGCATAAATTACAACGCAGGAAATCTAATTGGCCCAGAGCTGCAAGAACTCACACCTCTGGGGAAAATCTTGCCCGCTGAGTTCCCAGACCTTTGGACTTTCCAGATAACCTGACCCTATATGGAATACGTTGAACGAAGTACTCCACACACATACTTTTAAAATTTCAAGACCTCTTTCTTGCTTTCCTTAAAGTCTAAATGAAGACCTATCTTTCTTCGCTATGCAGCTTTTAGATCGCAATTCCATTTTCTCTTTCTGCTTGCATTGGTATTTTTGTTTTTAAAGTATGCCCTCTGGAGAATCTCAGCTATGGATTAGCATAGAAACACCCTACATAAAGAATAAATAAAAAAAACTGAGCCACAGACATAACAGAACTGATTTCCACCTCTGAGGAAGGGAAAAAAACCAAGCTTTTCCACTGCACACTGCCGAATTCCCAAAAGGACCTCACTGGACACAGTCAGTTGCCATTAGACCCTGGTGAAGATGGACAGCCAATGGGTTCCTAAGCCACCTGGGAGCCCATGGCTTGTGCTGGGGTCGTGGGTGGTTTGCAGACGGCCACTGCGGCCTACCCTCATGGGATCTGAATGACAAGGTAAGCTGCACCCAGTGAGGACAATTCAGCAGTGTGCCAGCAGCATGCATGAAGCAGGAAAATAAGACACTAAAGCTTGTTTTGGTTCCCCATCATGCGCACCCACCTTGTCTTCAACAGCATACCTGCTCAGGCAGAAAAAAGGTTCCAGCGCATAATAAGGTATTCTGTATTTTCCTCCCCCCCCCCCACAGTGTTGCCGCAGGGTGGGGGGTTGTCTGAATGTGTCCGGGTGGGGTCTGTCTGTCGCCAAATGTGATGCACAGGCTAATTCTGTGCATGGATCTGTAACTAAGAAGGGATATTTCTGTGCTGTAATTCCCAAGATACAAAGCCCCCTTGATCTTGCGAAAGCAAAAGGAAATGAAATAGCAAAGCGTTTCCTTCCATTCTCCCCCCTTTCACTGCGCTCAGCAATTTGAAGGCTCAATAGCTCCGTTATTGCCTGATAAGCAGGTCAGTGTTAAAATAAGCTGTACAGATCTGTGAACAGCCAGTTCTCCAACTATAAATATAATTTTCAAACTGCCTTCTGTCAAAAGCAATAAAAAGCAGTGGCAGAAAACTTCTGGGTGATCACATCTACAGTGAAGGCAACGGCTTTAAAAAGTGGTTTTACATATGGGGTGTCACCTAAGAAATCCGCAATGGAGTCAAATGAGAAAGGATTTCTATGATTCTGACCTGTGAAACATTTTTTCCTCCAAATCAGTCAAGTGGATTCTGGGGTTGTGTGTCTTTATTTATTCTATTTATAGCTTTATATACCGACTGTCTGCAACAGTCTCGGGATGGCTTACAGTGCACCGGGGTTTAAAAAAACTGGGGGAAGTGATTTGGGCAAATCTGCACTTGCACAAGAAAGCCATTCCGCTTGTGCATCTCTTAACAATGCGATACTGTCAATGTGAGAAAACAGAAGCTGCCCGATAATCTGTAAAACACAGACAGAATGGATTTATGTACATCCCCTAATGTGATTGTAAAAGCCTCACCTGGGAGCACCTGAGGTCAGGTGATGCTGTTGAAATTAAGTGAATACGCTTGTCCTTCTGCAAACATTAAAGATCCCCTGTGCCCATAACCACCATCTGGTTTCTCAGTGGCCCCGTTGTTGTTGTTGCTAAAATATAGAAACATAAAAACAGAGTGAGTCAGAAGGGGTCTCCCGGGCCATCTAGTCTGACCTCCGGCTCCAGCCAACTCAGCTCATGACATGCCCACCATGTGCATGTCCAGCCTGTCCTTGAACACCCTCACTGATGGGGCCTCAACAACCTCCCATGGATGCCCATTCCACACCCTTGGGGTCCTAACTGTCAGGAAGTGCTTCCTGGCATCCAAATTGAACCTTGGTTCCCTGAGCTTTGCTCCATTGGAGCACGTTCTGCCTTCCTCTGCAGGGGAGAACAGGTCTCTACCCATCTCCGTGTGACAACCTTCACATACCTGTATGTCGCCAACAGATCCCCTCCGAGTCTCCTCCAGGCTGAAGAGACCCAGTTCCCTCAGTCTCACCTCATATGGCTTTCCCTGCAATCCAGCCACCAGCCTTGTGGCCCTTCGCTGCATTGATTCCAACCTGGTTATATCCTTCCTGTAATGTGGAGTCCAGAAATGAACAAAATACTCCAGCTGCAGGTGCACCACAGTTGTATAGAGTGGTAGTAATACCTCTCTCGAACTAGAAGCCACACTTCTGGCTCTAGCCACAGAACAGTCGACCATGTTGAATTGAATCCCACCAAGATAGCAAACCATATTGAGCGACCCACAGTCTTCAGTGCAACAAACCAGTCCTGCTGATAAGGCGTCCTTAGAAGTGGGACTGAGAGCGGGCAGCGACCCCTCCTCAAGCTCCAAACAGGCACAAGGCAGCAGTGCATGGCAAAACCCGAGAAGCCGAGGACAGCGCCCCATCCTGCCCCTTGGGCACGCTGGGGGGCTGCCATCGTCTCAGGCAGGACAAGGAGCCATGTTCCAAGTCTGGCAGACCAGGAAGGGCTTCACCCACAAGAGGAGACCTTGTTGCCAAGGCAGCTTCTGAGGAGAAGAGCTGGTTCGTATATATCTCTTCCCCAGGTGGAACTCATGAGAGCTCCGGCAAAACCCGAGAAGCCGAGGACAGCTCCCCATCCTGCCCCTTGGGCACGCTGGAGGGCTGCCATCCTCTCACTCTGGAGCCACAAGCCTTCTTGCAGCTCTGGCCAAGCAGCTGTGAAGGATGCGGCCCCCCCAGCCTGTTGCCCCATCTGAGTTCAGGCAATACAGTGTCAGTGTCCAGGGCGAGAGCGGCCGACCGGCAGAGTAAAGGCGCAGGGACCCAGGCAGACAGGGTGAAACAAGTCCAAAGCACAGTCCAAAGTCAAGCCAAGAGCCAATATACCAACCAAGTCCATAGAGACAGGTACTGTAGTCCAGGACGACCCAAAGGTCGGAGAGCCGAGAGAGGCAAACCAGTCAGAGAGGGAAGAGGTGCAGGCAGGAGCTGCGTTCCGAGTCCGGCAGACCAGGAAGGGCTTCACCCACAAGAGGAGACCTTGTTGCCAAGGCAGCTTCTGTGGGGAAGAGCTGGTTCTTATATATCTCTTCCCCAGGTGGAACTCCTGAGAGCCCTGGCAGCTGCAGTGGCCCGAGGACAGAACCCTGCAACCACCAGAGCTGCTCCACCAGCTCTTGGCCAGCAGAGGGAGCACTGAAGCTCCTTCGGGTCGTGACACACAGCAAGCTCAAGAATGACTACAAAACCCCTCCGACAAGCCATGGCTTGATGGGATGGGCTCATGAGGGGCGAAGAGGCCGCCCTGCAAGTGGGGAGCACTGGCTTTGGACAGCAGGTGAAGCCACCAGGACTTCGAAGCCACAATGTGCCATGCAAAGCCACCCGCCAGGCATTGCTGTGGCCTCCCCAGAGGAAAACGGACAGGGCAAGTTGGCCCTGGCAGAGGACTCCAGTGCCCCTATTTCCCAAAGAGAGGGGAGGCGAATAGCAAACCTGTTGACCCCTGTGATGTCGCAACATCTTCTGCCTGGCTTTTTATTTTGGCAGCTCCTGGGGCCCCCACGGGGCAAGTTGCTCTGGCAAACCCATGACGTGCGTCCTTCAGAACACGCGTCTGGAGCCGCTTCACCTCAAATGAAACTGCCTAATGCTCTTCGTAAGCTTCAGATGGCCTTGCTCACAGACGGGGAGCATGCGCCCCACAAAGAGGCGGGCGGGGGAAGGAAGCAAATTTGAATAACATCTGGGCAAAGAGTCCTGAGCGTAGTCTGGGATTTGCACTACAAGCAACTGAGTCTGGGCCTATTTCCATATCAATTATGAGATCATTCAGGCCATTAAGCCAGTAATCGCTCAGACCCCAGCCCCAAAATAAGGAGAGCAATCCCTGGGGCCGAAGTCCAGCAAAACCGCTTCCAGCACGCGACTGCAGGCATCCCTCCGTGTCTCCGACTTCAGCCCTTGTCAGCTACACCTCACCAGAACTTCTCGGGAGGAAAGGCAGGGTAAAAGCCAAATCTCCGATCGAAGGTCCAGTGTGGATCTAGGCTCTGCTTAGGATGCAGTCCCGTCACCCTGGCGTCAGACATTTGCAGGATCCAGACTCAGAGGAGGGCCAGGGTCTCAGCCTTCGGAGTCCAAGCAGAGGAGGACTGAAAGGTCCTGTGACTTCCCCAGAAATGCCAGACGATCCTTGGGTTGGACCCTTAAGCGTGTCAGTTACACCCACCTGGCTAATGGTCGGGGTGTATGGAGCCGTCATCCAAAAATCTGTAGGGTCCCCCATTATTTAGTCTGGGATGAATATTTGTCTTTATAAGGCACGCCATTCTCTTCCTCCCCTTCCTACATTCCCCAGCCCCACACATGCCACTCACCTCGCTGATGCGTGCGAAGGCGGCTTGCTTGCTCAGCCCATCCAGAACTGTGCCTGCCATGTAGGGTTCCCTTTTGCCGTCCACAGCACACTGAAGTCCAGAGGCTGCTTTGCTGGGCATAGGGAAGATTCCAATCTGGGAAGGGTTGGCACCCGTTCAGCACCCCTCCCCACATGGCACCTTCCTCCAGCCATCGGGCATCCACGAGGCTTCCCCCGCACCCTTCAAAGTTCCCCACGCTGCAGCAATTCTCCCATTCACTTGGATAGGAAAGGGGAGAACCCTGCTTTGCTCCAAAGTGGCTGATGGGAGCAGCGCCCTCCAGTTAAGGATGCTTGGGGCAACAGGACCCAAGGCAGAGGAGCTCCTTGTTGCCAGCTATTTCGGAACAGGTGCACTTTATCCCTCCCATTCGAGTGAATGGGGGAACCACCTGAAAAGGGAGGGGAAAAGCCAGACTTTCCCCAAAATAGCTGGGGGCAGGAGGGCGGGAGCTTTGATACCCAAGGGATGGATGGCCACAGATCAGCACCTGCATCTCTGCTTTGCTTCCTGACTCAACTACTATAGCACTACATTTTAGCTGGCCACTGCACTTTTGAAGTCTCCGGAGAGTCCCTTGGACTTGAGGCCTTTGAATTGTGGTGCTGGAGGAGACTCCTGCGAGTCCCTTGGACTGCAAGGAGATCAAACCGGTCAGTCCTAGAGGAGATCAACCCTGACTGCTCTTTAGAAGGCCAGATCCTGAAGATGGAACTCAAATACTTTGGCCACCTAATGAGAAGAAAGGACTCCCTGGAGAAGAGCCTGATGCTGGGAAGGATTGGCGGCAAAAGGAGAAGGGGGCGGCAGAGGATGAGGTGGCTGGATGGGGTCACTGGGTCAGTGGGTGTGAGCTTGGGTGGACTCTGGGGGATGGTGGAGGACAGGAAGGCCTGGAGGAATGTTTTCCATGGGGTCGTGATGGGCACGACTTTGCAACTAAACAACTGCTCTTCTGCCTTTCTCTGCACCTAAAACCACACAAAATAAGCAAGTGAAACTGGACAGGTACTTTTTTCCCCATATCAAGGGAAACATTTGTAATGTACCTTGGTTTGCCCAACCCAAATGCCCCCATTGCACACTCCAGCTACTGCAGAAATCATGGGAACATGGACTTTCTGAAGTTTTGGTAGTAAGAAGTGTTGCGCTTTGCTGATCGGTTCACGGCCCACTAGATGGCGCTGCTGGATCGAGCGCAACCCACGGCTCAAAGCTCCACGCGCCAGAAGACGAGGGACATTTTTATTAAAAAAATAAATAAATAGCAATCAAAACTTTCTAATGGCAAAAGCTTTAAAATGATAGAAATACAGGGTTCTTGCTCCAAAAGCCTAACATTTAAATTATAGATGTATTTAAATTTTTAAAAAATCAATTCCATTGTGAGTTTTAGATGGGAAAAGCTTACCTTTCTAGTGGTCCTTAAGGACAATTTAACATATCCCTTTATCAGGAAGCTGTATGAGCCAGGCTAGAAAGCTGAAAGAGAAAATATTCTTGCAGGCTTTTAGACCTGGTGAGTTCAAAGTCAGAGACACCGCAGCGCCTTCATCCCTACACTGCCGTTTCCTTCTGATCAAAAGGAGCCAAAGTAAAACTTGCAACTCTTTAAAGAACTATCAAATAATGACGGGAGGAGAAGAGCAAAAGTAAACGAACCTTTTCTACGTGGCCCATTTTCAGCACAGTGTATTTCCCAGTTAATAAGTTGGGCATTAGCTGGGAGTTAGTAAGCTGCCTGTGACACTCATTGACAAGGATCAAAATGGCGAATGAGACCAGGACCAGGTCAACAAAAATTTACAAATCTGGAGCACTCCTGTTAACCGTTCCAGCCAGTCAACCAGACCCCTTCTGTGATATTCCATTCCGTTCTCCCTCCATCCCGTTTCCTGCATTCTCAATACACAACGGTTACCCTGCATTCTGTGCTCAGTCCTTATTGTGAAGGGGTTTTTTTTTTGGGGGGGGGAGGCTTCCGTGAGGTGCCCAGTCCAGATGTATGAACATCCAGGGGAGTTCTTGTTCCATCACCCTGACTCATTCATGCAACTTTACAGGGAATCAAGTTGCCAACTGCTCGTCTCTCTCCTGTATTCCCACCGTCCCTTCATCTTGCATCCTTTTTAAATATACAAACCCCTTCTCAGGAGCCACTCTAAGGCCCAGCGCTCAGGTTCCCCAGTCTGAAGTCAGAGATTTCACTCCCACCTCCAAGGAGAGAATTAGAGAAAAGGAAAGGAGAGCAGGCAGGAGAGGAGACGGAAGAGGCTTGGACACGAATGATTTGCAGACTTTCAGTTCTCATCTAGATGGCGAACTCCCTGGAAACAAAATGGCACGTGTGAAGCTGACCTACTTTGGGCACATGATGAGAAGACAGCCCTGGAGAAGGGCATCATGCCAGGGAAAGTCAAAGGCAGAAGAAGGAGGAGAGCAAGGCCAGCTAGGAGATGGAGCGATTCCAAAGAGCCAGTGGTGGCCTGGAGTTTGCCAGAGCTGAGCTAGGCTGTAAGGACCGGACATTTTGGAGTGCTTCCATTCACAGGGTATCCATAGATCAGAGACAACCCGATGGCACATGACAACAGCAGCAGTGAAAATGCAGCATGCCGAGCAGGGGAGGCGAACATCACCCCCGCAGCTTCTTCTGCAATTTGTGGGAGGGCCATGTGCCTCTGAGTTTGGGGTCTGATGGGCACCAGCAAAGGACTGCCCCTAAGGGAGAGGAGGAGGAACCGCTGCCTAATGCATTCTGATGGGCAGCATTAAGAGCGACCCGCCTGGAAGTACGCTTGAATGCCTGCTTTGATTTCCATGGCCAGCTCGCCCTTCCGTCCCTGGGGACATTTAGAAATAGCTTCTCAGTGTGAAACTGGAAATGACCTGCCCAGAAATGGATGCGTTTCTCTCTAACCTCTCTAATACATATATGCAGTACATATTTCTAAAATGCCCCATCCTCTTTTCTAGCCACTCGGTTACGTTTCATGGGCACCCGGCACGATGAGCCCTTATTTGGGATTTGTGGGTTTCCCCCCTTAGGACTTTTTGTTTTAAAGGAGCTTCACACTCCTGCAAACCTCCTTCTTGTGCACATGTGTTGCCCTCTTGGCTGCAGAAGCGACATCACACTCTTCTTCGGCATAAATATTTTAAAAAAGATGGGACGATACAACCACAGGGACCAACGGGCTGGGGAGCTTGTGGAGGCATCCAGCTACAGCTGGACTCCATCCATTGAGGCTGTTTTAAACGCAGGGTCCTGCCTTCTTGGCCCCTTCCAGCTCTACTGTTCTATGATTCTAGGAGAATTGTAAGGTATCATTTATAACAAGATGCAGCTTCTCACCCTGACTTGACACTAAGGCTTATCATGGGCATAGTGCCTCTGAGCACATGCAAAAGTTCTTCCCCACCTAACCATTGCAGAGCCTAATCCAGCTCTCACGCACCTCTGCAATGTGGAGGAGCATCTCTGGCTTGTAGGGGTGGTTGGACTCCAAATCCCAACAGCCCTGGTTCTAGTTTAAGAGTCGTAAGGAAGGAGAGCAGTATCCTTGAAGCTGCCCATCAATGGTCAGTAGCTAGGGAGCTTCTGGTCTATCTCCTTGACCATGGGGATATATATTGTATTACTATTTAAGTTATGCTTCTTATTTCTAAGCTTGCCCCTCATACATATATATTTGCATATGCAAATACTATACAAATCAGTGCACTCTTTTCACTCCTCTTTTTGGATGCTGCCACTGATGAGAGAAGTCCACTTTTCGACAAACAAGCGGCCACCTTCATCCCAAATGCATTGCCTTTCATAGCTTCGGATGGTCCCTCATCTCCCTGTCTTCACAGCAACCTGGCCGCTCGCTCTTGTTTACCTTCCCATTAAGGCAGGACCAGCCCCAGCTTGGAGGAAGTCCATGGCAAATTTGTCTGATCCAGGAGCGGAAGCAGCACTGTGCCAAGCAGTCGGTTCTAGATACCGTTAAAACTTCCCAGAATCCCCCTCGATGCAGCATGACTGTGGAGCACTGCGGGAAGTTCATGACCAGTAACAAGCGCCGACACTGGCTCTGATTCCGTGGCTTTGACCTCAGCAGCAAAGACACTACCCTTGCCTCTCCTGGCCTCTTTGAACATTGAGAACTCGGTGCCATCGGAAAATGAGGCGCTTCCCCTGCATTTGCTGGTGTTTGTCACTAACACCCTTCCAGTGCTCCAAACGGTAAAATGAACTAAAGAGATCTCACCGTCCCTTGAAGGAAAAAGCCTTGGATATGTCCTAGTGCCTCCCCAGAGAACTCCACTGTAGGCTTCTCTTCTACCCTTCCTTGTTTTTCAGTCATGTCCTTGCTGAAATCCACAAACCCCTTGCAGATGACCCATACACCCTATTGATATTACCTGCCCATACAGATGAAGACTGCTGGTTTGCCTGGCTGAAAAAAAGAGAGCAGGGAGAGGAAGGAAGGAAGGAA
Organism: Varanus komodoensis; assembly: GCF_004798865.1. NCBI lineage: Eukaryota > Metazoa > Chordata > Lepidosauria > Squamata > Varanidae > Varanus > Varanus komodoensis. The sequence continues at coordinate 5,864,390 of NW_025335550.1, read as the reverse complement.
GGAAGGAAGGAAGGAAGGAAGGAAGGAAGGAAGGGGGGGAACAGAAGGATGCTTCTTGAATGTCGCATCATTAACAATTCTTTAATACATACAAGCAAATCTGGCAACTTTAAATCATGTTTCTTTCTTTGAAACTTGCTACAGACTGTCTTTTCCACTTTCTACTTAGCAAATCTTCATAGGGTTTTTAATACTCTTTCTCCTTTTGCCATGATCAAAGGAAATGCTCTCCGTTTGCTTGTTCCTCTGATAAGTGATAAAAGATGTCAGTGCAACTAATGAGAACATTCTCCAGCTTTCTTCATAAAGCCCCTGTAGAAAAGGAAAATCACAATACATCATCAAACCTTTTAGGGATGTGGGGGGAGAAAATGCTAGGTACAAAGGCAGAGGGAAGCGGGGTGTTGAGGGGGGCTTTTGCCGAAGAAACAAAGAGCGCAGGATAATAGTGCAAAGGAAATATTATTCCAAACAAGAAACTCCATCTAGATAAAAAATGAGGGACCCAATGGAACCCTTGGCAAGGTTGCTCTTCCGCAATGTTGGAATTGTTTATAGCATAATGTCCCTTATGTAGCATTCTTTTATTATGAAAGTGATAAGGTAGACCATTAATCAGGCAGGATTTTTGGTTTTGTTCTCCTTTCACTGGTCCAACCAGTCTCTCTCCCTCTCCCCCACCCCCCCAACACTTCTCCAATAGACCTTAGGCATGGGCAGCACCAGCTAATGTGGCCTACAGTTCCCATGAGCCTTAGCCAGCAAAGCCAATGGTGAAGGCAGGTGGGACCTGCAGGCCAGAACCAGTGGTTTGCCCTGGCCCTGTGCAATCTGAAAAGTGAATAAACTCTGGATTTGGCTCGGTGTCTCCCACGATTTGCAACACCCAACGTCAGCCCGATCCACATCATTAAAAGGAGAGGAGATATAATTTAGGGTGGCTGTGTGTCCTATTTTGCAGGGGACAGCTCTCTATATGATGGGCTGCCTTCTATTTTGAAGGAATCCTTCATTGGTAGGTCTATCTCACTTAAATCCGCAATAAAGACAAAGAACCATTGAAAGGAAGAGCAAAAGGGCCTTGAAGTTGCCCATCCACACCATCTGGATAGCAAAATGAGCAAGGGTCACCGCACGCATCCCTGTGAGTGGTGCAACGTAATAGATTTCCATTTAAATTATTGTTTCTAAAGCTGCACCTCTCTCTCTCTCACACACACACACACACACACACGTTACAACCTAACAGTTGCATTTCACCACCCATGTGACATCATGAAATGGACACATTCTAGAAAGAACAAAATGTTGGCCACCACATGAAGAGCAATGGCAGGTTTTGTTCCTGCCCCCCGTAATGCAAAGGAAAAGGGCAGTTTTATCCGACCCTTTCCCCCTCCACTCATGCCAGCCTAGGATTTGACTCTGCAAAACTTTGGCAGCAGTCCAAAGACCAGGGACAACGCCAGCAGCCTTTCCTTTAATGTCCAAGGAGCGAAGGCAGTAAGGAACCTGACCGTGTTAGTTACATTCCTATGATTTCTGCATTTAGACCTGTTGTTCAAGGAACAAGAGCAGGCCATGTCTTCATCAGCTGGCAACCCCAGGTCTTCGCAACACACACCTGCTTGTTGACCCATCCAGGCCAACTTTCCCCATCTCCACCTCAAGTCATTCCTTCCTTCCAGAAAAGCTACAAAGTCTGGACTGAATTAAACAGAAGGTGGCAGGGTGGGTCGGGGAAAAGGCAGCAGTGGTGAGAAAAGCCGGTAATTTCAACGATGGCCTTTAAAATGAGATATTAAACACAAATTCCTCAGGAAAAATTAATACGCCACATATGGAGCAGTGAGGAACTTGAAGCAATTTGGAGCAAGAAGGGCCATTAGAGGTTTTAAGCTCATTATACAAAGCAAAGCATCTTTTGGGGGATTTTTATAAGGAAACCTATTATACTCACAGAGGAGAGCAAATTATGAGGGATTGGGAACAGATGTGGGGGAGGAGAGACTTCAAACCATGGCCACATGTAATGCCTCCACTTTTTCCCCATTTGCTTGGAAGACCAGAACATGCCCCCCCCCCAAAAAAAAGCAATCCGAATTTCATCACCTCGCTACAAGTTGCCTTTATCCATGAGAGGAAAGAAGGGTCTTTGCTCGTCCTAGCCGGGGATTTCTGGACCGAACTGAAGGCCTGTTTCCATGAAGCCTGAAAATGGAAAAGCATAGAGCAGGAGACTAATCTGGGACAGGGGAACCTCCTCCAACTCGAGGGCCTTAGTCTAGAACCCAGGGTTGTCAAGCTCAAGATGGCACGGATGTCGCTGCGAAAGGAGTGACGATTTTCCCAGAGATCCAGCTTGGAATTGCAAACTCCGCACCTGTTTGTGGGCACAGAATCACATGTTAGTTGGCAGTAAAAGCTTTGTTTCCATGAAGCTTCGTGGCCAACGATGCATCTTTGTAAAGCATCAAGGAAAACCAAGTGCTTAGTATGAAGAAATATCGCTTTAGTTTAGTGAACTAGAAGCTTTGATGTTGTTGTTGATGCTGTCGTCGCTTTAATGAAGAGGGCAAACCAAATCAAGCCAAAGAAAAAACTGCTCGAGTTGGTCTTTTTTTAAGGGGAAAAAAGATGAAAAAAATCTTTAAGGAAAAAGATGTCCTGAATATTTAGAGGAAGTCAAATACCCGATGCTCATCATTTAACCCGCAACACTGCTTTTAGGCCCTGTCATTCTTTTTTGTGCTTTTTATTTCAAAAAATTCTTTTGATGCAAGAGAGAAACCAATTCTAGGGGCGGATCCAGAACAGCACAAGGAGGCCTACTGATCTGCCAACTCGAAGAGTTTTTTAAACCTCAGTCGCTTCTAGGACCTCTTCCCAGCCACTGACAGGAAAATCTTTCTCTGTGAAGGGCGATTTTCACAGCAGGATACCTGCAAAGTGACTGCCTCAGGTACTATAAAAATATATGAGAGTCAAATCATATAGAAATGAGAAGCAGAAGAGGAGGCAGGACAGGGGTGGCTCCTCATTTTAAAAGAGAGAGGAGGAGGAGGGCGAAGAGGGAGAAGAAGAAAGAAGCCGAACAGAAGTGTCACCCTGATCTTCCTAGTTTGAGAGATAAGATTTGGAGGTAGGTACAGAGACGAAGGGCACAAAAGGACTTCATCATCACATTATTAAATATGAAATGTTAATACTGGTATTCATGCTAGTTAAATGTTAATATTACTACTGTATTAGTACTAATATTATTAATAATTAAGCACAAAATTTATGCATCTCTTCCTATTGCAAAAAGCAGTCGCAAAGCAACTTAAACACACCCAAATATGGAAATCCCCTATAACAGAAGCATAAAGTTGGAAGGGACCAGTTAAAGCTACAATCCTGTTTCGAGCATCCGCAACAGATGGTTGTCCATCTTCAGATTTGAGATTGTAGGGATTTCAGGTTGATCTGGTTCCTCTTACTCCAGTGACCAAACTGTCTGCAAGCTCTTAGAAACCATTTCAGCTCAAGCATGAGAAATTTCATACAAATGCAGCTGTAGGCCAGTTCTTTAAACAATTGTGAAATGTAACAGCCAAAGGGCCCCCGAAGTTCCAAACCAGCCAGGGGAGAAAATATTACATAGAGATGTGGGATTAATATCAGCTAACTTGTTAAAATTAGTCACGGACATAATTAAGAGCATGCCAGAGACCGTCCATGGGAAAGCAAGGCTTTCTGAGGAGACTTTCTGGAGGTGAAGTTATACATCGATCCCCAGTGATAATGGGATAATGCTGTGAGTTTGCTGGCAGGGATACAGGGCTTTTGAACCTGGAAAAACCAACAGACCAGAAGCTAACCAGAAAAGCTAATCAGTTCCAGGCAATGCTGGATTTTTACTTTATTTTTTTGCTAAGGCAGGTGGGGAACATTTAATCACAAATACAAAGAGCGATTCAAAATATATGAAGGTGCGCTGGGATATTTTGTTGCTGTTGTGCCTTAGCTAATACAGCCAGATGAAGCCAAATAATTCCCTTTCCCTTAAATTAGTCAGGCCCATTCATAGTATGCCAACTGGGGAGGCATTTCGGCAAGCTTCGGTGCTGGGTTTGAGCAGGGCTGAAGTGTGGGCCACAATTCTCAGCAGGCACTTCCAGTCACTGGCTTTAGCCAGTTTGGACGGGCCAGGCCCTCAGTGTGGTGGCTTCCATATTTTATGCATGGATTTGTTTGTTGGTCAGATTTATATCCCAGCTTCTTCATATAACAAACTCAACAACATCCGAAAACGCAGGTCCATATCAACAAACCAGTTCTAGCAGTGTTCACTTCTGCCAAGAGCAGGTTTTCCTGTAAACCTAATGAGTCACAATTGTCCATTCAAAAATGAAAGTCACCTAACATTTTCTGGGTTATTTATTTACTTATTAAATTTTACTCACCATTAGCCAGATGACTCTTTGGGCAGCTGCCATGATAGGACAAGGTCTGAGTAGATCTGTGATGTAGCCTATTGCTCTTCCTTTCTTCCCCTCTCTCTTCTCACTTCCCACCCCCCCAGTTGGCCACAGTCATGAAAGGGAAGGTGGCCTCCTCGAACTGCTAACTTGACCTTCCAACCTCTCCCTGTGGAGCCCAAAGAGAGAACCAGGGGTTACATTTACATGGCAGTCCTTGCAACTGATTGGGCAGGGCTCCCAAACATGGGGAAGAGTCTACACACATGGAAACGCCATCTTCACCTTTGGCCCAACCAACAGAGAGCAGAACCCGAGTTTGGAAGAGTGTATTGTTACTGGGGAAATTCATCTTTCCCCACAGCTCATTCTCAGCAACTGTGAGGACGTGACAGTTGTAGCTAAGCTCAGACAGAACAGGTACGATGGAGGCATCAGGAGAAGATGACATCAGCACCCCAGTGAGTCAAGATTCTGCTGTTGGGAACACTGATTCCATTACCACATGCTGGTGGAAAGGATTCTGTGTTAACCCACAAGGCTGCCCATCAGAGACTGCGTGTCCTGCAGTCTGAATTCCCTAGCACAGTGGGATCTTGTTTTTAATCCAAGTAGGAGGAGCAGGGGAAATGCACAGTTTGGCATGCAACCCAAGGATGGAGAAGGAGCTTGGAGCCCAAGTGTCTTTTGCACTGTTGCAAAGAAGGCCAATTTGTACCTCTCCAGTTGCATTGTGCAGCTGATTACAATCCAAGGAGAGTATGGCCCTACCTCCTGCAATATTGCAGAGCGAACCCACTCAGACCAAGGGTGGAGAACCTCTTCCCGCCCACAGGACAAAGATCTCAAGGGCTGCCTTCCACTGTTGGAAGTAGTTGGAAAAGAATCATATAAAACCCTACCTATTTAAGCTTAAGGCTCTTACTGATTAAGCTTTAAAAGAAGCATTTCAGCCTTTCAGGACAGGGAAACAATGCACAAAAGCCAGGAGATCCCCAAATGGCATGTGCTTAGGAGAAAGAGTGTGGGGCCAGGGTAAGAGGGAGTGCCTATCTGGGGAAGGGGACTGATGTCCTGGAAGGACCAGAGTTAGCCCCCATCCTTATTTCCCTGCCTCTTTCTCAAGATATACAGCCAACCAGGTGTGCAGGGCCAAGGCAGGAGGGCTTGAGGGTTGGCACCTCCACTCTGTTTGAAGGGCTGCCAGAGGAAGCCCCCCAAGAGAAGGCATCCTTGATCTGAAAGGAAGCCCTGTCTAAGTCTGTTTTGCAAATAGAGAACCATAAGACAGGAGAGCAAAGCCAGCTTGGAGTTGGCCACCGACAGCACCTGGGTGGCAAACCAGGCACGGTCACCTGGCCACGGTCTTCTCTACTCTGGTTGGATGTGTCGTAGTTCTAGATGGTCATTATTTCTAAGCTGGCTTCCAAACACGTTGGATTAGCATGTGCAAATGCTCTTCTTGGGTCTGTTCTTGACTGGGCCAATGGATAAGCAGCCCACCCCAAAATCATTCCTTCCCTTTGTTCTTGTGGTCTGCAGACATTCAGATCCTCCAATGGGGACCTCAGTAAGATCTCCGATCTTCTGAATTCTTGTCAGTCTCAGTTCTTGTTCTAGGGGAAGACTAGTGTTGAGTGGCTGTGTTTCTCCCGCAAGTGACGTGCTTGCAAAGGCGTCGATCTTCCATTTCACACATGGGAGGGCTGAGTTCTGATTCCAATTAAGTGCTCTTTGAAAGCCCGTCTTCTGACTCCTTTCAGCTGTCACAGAAGAAACTCTTGTTTGTTTTTAAAAAGGAGTGGGGAAGCCCTGTCAAAAGGAGGAGGACAAGCACAGCCTGAGTGAACAGTGTAACCACAAGCGGAATGTCACACTACGTCAAAGCTGTCGAGAGCTCAGCAAGGTTTGGGAAGAGACGGTTGCTTGACAGCATTTTGTTTTGAAACAACAGAGCGGCTGCATTGATAGACGGGGTTGGATTAAGCACATCATCATGTAGGGCCCCCACAAAAGCAGTGCCTGGTCTCAGACACGCTTCTCTGAATGAAGGGGAACTTTAGGCTAGATCCCGTTCTGATAAAGTCCTATGAAATCCTTGACAGCTCCAAACTGATTGAGGAATCGATAGCTCCACGTGGCTTGTTGCTCTGCCTGTTTGCACAACAACAAGAAGTTGCCTGATGTTGATATGAAATCACAACACACCCTGAGGAGATTAAGGAAGCTCAGGTGTTCACTGCTGTTATGAGAATCATAAGATTGTGGCATTAGCCATGGGGTGTCCTCCAGAGATTCCACCAGACATACGATGTGTGCATTATTATTTTCAGTCCTACAAGAAGATCCCTGAAATCTTTTCTAAATTACCCTGTTTTCTGAAAAAATATATAAAACAATCATCAAAATCAATTGGAGAAAGAGATTGAAGCAGCAAAGAGCAACCTAAAACCAAGTTCAAACGAACCACAGCTATTGAACCACTGGGCAGTAAAATTCCCTGAAAGTCACAGGATGAAGGATTATAATCCACTGGGCACACATGGGCCAAAAGAACCATTTTCAGCTAGTGCATTAAGCTTGGCAAAGCTGGGGCCGAGCAAACATTGTGGAGAAGAGATTCCTAGGCAGAGCAGCACCTCCCTGTCCATGTGACCCTCAACTCCAAAGGTGGGGAGACCCAGAGAAGGCCTCTGAGTCCATCTTAACACCCAGGCAAGGAAGGGGTTCATACGGGAGAAGAGCAAGTATCTTTATAATAGGATGCTTGATCCTTTTCTCTCCTCTTGCAGGATTGCTGGATCTAGTCCAAATGATGAGGACATTTAGGGGAAGGTTGTGACACCGCCAAATGATGCAAACCATGCTTTTCTTACGATCTGGCTGACACAATTTCAGTTGCCCAAGCGGAAGATTTGTACTGCATTCGCTAGCCCAGCCACCTTCACTGGCCCCAATTGCTGGGATCTCTCAGGCATGCAGGGAACCTTTGCAGGGTCTTCAGACCTTCCTGTCCAACACATGACCAGTGGCAGAGAGGTGGGGCTGATGAGGAAACACGGGTGTGACACATCTCTCCTCTCACAAAAATATACTTGAGCAAAAATGTGGCATTCCTCTGAGACGCTGTGCACATCACCACACAGACTGAGGACCTAGAGTCATACAATCGTGGAACCGTAGAGTTGGAAGGTCATCAGTGGCCAGTGGTGGAAGGCCAGAGGGTTATTGATTCCAACCCTGCTGTTGCAAGACACCAGGTTGTAAGCCGTCCTGGGACCCACTGGGTATTGGACAGGGTAAAAATTACCCAAATAAATAAACAAATAAAAGTAAAATTTACACCATCCTGCTCAGATGGCTGTCCAGTCTCATCCAGAATGCTTCTAGTGTGGGAGAGCTCCCTAGGTCATTGGTTCCACTGCCGTATTGCTCTAACAGCCAGGAAGTTCTTCCTGATGTCCAGCCAGAATCTGGCTTCCTCTTAAACTTAAGAGCATTGTTCTGTGTCCTGTGCTCTGGGCATTGTTCTGTGTCCCATGCTCTGGAATTGCTCCCATGTTCTGTGTCCCATGCTGACTGGGAAAAGATACTGACCTTCCCCTTTGTGACAGCCTTTCAAGTAGTTGTAGAGTGCTATCATTACACCCCTCAGTCTTCTCTTCTTGAGGCTAAACATGCCCGGTTGTTTCAATCGCTCCTCACAGGACTTTGTTTCCAGTTCCTGGTTTATCCTTGCTTCCTTCCTCCGAACCCTCTCCAGGTCATCTGCATCTTTCTCAACCTCTTGTAAGCCGCCCCGAGGCATCGGCGAATGGGGCGGCATAAAAATGTTTTAATAAATAAATAAATAAATAAAAACCTCTGATGCCCAGAATTGGACACAGTCCTCCAGATGAGGCCTAACCAGTGCTGACTAAAGGGCAGCTAGTACTTTATGGGATTTGGAAGTTATACTTCCATTAAAGGAGCCTAAAATTCCATTTGCCCTGTCTGCAGCCACATCACACCATTGACTCATATTCAGTTTGTGATCTACAACAATTCCAAGACCTTCTTGCTTGCAGTACCATTGAGCCAAGTATCCCCCACCTGGTGATGACCTAGGCAGATCTTTTTACAACCACCAGGTGTGGCAGTCATGGGACCCATTCAAGGGGCGCTTGCTTTATTGTGTGTTCAGCTACTTCTGTATCAGGGTCCCCCAGTCTGGTGAGAACACAAATGCATAAGGAAAGGCATGTTGGATCAGACCAGAGGTCCACCTGGCCAGCCCTCCGTAGACCGCTGGCAACCCAGCTGCCCGCAGGATCCCTCAAGCAGGATGGGTGCAAGACCTCCACCTGCCCAAGCTCCTCAGCAACTGGTGCAAGCAGTTCTCTGGTTGAGGAGAAGGAAACATAACCTTGAGTTCCCTTTCCAGATAGAAGCCTCTATTGCTGTTATTTCCATCAATAAATATTTTATTTCCACCCAACTGGAAGCTAACCTATGTCTTCTGCATCCCTGCTTATTTATCTTCTAAAGTGTTAACAGGAAATACTGGAATTATGGCTGTTCATAAGAGTAATGTAAAAAAATCCACACTGAAATGTCTTTTTGCGCTTGCCATATGTTTGGCAAGGAACACAAACCCAGGGTAGACTTCCAGCTGTTCTTCCAAATTTAAAAGCAAAGTTTGGTACAAGGAAGCCTTCAGAGAGATCTGTTTCCACCAAAAAGCCTACACAATCCGGATGGGTATCCCCAGTCACACAATATAGTTTATGGTCTCTATAGAAAGGAAGAAGAAGAATTTAAAGCAAGAGGAGGTCCTTTTCAACCATTGATGTCCCAGTCAATTTCCTGGAATCCAAGCACCCTTCTGCAAAGGCCATTATGCTCATATTACAGTCTTCTGACATATCCAACCACCAGCCTGGCTTGATGCTGTCATCCTCCCAATACCCTGGATTTTAACTAGGATTGCAACACAGCAAAGGGGGAAAAAGCAGGACATGCAGAAATAACACCAAGCACTTTCAGTGTGCAATAGGACAAGTGACCAGTGCTTGGGGGAAATTTGCAGCAGAACTTCAGGACATCACTTAGGTGCTTGCCAGCCAAAGAGAAGCTCTGCAGATGTTGGCTCCTGGTCCTCATCCCATACACACATGCTCCAAGACTCAGGTTTCAGTAGGAAGGTGTTGTCGCAGGTTTATGAGGTCCAGTTATAGATGACCCAGTCCAAACACTAATCAGGCTGCAAAGTTTCGGACAGACTAGAAGTTCAATAGAGCTTGTAGAGTAAACTTACCTGAAGGTGACAAGTACATGAAAGACCATGGCCAGATCTCTCTTCCCTTGGAAAGGCCACAACTGGCACACCAAATGCAAGTGGCGCCTCTATTTATCTGTAATTCTGCTGCACACAACTGTAAGCTACAAAGGAGGCAGAACCTACAAGAAGGAAGCTTTTAATTAAAGGAGCAATAGCCATGCAAAGTTATAACCTTGCTTTGCCTGTCTGCACCATGTTATTTCCTCCAATTATTTTATCACTCTTCGGTCAAAAGGTTTCCAGAGTAGATTACATTTTTTTTTAAACTGCACAGTTATGAGAGGCCCCACAAGGGTGCCACTGGGTATTTTTGAAGAGGTGCCTGCCCCTGAAAATTATTGCAAAAGCCAGCTCTCCCCCAGTTTTCTCCATCTTGGGCAGGGGGAATTAAAGGGACAGTGAGTTAAAATTGGCTCATAATCAAAACCTACTCTTAGGAGGGCGTTATTTATTGCTGCCATGCTGTCCCCGGGATATTGCCAGGAAGAACAATGAAGGGAGGAACCAAAGCATTCACAAGGAGCCCTGTGGTTGAGTGGGTGAAGCAACCCACCATGGTAACTCACCACAATGGGTGGATGTTGTGCGTGAACACACCCAATCCCTTTCCTTGGGCTTACAATTGAGAAAGAGAGGAGACAGAAGGAAAGGGACAGATGGAGGAGAGGAAAGCCAGATGGTGATGCTCTCGTTGCTTAGATGGAGAGGAAGACACCTATTACGGAACTACATACGCTTAGCTTTGCACAGCGTCTATATGCTTTTAGGTTGACCTGTTTCTATTTTCCTTCTTGCCTTAGATAGGCTGGCCTTTCAATTACACTCTCAAATTTAAAACATCAGCACTGCTCAGATGTGATTGGCAAAAAAATAAAATGGGAGGACAAAACAGGAAACGCCACCCAGCTGCAATGCCTTTCCATTATCAAGAGTGAAAATCAAGCATAAATACTCCATTTGCTAAACTGTTTGTGTGGAAGCATCTGCAGTCACTTTATTTGGATGACTTGGCAATTGGTTTGGCTAGGAGGAAATGGCAATGATTCTCCAAATGCAGCTTGGATGCCCCTCTTGGAAATGGGGCAGCCCCGGCAAGCAAGGGGGGCTCAAAGCTGCCCCGTCTCATCCTGATTCTCCACTCAATAAAAAGCATTTGCTACCTGATCTTCTTAACGGAGATTCCCTGCTACCACTCCATGCCTCTGCTTGTACATCAGAGAGAAGGCCTTGGAAGACAGATTGATTGACACATGGAGGCATTTTGCTTTCCAGAGAATCAAAGCTAGAAGATTCAGAGAGGAAGGACAAAAAGCCCCAAATGTTAATCAGTCTATTTGCAGCTCCTTCTCTGATGTTTGAAATAAGAGGTGGGGAGGGAGGAGAGAGAAATATGCTCCAATGGCGTTTTGTTGGGCCACCTGCCAAGGAATACCTTGAGGATACTGTGCTGGGCTGCACCTTTTTCTGCTTGTCCATCCAAGCTGCAGCAGATGGAAATGGCAAATGTGATCTCACAGCAGTCCTGGTAGTTCCATGGGAGGCCATGACGGCCAGTGGTGGCGAAGCATCTCATGTCAATCGGTCGCGTGGCTCCTAGAACACAGAAAAGCTAAGAGTCAGTTCACACATAACATTCCTGGCTTAATCAACCGTAGTTGATAGTCAATCAACTATAGTTAATAAGGTATAATCAACTTAATAACTATAGTTGATCAGCTATAGTTGATTAAACCTAGAACAAGTGTTGGACCTCCAATGCAATTAAAATTCACAAAGTTTTTTGAAATAGAAAAATGGAGGACCAAAATGAATTGAAACAATTATAAACTGCAAATAATTAAAAGGCACACAGGGTTAAGAGCAGAATAAAAGTAGACAGTTAAGCTGAAATGAAGCCTGGAAAACTCCAGGAGTTGTAAAAGGGGCATTGTCTGGCAGTGGAAGGACCACAAAAAAGAGTGGTCAGAGAAAATGGGGAGAGGGCCCGGGCTTCCTCAGGAAGCCCCAGATGGGGAGAGGGCCCGGCCCTCTCAGGAAGCCCCAGATGGGGAGAGGGCCCGGGCTTCCTCAGGAAGCCCCAGATGGGGAGAGGGCCCGGGCTTCCTCAGGAAGCCCAGGTATCTGGATCTAGGGATGTATGAGGAATCCATCAGATGCCCTGGGCTTGGCACCCCAGATGCTAGCCAGCTTTCTGATGGTCTTGAGTCCAACTTCTTCCCAGAGTGGACGCCAAGTGTTCGTACAGGTGCATGCCATCGCCCACAGGAGACCCAGACAAGAACGTTCCTCTTCCATACAGGCGGCATAAGCTGCCACAGAAAGGTGCCAGTCGTGCAGTCGGAGTCCTGCGAGCCTTCAACGGACATCCACTGGATCCAACTCGCTTCCCAGCCGAGGGCCGAGCACGGACATCCAACACACCGCAGAAGGCCAGATTTTGGGATTCGGGATGCCACCGTCCTAAAGCAGCAGGCCAAGGGCTCAGCCTCCCTGTCTTAAAACAAGAGCCAGAAAGCAGGTCATCAGAGCAGTTCAGAAGTCTGAAGCGCATGCGTCTTCCAAGCCTGTTGAAGTTACCCAGAAACCGCACACCTGCGAGGGAGAACTTTGCCGTCCTTCCATACATGGGAAGCTCAAAAGCTCTTTCGTGCTGGCAGCCTGAGTCACAGACTCAGATGTTGTTAAAAGCCTACAGCATCAGCAGGGCAATGGCAGCTCCATTAGAAACATGATACTAAGATGCTGATTAATACCAGGAGGGGGTTTTAATCAGCCAAAGCCATACGCTATTTAACTTAAGATGAAAGTGCAAATGATAATCATTATTTCAGAAAGGATGTATTTAAAAGAAGAGCAGAACAGCAAGTGGCATCGTTTTATCATTAGAGTTCTTCATGCAGGCGTTCTCTCTCTCTTAAAAAAATGCTTTATAAGCCTTTATGAACATCTGGATCATTTCTTCATTATACGGGCTTCCAATGGCATTATGTTTGATGTTGGGAGGTTTTTTCCTTTCCTTTTTTTAGCAGAGCTATGCTAAATTTCTAAATAAACAATTAATTCCTATTAATTATAGTTTTCAAACTGGCAAAATTATCCTTCATTAACTTAATCACTTCTATTTTATCTCCAAATTGTATTCACTCTTTCATAATCCCCAACATCTAAAGCCTTTTTTCCCCATGCCGAGCTCTTCTGATGCATGCATGCTGTTTGCAGAAAAGGGGTTTATTTCCTTTTTAAAGAAGCCATTTTCCATTCTCCGGTAGATGTGAGCGACAGCATTCTCCCCCTTCTTTTTTAAATAATTTTTTTAAAAATCAAAAGGCAGCCTAATTTCATCTTGGTTGTTTTTAGGGCAATAGGGCTCAAATGACTGTTCCCTGGCAACTCGGTGGTGACATTAGATCTACAAAGAATCTGGACCCGAGTGTCACAAGCGAAACTTCAGCATCATGAGGCCTGTCCATGGTGAGAAGAAATACCAGGCCAGGGAACAAGTTGAAAGCAATTCACTAGCTCTTGTTCTGTAGGATTCCAAATCAGTAGGAATGCAGGGCCGTAATCAATAAAACGGCACTTTCACCGGGGTTTGATGAGCTAGGTGCACCCTTCGGAAAAGTCAGGAGATGGCACTGTATTGTTGATACGATGGGTACCTGCCTTGAGGGTAGGTATGGTGGAGAACCTGTGAAGAACCCACACCCCAGGTTGGACCTGTGAATGAAAAGCCCTTTGTGATCGCCCCTTCTCTGGCAAGAACATATGAACATAAGGAAAGCCATGCACACTAAAGTGTGCTCAGGGTCCAGAGGATCGCTCTGCCTGCCCAAGATCCTCAGCAAGTGGCGCACGCTGCCTCTGGTGAAGGAGGTTGCCCATGGCCAGCAGGGCCAGCAGCCACTGGTAGCCTCCTCCACCCCTCCTTGCCTTTCTTCTAAGCTGAACAGTCCCAGTCGCTGAAGCCGCTCCTCACAGGGGAGCTGATGCCCCCCGGATCATTTTTGTTGCCCTTTTCTGTGCATTTGCCAGCCCCATAATGTCCTTTTTCAGGCAAGGTGACCAGAACCGAACTCAACCTTCCAAGCCCAGTTGCACCAAAGATCATGGCAACCTGGTTGTTCACCTGACACAGGTAATGGGGGGTGAGGAGGAGGAGCAAGGGGTGCCACCTGCTCATTGGCTGCCTGCCCACCAAGCAAGCAAGCTTGAATTATCACACCCTTCATGGAAAGAACTGCACCAGCTGAATCTCTGGTGGAGGTCGGAAAATTAACTTCAGTGAGAGGGGAAAGGAGACATTCTGGCAGGCAGGGAGCATGGAAGACCAGAGAGACCAGGACATGGTCAGTCCTAACGCTCCCTCCCTCCTCCTTCCTTCCACAAGGATCATTTCCACCACTTTTCCAACTAACCCGCTGGGTTAGTCCAGCAGGGCAGAGGAATCCTGGACATTCCCAAGTTAAGGGCTTCCAAACAGCAAGAGCAGACAGTACACTCTGTAGGATTGCTCCCTTCCCGAAGACTTCCCAAACTTCACGGTCCCCAGATATCTTGGACTACAGCTCTCAGCATTACTGAAGATTGCCCGTGCTTCCTGGGGCTCATGGGAGCTGAAGTCCCAAACATCTGGAAGACACCTAATGTGGGAGGCTGCTCGGGAGAACCCATGCCTGCAGTGAAATTTCGGCCTGGGATTTCCTGGCTGGTACAGTCTTCTGTCCCGCTATGCAGAATTATCTTCAGCATCCAGCTCGTACGGCGCAGTTGCACAACCCAGCCAACCTTCCTCAAGGCTGTTTTGTGCTTCAAAGAGCAACCCTCTTTTTGCTTTGATCTCCCAGAAATGCTTTTCATCCATGAATACATTGGACATTATAAGCATTGCTTCCAGGATATTGACAGCCAATTTGTTGACCAAGTCTCAGGCAATTCATATATTCAGAGGAAAAGGTCATGCAGGGTAAGAATGGGATGCAAAATTACATCAAAAGCTAAAGATTCCCCAAAGTCCTGAGTCCTCACCTGAAATGTTTTTGCAAATGGTTTGAAAATGTTTTCAGCAACATCGAAACACGCTGTGATTCATTGGGAATTGCCTGACTGTTCGGGAAGCAAAAAGCCCTCATTCTGAAGGGACTTCGTTTGACCTCAGCATGTCACCAAAGCTTATGGCAGAACATGCTCCCTTTCACCACGTGATCCCTGATTGGCTACGATTACCCATGTAACAACTCTCGGAAGCAGCTGCAGAAATGCTAATTAAAGGTATGGTGGCAAAATAGCAGCAGATTGGAGAAAGGATGAAAGCAAACAGACTTGTGAGGTGGAGAAACCAAACATACTCACAATTAACTTTTTTTCCCAGATATATTTCTGCATGCATTCCCCACAGTCTCCAAAAGCACTCCTTTTGTCCTGAAACAAAAATAAGAGAATATTTCTTAGCAGGAAAATACTGGCTGAAAAGCACCTGCATGGAAACATCTGTGGAATAGGGAAAATTCAAAGTTGTGATGTTTATTTATTTTATTTATTTATTTAGAAAATTTGTAGGCCATCCATTACTGTTGTCTCTGGACGGCTTGCAACCATATTTCAATCCTAAATAAAATAAGTTAACTGTTCCACACTGAGCATAAAACTAATCCATTTAAAAACTTAAATAAATCTAACTCAATTAAAATCACTGTATGTTAAAATATTGGTCAAATCAAAAGGTCTTGACCTGATGCTGAGAAGCATATAATGATGGCGCCAGGCGGACCTCTCTAGGGAGCGCATTGCATAGTCATGTTAAAGGCTTTGAGACTGCAAAACAATGAAGGTGGTTCAGATCCATTTGGGCGTTAGAGTTTCCAAGTTGAAAACATGTCTTCACCACCTGAGAAATTCTCTCTTGAAGTTGAAGGGGATGGAAGGCAGAACCTGGGACAAATGCAGTGACATCTGAGAGGTCCATAGCTGGCAAGATGATGGAACAAGGAGCAGGTATCTTGGGGCAGGAAAGCCGGGCAGGACTCCGGAGCAGCAAGGGGTGGCAACCAGGCGAGGTGAGGCAGGACGCCAGTACTGAACACACCACAGTGCTTGGGAGACTGTGTTGCTGAGGCAGCTTCTGAGGGGAAGAGCCTGGTCTTCGATAGCTCCTTGCCCAGGGTCTGGGACCAAGCCTCCAAGTCCCAGGGTGGTTGCTCTGGGCTTGGCCAGCAGGTGGAGCCCTGGAGCTGCCCAGATCCTGACCCCTTGCCCACCTGCCCTGACCTCCAGGAGGACTTCAACAGACTTTTCTCCACACACTTTCCCAGTCATTCTGATGTAGACCGCTCCATCCCCACAAGTAGCAGAGGTGGGGAAATGCAGTCCGTAGCAGCCCCTCTGTGCAGCGGGACACTGGGGAGCAGCCGTAACGAGCTACTTGGGGGGCAGGGCAGGCTATGCACCCATGGCTTAGTGGCTCAGGGCAGTAAAGGACTGGTACGGGCACCTCTGGAGCCTCTCTCCGCGTGCTCCTGCCCCGTGCTCCAGTGCCAGCCAGCCGCTGCACCAGGTGGACGCTTGAAGCCCCGCCTGCGCTGGGAAGGCACATGGCTGAAGCCTTGGCGTGGGGTGGGGGTGGGGGGCCACTTTGCCCCCTGCTCAGCGGCCTTCCATCAAGCAAGCCCGCCACAGAACGGAAGCCGCGGTGGAAATCCTAGACCCGGCTGTTGTTACCGTTGGCACAGACAGCTCATAATTTGAGGAGCACCCACAAATCAAGCCATTAATTCCGAACCATTTAATGAGGGGTCATCTGCTAATAGCCCTTTAACCACAATTGGCATTTTTCAGCTTACAGAGCAGAGAGAAATCACAGCAAGTCCCTTCCTTGGACAGTTAAAAAAATCTTCTAGAGCAAGCTCAGAGTGTAAAGATTTCCTGCTTTCAAACTCTCTAAAGGTTTTTTTTTTTTTTTCACTCCCCCATTCCTTGCTTCTGTCTTACTTTTTGATGTTCCTTCCCGCGAATATCCTTGTCAAACAATACTAACTCTCCACCCACTGCCTGTCAGAAACCTGACATTCCAAAGACTTGGTGCTTGAAAGCCAATCTTATTCAACAGTTATATTTCTCAGCAAATATTTGGAAACCAATTAGATAAGCAAAGAAGCAAAGGCTTCCCCTCCCCTCCTCCACCTCATTTTAGTAACAATTTGGAGGATAAAAAAATTAAAGAAACTAATTAGGGCAGCAGATGCATTTCAGAGGAATAAATTGAAGCGAACTTGAAATGCATGGAGGAGCAAGGAACCGGGAAGGGGGAGAAATGTTGGCAGGAGACAGGATTTGATGATCCAGCCGAGGAAAAAGTGGAGAGGGAGACATTTCACTCCCTCTCCTGTAATCCTGGAGCCCAGAGTCATCCTGTGAAGATGGGTGGGAGATTCAGGACAGATCAAAAGCTGCCCTTCTTCACACAGTGCCGAGTTAAACTACGAGGTCCAGCTCCATATGACGGAGCGAGGGCCACCGGCTTGGACAAAGGGGCACGCGCACATTCATGAAGAAGAGCACTCTCCGTGGCGACGCCAAAGATCTCTGTGCTCATCCAGGGGGACTGAGGGAATTTATTCAGGGGATTATTTTTCTTTGCAGGGTTTTTCTTTTTTTACTCTATGTTTTTTAGCTTTTAAAATAAAATTTTGCTTCGTTTGAACAGTATTTTGTTTTTAGGGTATTCGTATTGCATTTTACTGTTCTGTTTTATACGTTGTTGTAAACTGCCCAGAAAACTTCAGCGGTGGGGTGGTACAGAAATGGAAATCATCATCATCATCACCACCACCACCCTTCTCCACCTGAGGGTGACATACTCCCTCCAGGACAAAAGGCAGCATACCTCTCTATGCCAATTGCTGGGGAACATGGGTGGGAAGGTGCCGCTAGTTCATGTCCTGCTTAGGAGAGACTGTGAGCAGCTGGTGGCCCCTCGGAGACTGGAATGCTGGGCTCGGCGGATGCCTGCTCTGCTCCGGAAGGGCTTTCCTTAGGGTGGAATCTGTGAGCATAGGAAGGGATGTTGAATGGGGTGCTCATTATTTGGGCCCCTTAGGAAGGGATCTTGCTACAGGTTGGGGCTGGGGCTCCCTTATTCCCCCAGCATGGCCTGGGATAAAGGAGACCCTTCTGAGACCCCCAAGTGCTGCTGCAAGCCAGCGTGGGCTATACCAGCAGGCACTTTGCCCCCGTGCAAAGAAGATCCGACGCTCAGTGCCAGAGCCTGCGCTCTGGATGAGGCGGTCTCAGGGCCAGTTCTCTCCAGCAAGGACTGGGAAGATCTCTTTAAAACGGAAGAGGCACAGTGCAGGGTCGAATCCAGGGTCCATCTAAGCCCGGAAATCCATGCACACAGTGGCCAAAGAGCTGTCCACAGGGAACCCACAGGCAAGACATGGATGCAACAGCATCCTTCCACCCATGGCCCCCGAGACTGAAGGCAGCACACAGCCACCAGTGGCAAATGAGAGCCAGTGTGGCGTAGTGGTTAAGAGCAGGGGACTGGGACTCAGATGTTCTGGGTTCGAGTCCCCGCTCAGCCATGGAGCCAACTGGGTGACTTTGGGCCAGTCACAGACACTCAGCCCAACCTACCTCACAGGGTTGTTGTTGTGGGGATCAGATGGAGGAGGAGAATGATGTAAACTGCCTTGAGCCCTTTGTAGGAAAAAGGCAGGATATAAATCACAATATAAATAAGGGCTGGCCCAAGACACTTTGCTACAACTGGCTCTTCCCCCAACATTGACTGGGAACCAGCATCCTCGAGGACACCTGGATGCGGCCGGCTACCAGGGCAGGCCTAATGGGGCAAGATCTTTCATCCCACACCTTGCTGCCACCCCTCGGCATCTGCTGCCTCCCTCCACCGAATGCTGGAACCGGCCACGTCAGATCCCTTTTGAAAGTCACCCAGATAGGTCGCCATCCCTACAACCTGTGGCAGTGAATTTCACGGTCTAATGACATGCTGTGAGAAAAGGCGAGTCCTTTATTCTGTCCTGAATCTTCCTCTGGGATCCTTTGCCCTCTTCATAGCCTGGTGTATAAACCAGGTATGTCCACACTGCTCACAGCGCTTGGAATCTGAGGGCTGGGAAAGAGACGAGCCGCCTACCGCATGCCCGTGCTGAAAACCCTCCTGCTACTCCTTGGAAAGAATTCCTGTTGCTTCCACCCACACACCACACAATCCGAGAGTCATTGCCACACTCAAGGGGCGGATGGCAGTGTCCTTGTTCAACCTTTTGCAAGGGACCAACCATGGCTGGGTTTAAGCAGCAGCAAATAAATCGGTCTCTGATCAAGCCAGACTAGCGTTCTCTACATCTCAGGAGCACAGGACGTGACCCTTCCGTTACAATCTGCCAATGCAATTCTAAATGATTTTACAGGCCTGCATTTCTGTCCAGCTAAATTAGAAGTAATTATTGGGGAGGTAGAATTGTGAGCTTTCCTGTGGCTTCCTTTGATTTGTATATTCCCGGTCTACTTTCCCCGAATCAGTGGGGGAAAAGACACGTACGTTCCCCTGCCATCCTTGTATTACTCTCGTGTTCCCTACGCACACTCAACATTTTTCTGCAAATCTAGGGTCAGAGAAGAGATAAAATGCAAGTTATAAGAGGCTTTTGGACAGGACAGAGACATCCTCTTGAGTTTTATTTTTAATCTATTCACAGAACAAGCCTCACATCTTAAGCGTAAAAAGCAGAAAGGAATGAAACCGATGTTCCTTTGCATTAGGCTCCGTGTCTTTCTTCTGTGACTCAGCGTCTCAAGTTCCCAAGAAGGAATTCTTGAAAGTGTACCCTTTTCTTCTCTAGAATCATTTTGCTGCCAGGTGAACAATCCACAAAGCTGTTACTCCTTCATCTTAGCTCTTATCCACCTTAGGATCCCCTTTGAAGTCCAAAAGACTTGATTTAGGTTGAACATCAGGAAGAATTTCCTAACTATCAGAATAATTGGCCAATTGAGCAAATTTATCACAGGAAGAGATACACAGCCTGCATTATTCTGAAGTTATTAAACATAGGAGAAACCTCCATCGGTGATGATTTATGAGAGAACTGGCAAAGCTTCACGCACAAAAAACCCCTACGGTCCCAAAGGGCTGAGTCTTGATTGGTCGCACAGTAGAGGGCTATGGCAATTCTACCTCATGTAGGTCTGCTAGAATTTTCTCCTGGACCTCCAGTGAAGTACCTCTTTCCAAGCCATGCTGCATGAACAGATACGGATGGGCTGTGGAGAGCACTCTCATCACGGAGGAAGGACGAGATGCTGGAGAGCATCCTTCATTTCAGTGGCGTTAAAGGGGGTTGGACAAAATCAGGGAGGAGGCTATCGGTGGCTACCGGTCCTGACAGTTATATGCAACCTCCGTTATCAGAGTCCTGATGGACACCGATTGCTGAGGACCATGGTTGGGAGGATGCTCTTGAGCTTACGACCTGGTTGTGGGATCGTGTGAGAAGCTCCTGCACCTCTGTGCAAGCAGAACCCTGGATGAGATAGACCCTTGGTCTGATCCAGGTTGGATCTTCTGGCAGGCCTGCAGAGGTGATTAGGACCTCTTGGTTCCCCTTGTCCACTGCTCCACTAGATGGGCCTTCAAGCCCATTTGGGAGAGGTGTACCGGCAGGGACTGAAGAGGCCTGCGGATGCAGTGTATCTTGGGCTCTCCTTCTCCCTCCCTGGCCACCCTCTGGCACCCCCCTGCTCTCTCTCCCTGCCCTGGTCTGAGTTCAGAACACCAGCCTCAGAAAACTAACCACCCCAGAGCTCCTGCAGCAACTGCAAGGGGTGGGGGGGGGAAGGGGCAGCAAGATGAACAGGGATTGTCGCCTCCAAGCTTGTACTCTGCCTACAGCCTTGGGGACAGAAGTCTGCTGTATCGGAAGGGCTGCCAGAAAGCAGTCCTCTATCTGAGGCCCTGTCTAATCCAAACTTGGAAAGAGTGAAGCTTATGAAGAAAGAGCACCGGAAGTGATCTGTGAACACTTGGCCTTTAAGCTGTGGACCACAGTCACCGGGTTGCAATCTCCCCTCACTCAAGAGTGCGCATTTCTATTTAGGCCGCTGCAACAATGCATTTAGCCCATGGCAATGATGCCTACAGTTGCATCGCAGCCTATCGCTTCGCACGGGGAACTTGCCTGCAAACACTCTCAGCCACAGGCATGATTAAAAAGCAGAAATATAAGGCAGCACCCTAGCGGGACTTTTTGCACCCACAGTATGCCCTCGTGCCCTCCTGATGGATCACCACTGATGACTATCCAAAAGAAGCCCACCTGAACGCATGTGCAGAATTTTGGAGCATGAGAAGCAACGAGAAATTTTGCAGACCTACCTGTTTAGCTTTCCACTAACTTTAATTTTTAAAAAAAAACTTCCAAGAATCTCTTAAACTTGGACTAAGTAGAGTTTTAAGGTTTGCAGAGCTGTTCTCCAGCTGTGTACCACCTTTTATATATGCACACCTCCTTGATGGACGTTCATTATCAGCCCTCATGTTCGTCTTTTATCTACAAGTCCTCTTCAGTGTTCAGCAAAAACTACATGGACACCTTGTAGATTGACATTTCTTCATTCATGCTTTACCTTAAACAGCATGCAAAGACATCAAAGAAGTGGAGCTGACTTTGATGTTACAAAATGAAAAACGCCTCATGATTTGCCAAGACCAGGAGAACTTCTGGTTTGCTTGCCCGTTCTCTCTTTTCCTCTTAAAAGAGGGTGGGGGAGACCAAGTTCCCTACAGACATGTGAAAAATCTTTTCCTCTTGTTTGCCAAACTTGAACTGTCTCTTCTCTGATGAAAAGCAAACCAGATGGTGTTCCTCCATGTAGGACACGGGAACACAGGTTGAAGTTATGGCCGAAATCTCCCCTTGTTTGCCCTTTCCTTTGGTCATGTTGAGCAGTCTTATTATTAATGTGTTGCTTCCCACCCCAAAAAAGCCATTTCAAAGCAACTTTCATCCACAAATGCAGCAATTCATAATTGCTGGAGCAGCCAAGAGACCTCAAATCAATATTAACCACCACAGAATAGACTTCATAAAAACACAACCCGAAATGAATGTAACACAAAGCATGCTCATCTGCAGGTACACAACTCAGCCACATCCAAATGATCATACAAGAGCAGGTCATGACCCCTGGGCCAGAAATAATGTTCAAATACCTGGGAAATTATGTCATCTTTCTCCGGCGCTACAAGATGGCAAGCAGCAAGGTCAAGCACTTATCTTTGCAAGGAGAAGGTTTCCATAAATGTGGGGTTATTGCAGAACAGGGTCGTTCCCAAAATCTCACCACCTGATCTTCTCCCAGAGGGGAGACACAGGGAAAGTCCTTGGAAGTCAACCTCGAAAGTCCTTGGAAGGGCCACAAAACAAAGCTGAAACGGGCAGGTGGTGTTCATAATGTCAGTGGACGTGACGGTGTGTACCATCACCCATCCAGATGGGGTCCCCTGGAACCTCGTCCACCAGAACCTAGTTCTCTAACCCTCCATAAAACAAATGGGTCACGGTTTGGCCATGTCAGTTGGAGCGGGGAGGGATCCATTTTGGAATTGCAACAGCAGGGCTTAAAAAAAAAAATAAGAACAAAGCACCCTGGCCTGTACTTACTCAAGAGTTGTTGTTGTTGTTTTAAGTTACACGGGTTTTTGGCCATAGTGCAGTTACTTGAGTTGTTTTGTGCACCCCAGAGTAAGGAGACATCACTTTAATGTGTTCGTGTGAGTGTGTGTGTGTGTGTGTGAGAGAGCACGCCTTCACCAAGTTAAGACATGTTTTTCCTTGGCGGAAAGCTATACAAACATGCATTTTCCAGCACATACCTGTTTATTTTCAACAAGTTCTCCCAGCTTTATCTTTTTCTTCTTAAGCCACTTACACACAAGTTAAGCCCAGAGATAGAGAGAGAGAAGGAAAATTGTGAAAGGCAACTTTTGCTATTAGCTTCCAAATGCTGGTGGCATGAAACAGAGACCAGCGGCTCAAGAAAATTAGCCACACGTAAATTAGCTGCTTGTCTGCTAAGCGGCCATCGGGTTGCATGAGACGGCCTGCCTGAGAGGACAGCTTTTGGTGGTGCTGCTAAAAGGCAGCACATTGTTGGCCATTTAGTTTATAATCATAATTTACCACCTTGGCAGGGTGGGAGGAAGCTCCCATCTGGATTTTCTGCCTCAGGCACAAAACATCTTCGGTGCCCTTTGATGTGATTAGCCTTCGCAGATACAAATTGTCCACATTCTACAGGGACATGGGACCCCTTTAGACTAGTTTCAGGTCCCTGCCTGAGAATATCCGTCATTTGACTGTTTCTGCTGCACTACAATCAAATCTAGGGCCATCCCAAAGTGAGGCAAAAATGCTGAAAAAGCAGGCCAATCACAGAAGCAGAGTCAGAAGGGGAGTCAGAAGGGGCCTCCTGGGCCCTCTAGTCTGACCCTCAGCTCCAGCCAGCTCTGCTCATGTAATCCCCAATATATGGTTGTCTGATCTTTCCTTGAAGACCCTCACTGATGGGGCCTCAGCTACCTCCCACACAGGCCCTCTCCATTTCCTATTTATGGGAGCTGTAAACAGCTTTGGGAGCTGTACTATGAAACATCTGGAGAACATCAAGGTTCACTGACATGCATAAAACCCCATTCCCAGCATTCCTAGCGTGGTGCCCACTAGATGTTTCAGACTACAGCTCCCAACAACCCTAGCCAACGTATCCAATACTCAGGAATTATGGGGATTATTGTCTACTCTTAGCCCATTGGTGTTACCCAGTTGCTGTCCAGGGTTGCAGAGGGATTTCTGAGAGCCTAGTGTGGGGAGCTCTGGCCAGGGGAGGCAGGAGGTACTGACTTCGTGGTGAGGCAAAGACTGAGATTCAGCAGCATCTCCACAATTCTTGTGCTCCTGGTCCTCATGATCCTGCTGGGAACCTGATACCACTGAAATCTGATGCTAATCAGGGCTGGCAGACTGCAATATTCTTTCAGGACTGCCCTGTTCTAAACACAGGAGCAAGAGACGTGCTTTGACACTTACCTGGTGGGTTTGGTTTTGCAAAACGCAGTTGAAGTTCATTTCACAACCCCTTCCAACCTGATTGAATTTGTCGGAAGCCACAGAAGAAATCTTGTCATCTCTGCTAGAACACTGCCAGGAGTACTCTTATCAGCTAGAGAAATGACCATAGAGGTCCGTGGTGATTCACTGGCATGGCCATCCTGCCTGTGAAGGAGATAACAAAATTTACAACTTCTTTATGTCCCCATCCATTCCATTTTGGTGCTTTCCTAGCCTTGCATCTTAGCAGCTGCTAGTTAAGAGAATCAGGTCCAATTCAGAGACTCACCTTAACCTTTCAACGCCTTAACAGCTATATTTCGGCTATTGAAAGAAGCACCCCTTAACCTATATAGTTCTGCCTGTATGCCAAGATCTACCCGGAGGCTCCTTCTCATGTCTCTGACATAAGTGAGGCCTTCTCTGAGCTTTTCAAGTCCCTTCCAGCCGTGCCCCTTACTAAATCATTTCTCCAGTTCTTCATCCTCAAGTCCCCTTTGATTGACACCATCTCTTCTTACACAACAAAGGCATTCTCAATATCTTTTCTGACATGTCCACCTTGAAATTGTACTTACGTTTCCAACTTCTTTGTGTGCATTTCTTTAAGAGGACAAAGCCCTGCAACAACTCTAAAATAAAATACTGGAACTTTCAAGATTCTCCAGCACAATGTAGGACTGGACCAAACCAGATTCCTTTTCCCTCCCACAGCACTCCAGAACCCAGGAAGGACAGTCATGTCCATTTCTTCTGTGCCCGGTCCTAGTCCATGTTCTCCATCCTCCCTTTCCAGCATTGGCTTGAATACTGGGTTTCTTTGCCACATGCTGGCTGCACTAGCAAGCACCCTTACTGGGGAGTAAACCCCATGGAAGGAAATATGACTTACTTTCTAATAGACCTGCTATTCACTTGCTCTTGTGCAGCAGAACCAACCCACTGAAAAGAAATTACGGATTGATGCTGAAGGCTTTCCTTTTGGACATCACTGGGGTTCTGTGCTTGGACCTTAGGCCCATTCTCCGAACATATTCAGAAGCATGCTATAATTTACATGGACATGCCTATAACATCCGGGTTAACTAAACAAAGAATAAAGGTTCTTTTCACACCGAACCCTGGAAGTTTCAGAAAACCCAATGTCCCAAAACCAGAGCAGACAGAGACCACAGCAAATCCCTCGAAAGTAATTCATTATTTTCTTAAAGCAGAATTTAGAATGAAATAAACTCACACATCAGGGGGATTAAAACCATGCATGAATCCTGAAAATATTAAAGATAACAAGCTGTTACAGTCCCTAACAAAGCTAGGTACATGGGGATGCATAGCAAAGCTTGCAAAAGCATGCATGAGTATTCCTGTATGTGTACATTTGTGTGTTTAAAAGAGAGCAATTTTAATTCCTAAGAAGGCAAGAATGTCCTGGTTTGCACAATCACCATCCATCATTTTTAGGGAGGCTGGTCCTGTGTTTGAACAGCTGCCAAAGGACTGTGCACTGCTTGAAAGGATCCTCCATTTGGACAGTTAAATCCAACTCCAGTTTTTAAAGAAATAATCCAGAGGAACAACACTTCATACTGGGACAGCAGACTCCAGCCGACACGGAGGTCCTGGAATCACAATCTTCTGCAGTACAGGAAGATTTAGGGAACAGTCCTAGTCAGAAGAAAAACCTACAACCATACCTTTCCCTTTGCAGCATGTCTTCTCGGGTCTTCTTTTCTTCTGCTGTACCCCACACAGGATGGTCCCATTACTGTATGTCTATTTATGGTATCATCATCATCTCTCAATGTGCATCTACACGCCGAAATTCGCATACGCCGATTTGTCTCCCTCCCTCCCTCCCGCTTAGCATTGTCTTTAGGTGATGCATTTCCTCCCTTTTGATGACTCATAAGTGGCTACCTTAGCCTGTCCGTGAAATAGTTTTGGCAGACTCCATTCATGGATTTACATGCCTGGGGAATCTTGGCACGAACCAGGCTGACACCTACTTCAGTTTAACAGCATCGCATCGCCTTGGACCAGTCCCGGGGCATCATCTGGGAAACTCATCCAAAGACAGTGATGTGAGTTGAATCTATCTGCCCCAGGGGAGCAAAATGTGCCAAAAGTGGTCATATGTGAGCATCCATAGGAATGAGTCTCAAAGCCATTCCAGGAATGCGAAAAAACACAGATACGCACACAATGCTGGAAACAGTCGGAGAGGAAAAGTTCAGATAAACATCTGCCAGGGACAATTTCTGTCTAGGGAATCTGTTCTAACCACGTTGAAGGGGGTAGGAAAGAACCGGGTTGTCGAGGCCTTTGATACAGCTTCCAGTTCCATGATTCTATCAACCGCAGTGGGAAATGGCTGTCAGGGCAAAGATAGATATAATAGTTACAAAAAGAAGGATTCCATTGCTGCGGTTTGAGCCAAA
This sequence comes from Varanus komodoensis, assembly GCF_004798865.1. Lineage (NCBI taxonomy): Eukaryota > Metazoa > Chordata > Lepidosauria > Squamata > Varanidae > Varanus > Varanus komodoensis. The sequence goes on along the minus strand of NW_025335550.1, from coordinate 5,838,040 downwards.
GCTGGCCCTACCGATAGAGGGAGTGGATGCTTTGTCGCTGGCTTGGCTTTCTGCAAAGCATCCCAGTTGGTTTCAAGATCCTTCCATTCTGATCGGATTCGTTGGATGCCGTGGAAGAAACCGTGTGGTCTGTGCTAAATGCTGCCTAGCTGGAAAAGTGATCGTATATCGAGGTGGTGAGTAAGCCGGATACCATCCGTGCCTGTGAAGGAGATAAGAAAGTTTACAATTTATTTATGTAGCCATCCATTCCACCTCAATGTCTTTAGAGCTCTGCATCTTATCAACTGCTAATCAAGGACAAGCACAAGTCATGCTAAGTGCTGGTTTTAACCCTTAAAGCTGTTAAAAAGTTGAGATTAATTTACCTGAAAGAGCACTCTTGACCTGTTCTACTTGAAAGCAAGATTTGCCTCAGGGGTCCTTCTGGAGGGCCCTGTAGTCAAAATAAGTGAAGCTGTCATGCATTAGAGACACGGCCTTCTTTGTACTGGCCCCAGACTCTTTTCAATTTCCTTCTAGTAGATCTATAGCTCATCTCTTTTACTAATGCATTTAGGCTGGTCTTCATCTTCAAAGTGGCCTCGAATTGATGCCACACCTTCTTTAGGCAGGACAGATTCTCAGAGTAATTCTGGATATCTGTTCTGATATGATCACCATTCAATTGTAGCTTGGCAGAGAAGAGCAGGAAGATGTCAAGGATGGAGCTGAGTATTGCCTCTGCGCTACAGAGATGCTATCCCATTTCTGGAGCTGAAGTAACTGCCAGTCTGGTATGTGGGATCAGGAAGCAGGACACCATGCTGTGTTTTGCCCCAGGCAGAAAATTGCTTTGAACTCTACTTGGTTGAGCAAAGTCCCACCCCAATCAATCTTTCGAAGGGCAACTGTACATACCAACACACGGAATACTCTTCCTCTCTCCCCATTGAAGCATATTCATTCATTTATTTTGACATTTGTATGCCAGTCCCTTCTCCAAGTGGAGTCTCTGCATGGCTATATATGGGACAAATGCATATCACCTGACGTTCCAGAGTCAAAACAGGAAGGTAGTTCAAATATTCCAATTCACAGCACCACCGCCTGAGCTCTCCCCTTTTCTCACACAGTATTACGCATCACTAATGGCTATCCTCTGCTGGATTCAGGCTGGATTCATATAGAATCAGAGAATCAGAGGATAGAAGAGTTGGAAGGGGCCACGAAGGCCACCGGGTCCACCCCCCTGCCGTTGCAGGACACCCAGTCACACCATCCCACTCAGGTGGCTGCCCAGTGTCTTTCTGAGTGCCTCCAGTGTGGGAGAGCCCACCTCCTCTCCAGGCAGCTGGTTCCACTGATTCGTTGATTCTGTAAAGGGTGGGCCTCGATCAGTGGATGACCAGGATTGCGCCTCCTCTCCTAGCTGCGGCAATTCCATGTGGTGCCAGATGCCAAGAATGATGTCACCAGAAGTTCACAGCTCTTCTGAATTCTAGAAATATAGCCCAGCATCCACCAAAAGAACATCAGTTACAAAGTGATGGCCACTATCCTATGGCGTCCACATCCAGGGAGTCTTCGGACATGTATATATTCTCACGTTTGCTTTTCTCTGCAGCTGTTCATGAATTCCGGTGAGGATCCACATCATTTTGTGATTCCATTGTTGCAACTCAATGCTGGAAGAGTCAGGAAGAGTCATCTCATTGCCCACATTAAAGCATCCCATGAACATGCACGTATCCGTTGAGTTATTCATTCATGCCTCATTAATCAAATGTGTGCGTTTAAAGCACAAACCTGATCTGGTCATTGGAGGGCATTTTTGGTGACATCACAGGCAGCAGCCAATCGGCGCTCTCTGTAGGCTGTGCCTGCCACAAACCCACACCTTGGGCATCATGCACTGGAGAGAAAAGTCACTTTTGAGCAGAATTCGGTTCCAAACCGGTGATGTGTCTCTTCTCGCTAAGGTTGACCTCCCTTTGAGCTCGCCTGCCAGCCACGTTCACCCATGTAACTTCCCCTCCGCATGCACAAGCCCTACAGACTCTGCCGCTTCGCAGAAGGAAACTTTGCTTGAAAGGGAGCTGCTGAAAGGCAAAACCTGGGTGTCAGTCATCCCCCTTTCTCTAAAAATGACAGTCTTTTTAACAAGGTTGTGGTTTTGGCAGCTATTTCCCACATCATGAAAAATGCCATGTTTTTCTCTCCCCACATATATAGTATGTGGATTTTGAAAAGGATGACAGTGGCTGGGAAGGCTGTTGTCAGGTTCAGATATCCCTGACAGTTTTGGCAGCTTTTTCATAGTGCCTTTTTATTATTATTTCAGAGAAATATGCATGGATGACTCAGTCTTTTTAGTTTCCCTGCCTCTTGGAGTTCATTTCTCCCTGTCACCATTGCCCTGTGCATTCAACTCCTTCTGCTCCTGGCATTCATTGTTAGCTCACTCTGTACTTTGAGGCACTGCAGTGAAGTGCAGAGCTGGTTCCATTGAGTTTTCTCGGCATGGGAAATTACTAACTCAAAGTACCTACAGGGATTAAAAATACTTGTTGTCAGCTTCAGCGTCCTAGTCCGTGTGCGTGTGTGCTGCTCTCTCTTTTGCTCTCCTATATTAGAAGCAGGAGCAGGAAGCAAGTGAGGTACCTCCGGGAAAACAGCACAGGGTCCTCATGAAAACGTCCTGGGATTATTCACCAGCCTCTCCAGGGAGATGGAATTAAAATCTCTGTTGGAAATCCTGAAAAGTGGCTGTGAAAGATGCTGAGCTTCTATGCCTGTGTGGAAGATGCTGAGCTTCTATGCCTGCTCCAGTTTTCACCTTGGTTTTGGTTTTTCAAAGGTTCTTGGGGAAATGTGAGTCTTCCCCATCACCACCATGGCCGCCATCTTTGACTGCTCCTTGTCTTCTTGCTAGTTTGGCAGGCAGGGAGCCGGGAATTAACAGGCAGTAGCAACTGCCACTCCTCCGTCTCATCCCCACCCTTGCCTGGGCTAAGCTGAGAGAAAGGTGCGAACAGGTTGAGACAGTGAAGAGGAGGGACCACTCCAAGGGTTTGGTGGTTGGCCCATGCTAGCTGTAGGCCCTCGGTCGGTGCCCAACCATGCCGAGCCCTGAGTCCAGGCATGCAGGTGGATTCAAATTGAGCAGAAAGCAGCTCCTTCCTTTCCTAAGCAAGGCAACCAAAGATGAATGCCAGTTAGAACCAGCTCTAAACCAAATGGCACTCCAGGAAAGAGGCACCGCCAGCACCACCTCCCATTCATCCAGCGTTGGGTGCTTACTCCCAGTCACGTTTGCAGCAGGAATCCAGTTTGGGGGTGGGAATCCTTCCAGTTTCCTCGGCTCAGCTTCCTGAATTCTGGCCAACTTTCCCTCTTCCCTGGGTCCGTCTCATGGGGAGTGTTGGCATGGGTGCCCAGCAGAAAGCGCTCCGTTTCCACACCCATGTATACATTGCACAAAGAATTACATAGCTTGAGTATTTTGTGCAAAGAATTACGTATTTTGCGTACTTTTCACAGAGAATCCTCTGGTGTCCCTGAGTGTTTGTGAACATGATCTCTGCTTGGCTCACTCCCTGGCCAGGGTCAGTCATGGAAAAGCAGCCCAGGAGGCCCTTCCTGCTCCTCTCCATTTTATCCTCACAGCAGCCCTGTGATGTTGGTGACTGACTGACCCAAGAGCCAGCTAAGAATCAGCCAGGGAGCTTTATGTCCAAGGGAAGACTAGAATCCAGATTAGAGAATTAGAATGGGACTCCAGTAATCACTTCTCCACACTGGCTGTCAGTGCCATATTTAACGTCAATTTATCGTTTGGCCCTGTATTGTCCTGCCCTTAAATTCCACATCCCAGTTCCCAGGCCTTTCTGGATGCAGCTTCTAATCCCCTAGATGTGACTGGCCATGATCATCGAATAACTTCACTTTAAAACCAGGCCTGGATGGAGGCAATTAGACTTTGAAACAAAATCATTTAGACACAACCCAGAGTTTAGCTTAGGTAAAAGTGAGTCAGAGGAGACATGGGAGAAATATTCCAAATTATGCATGGTTTAGAGAAAGCATATGGGGCCTTCCCTGCCAACTTTCCTATAATGTTAGACCCAGCGGCCATCCCTCAAATTGAATGGTTGGAGGTTCTGGACAGATAAGAGGAGGTCCTCCTTCGCCCAGCTCATAGTTAGGTGTGGAATTCAACTTGGTAGCAATGCTCTCCAGGTTGGAGGGCTTTAAAAGGCAACTGGACGAACCTGTGAAGGACAATCAACGGCTATTAGTCACAATAGCTAAGGAAGTCTGAACCAGCATGGCTCTTTTTCTATTCCTAAGAAGAAGAAGAAGGCTCTTTCTCTTAAAAAGCCACTGGGAGTGGAATTCAAGTCGGAGAATTTAAGTCTTAACAATTGTGCAAGCTTTGCCCTGGTTGTCATTTCCTCACTCCAGATCACACCGAGAAGGCCAGTCAAAGCTTCCCCTGTGGCTTCCTAGCTCTTCTACTCTAAATTCCACCTCCTACACTTTCCTAAAGCAAAGACAGCAGCGGGATTCAGTTACACATGTTTGTGTGGAGCCATCCGCAAGTTTGCAGCCACCGAGGCTCCGTAAATTGTGTCACTTAATATACGTGCAGCAATAGGGATCTTTCATCTTGAAAGCCCAATGACACATCAACCTGTTTGGCTTCTAATTGCTTGTCTTTCCTTTCAAATTGCTTTTTCGGCCATGAGATATATAGAGGGAAAAATTCAGTGCAGGAGGAATTCATAAACATCCACACCAGGGGGGAAGGGGGTGGAATGCAACGCTGTACCATCCGGCCCAAGACTGGCAGGGTTTACTGCGAGAGTATCAAGCAATCAGCTGGGAAGACTCAACTGGATATATCCCTCCCTCATAAGAGATGTGAATCACACTGCAAGCAGAATAAAATGCAGAAGCAATTTGGGCTTTCGTTGTCAGGAATAGCAGAGCCATTAAATTCATTTCACAGAAAGACAGGGGACAGAAGCAAGCACTGACTGCAATTCCCTTAGGAAAGGCTGGCATGTGGGTTGTCAAATCCCTCCAGCCTTCAGCTGGAGGGGGGCCTTGAATTCTCCCAGCAATGACCTGCCATCCTCCGGGGGCAGTGGCAACATCCAAGTGAGCTTGCGTGCACAGAGCTGGCAATCGCCTTGCTAGACCAACAGCACAGAGCTATTTGGGTCTACCTGGAAGTAAGTAAGTAAGGTGTCTACCAGTTTACAGACATAAGCAGGCTTAGGGGAGCTGGGGTGCATCTCTAGAAGCTCATTGCAGTTGGGTATTGGTACTCAGCAGATCAGGCATACGATGGGCCCACATGGCTGCTGACACCTGCTCTTGGCCAGCCCGGCCCTACCCAAACACAGAGCTGCAGCTGTGTGCACACAAACCAAACACCCTTCCAAGGGGCTACAGCCTCAGTGTTGCAGGACAACCAGCCACTGTTGCTGGAGGACGTGCCAAGGGAAAAAGCCATGGCCTTCACACCAGGTATATGGCAACTCCAGACAGCATGCTAAAAAGCAGAGACATCACCCTGCTGACAAAAGTGCATATAGTCAAGGCTATGTTTTTCCCAGTTGCATTGCATGGCTGTGAAAGCTGGACCATAAGGAAGGCTGAGCGTCGAAGGATTGAGGCCTTTGAATTGTCGTGCTGGAGGAGTCTCCTGCGAGTCCCTTGGACTGCAAGGCGATCAAACCGATCAGTCCTAGAGGAGATCAACCCTGACTGCTCTTTAGAAGGCCAGATACTGAATGAAGATGAAGCTCAAATACTTTGGCCACCTAATGAGAAGGAAGGACTCCCTGGAGAAGACCCTGATGCTGGGAAGGATTCATGGCAAAAGGAGAAGGGGGCAGCAGAGGATGAGGTAGTTAGATGGAGCCACTGGGGCAGTGGGTGTGGGCTTGGGTGGACTCTGGGAGATGGTGGAGGACAGGAAGGCCTGGAGGAATGTTGTCCATGGGGTCATGATGGGTCAGGCATGACTTTGTGACTAAGCAAAACATGAGGGCTTTCTGGAGTCATCTGGGGCCCCTGTTGATGTGGGGACACACAGATCTTCGTACGGTCTTAGCTATTATAGTCAAATAGAGCCCCCATGTTCAGGAGATGTGTATCCCCCAAATACCAGATACTGTGGGTGGTAAACAGCAAGGGAACGCTGCTTGCTGGGTGCCTGGTGAACCTCAGAGCTAATCCAGCAGAGCATTTCTTCTGTTCTCAAGGAAGCGTTGCCTTTGGCTAGGTTTCTGCAGCCAGGTCACTTCTGCAGTCAGAGAAGTAACAAAACAAACCATCCCACTGACGAAGCAGTGCTCGGTTTCAGAAGAGACACATTTGTCAGGGCCTCAGCGAAGCGACTTCTTCACTGTCATGTTTGTCTTTTGCAAACAGCTTCCCTGAACCCCCTTCCAAAAGCAACCCTTTGGGGATTAAAGACATTTGTACACACCCACAGATGTCTGGAGCCATTTGAAGTCTTTGCCAAACATTTGTGTTAGGCAAGACTTACTGCTGGCCGGGTCTTTGCTGAAGCCCAGAAGACAAGTTTCGCAGAATCCCTTGGATTTCAACACGATCAGCCCCAGTGCGGCCTGCTTCACAGATTAAACCCCGCAAGTCAGATATTTCTTTTTAAAGAGGTGATCACCAAAAGCATGATTCCAAGGCAGACAGAATCTAGCCGTTCCACACACACCTCGATTCTAGTCCAAGAATAACAATTAGTGTTTTCACAATGTATATTTTACATGCATGTTCTCATGTTAAAATATTTTAAAATAAAATAATTTTTATGGGAAACACGGAGTCAGAGAGCATAAGCCTTCAAAAGTGACTGGCAGGCATACCTTGCAGTGAAGATTCTGCCCATTGCTGGACATACATTCCATGTTGGTAGGCTTGTATGCAAAGCAGCATCTCAAGACTGTGTGGTGTAGTGGTTAGTGAGACCTGGGAGACATGATTCAAGCCCCTTTTTAGCCACGGAGCTCACTGGGTCACTTTGAGCCAGTCACAAACTCGCAACTCAGCCTACCTCGCAAAATGGTTGTGAGGATAAATCAAAGAGGAAGGCCATGCAAGCTACCCTGGGGTTCCTTGCAAAAGGAAAAACAGTCAGGAAATAAATGTAATAATCATTGATCAATGTAATATTACATAATCAATGTAATATTGTATAATCAATGTAATATTACATTGATAAATGTAATAATCATTGATCAATCAATCACCATTGACCAGGTTTTAGATCTGCAACATGCTTAAGTTGTAGGACGTGATTCTGTCTAAACATGCACTGGCCTGTGGCCTGAACTGCAAGCATACTTTGCAGGATTGTGACCCAAAGGTCTCGCCATAGGTTTCAGCTCGCAGCCTCCTCCTCCTCCTCCTCCTCCTCACCATGCCGCTTTGGAAGAACAGAGCTGCATTTGGAAAGCTGTAGTCCACTGGAAGCCTTGCTGCAACTGGGAAGCAGATGCAGTGTTGTACTTATTACAGATGGGCGGAGAGATGAAGGGGGTGCAGAAGGGAAGAGAGCTTTTGTGAGCCAGCGGCTTTGATCTTTGCAACCTAAGTCTGGCCAGCTTTACAAACACAGAACTAAAATCAATTACAGTGTTCCATCCGGCAGTGTTTATAACTCGTGACACAAGCTTGGATGATTTTATAGGCGTACGATTCAAAAGGGACACTGTCCAGGATTCAGAAAGAATTCCTCCCTCCCACCATATCATCAACACATTCAACATTGTTACACCGAGTCTTTGAAAGCTTTTCACTTAAGACAAAAAAGTTTTTATATAGAACTTTGGATGTAGATAACGCAAGGCACTCCCGTCTCTGGTTTTGGAGGTTTGCCATTGTGCGCAGTCAATCCGTGCATGGAGCTCACAGAATCCTTTAATAATTTCAGCAAAGGAGGCTGCTCTGTGTCAGTTCTGGGGTGCATATCCAAGGCTCCCTCCACTGAAGTGAATGGGTAGCCATGGTGTGCAGAAGCTCCCAGTTTGCAGAGGAGTAAAGTCTAGACTGGAGCGCCAGTCTTTATTTTGCATCGGTGGTTTTCACCCTTTCCACAGCTGGGGACTGGCCAAAAAAAAAGGGAAGCCACCTTGGAACCACTGAGGCAGAAACAAAAAGCACCCTACACATCAAGCAGCGTCCTGTGTATTAGCTTCCTAACACAATACCAAAATATGAAAATTCTCCAAAATAACCAAGAACTGAGCAACAAAATCGCCAACGAAAGGACAAAATACCAGAATTGGCACAGTGTGGCTCCCACCGAGCTCTCTCTCCACCCCCCGATGGCACTAGGGCACCCTCCACGATCGCACTGCCAACCGAGGAAGAGGTGGTGGAGCACAGCCAGCCCCCATGCCAGTCTACGGCTAGCAGGACGCGGCCTCCCCACGGACCAACACCAAGTCCACGGACCCGTGGCTGAAAGCCATTTTTTCATCACTGCACTGCAGCTCTGGGATGGGAGAGTATCCGTACTCTCAGTTTAGAGGTGATGGCTGAGGCTGAGCAAAGCTAATCCATGGCTTGCTTAGCAGGGCTAAATCTGATGCAGAGCCCGATCAACACTGAAGCATGTCCTGAAGAACATCAACTGCTTTCCATCAACCGACCTCAACTGGCCAATCCTGTCAGGCCCTACGGTCCTTGAACCCCAGCACTTCTTCTTGCTCCTCAACTAAAGAACTCGTTCCTGCTTCTTCGCCTGACTGCTGCCTTGGAATTCAGCTACTCTGATCTGGTTTCTCCTCTTCCTCCTCCTCTAATAATTGCACCTTGACTGTCTTTAACCCCGTTAGAAATTACTAAGTTTTAAAGATAAGGTTTCTATATTATATTTTAAGATATCGTTGTATTTGATGCTCTTAAGTTTTGCTTTGTGAACAGCAGCCCGGAGAAGCTTGGCTAATGGGCAGCAGAGAAACGTGATAAATGCAAACAAATAAAAATTGGAGGCAGCGTGCCTGGGAATGCCAGTTGCCAGGAACACGAGCAAGACGGTCTGGTTGCATTTAGGCTCTGTCTGGGGGGCTCCCGTAGGCATCTGGTCAGCTACTGTAGCAACAGAAGGCTAGGCTGGTTAGGCCCTTGGTCGGATCCCGTAGGGCTTCTGCGTTCCTGCAAATCAGCAAGGCAACTCGTGGGCCTCCAGATGTTTTGGCCCACAGCTCCCATGCTCCCCTGCCATTCCATTTGCTGGCAGTGGGAATTGGAGGCTGAAATGTGCAAGGACATGGGCTTCCCACTCCCGCGTCTACAGCAGGTCCTTATTCAGGTAGCAGTAGCAGGTGGGTGATACCTGTTTGCTGCATCCGAAGGTATGGCGGACCCGTTGGCAGATGCTAAGCCCAACTGTGCTACCTGTTCTTTGTTACTTTCTCAAGGGCATGCCTGAAGAACTGAGCCTGTCAAGAAACCAAAAGCACGTTCTGCTTTTTGCAGAATGTGCCGCTTGCCATTTGGGAATCCAGTTCACCAGCAAGATTCCGCAGTTCCTTTTCCTAAGCCAGATGGCAGGAATGCCGTTCCCCACTTCCGACTGCATCCTCCCCATCCAGGCAAGCTGGGCTGGGATGCCACCTGGCACAGCCTGCTGGTGGGGACTGGACAGCACCTCGCTTCTGATTCAGAACCCTTGAAAGAAGAGCCTGACGCTTGCCCGTCGCAAACACCTGATGTGCCAGGGCAGAGGAGCTGCCCTGACCAAGTCCCAGTTCAGACAGGAAGCATTCACAATCCTAGTGCTGCAGGTCATCTCAACGAGGAGTCACACAGGTGCTGCCAGGTGAGGACTTTATCCCAGCACTGTCCCGCATTGTTTGCGCAATTTTCCAGGGGGTGGGTGGGAGAGCACAGAGAACACCTTCTTCTCCTTGCACCCCTTCCTCATTCTCCAATGGCTTCTTCCATCTTTTGCTCTCCCACACCCATCCCGGAGAAAGGCGGGACAGATACACCATGCCTTCTGATTCTCTCCATCCAGAAACACCTCCTGCCTATGTGTTCCCCTTGGTTCTACCCCCATCAACTTCTGCCACCCAGCTGCTTACTGGTGCCAGAACCCTAAGCTGGTTCGACATCGAACTGGAGTTCCACCGTGTTTAATACCAGCCCTGAAGCACAGCTGGCTATTGTCAATTTTATTCCACCCTGGTCTCAGTGGGACGTATCCAAAATTCAGTATTCAATGGGATGTAGCACATTGAGGAGTGATGGCTATCTTTCGCCTTCAGCCAATGACCAGCACATGCCCTGCCTCTGAGCACAGATTTCATGTTCAGAAGTCATGGCGGCTCTCAGCTTTGCACGGGTGGGACTGCAACCAAACGCTCTTCCGTGCAATGCTTCTGCTCAGCTTTGCAGCTGCTCCTTCTCCATTCCCTGCCCCCTTGTCTGCTTTCCATGGCCACTGAGCATGCTCAGTCTTCCATAAGGATGGTGGGTCCATTCCTAAAGGTGCTTGTTAAAAAACAATTTCTGCTGAATCCATTTTTTAAAGTATTGCTGCTTTCCTCCAGGCGTGCTAAGACCTCCTGCTCATGGGTGGTGCCGTTTGAGCTATCTGAGGGCCGACATTGGAAGAATTAAGTCTGTTCTCTCTGTAGAAAGATTGATATCATAGAATGAAAGAACAGTAGAGTTGGAAAGGGCCCTTGAGGCCACAGAGTCCAACCCCTGCTCAGTGCAGGACTCCCAGTTAAACCAGCCTTCTCAGAGGGCTGTCCAGTCGCATCTTGAGTGTCTCCGGTGTGGGAGAGCCCACCACCTCTCTAGGGCCATTGGTTCCACTGCCACACTGCTCTGACAGTCAGGAAGTTCTTCCCGATGTCCTGCACCTTGGACCCATCTATTCCTTGTCTTGCACTCTCGGATGATGGAGAACAGATCCTGGCCTTCCTCTGTGTGACCACCTTTCAGGTGTTTGAAACCCCCCCCCCCCAAAGCATATATATGGGGTGGGCAATCCGATGCCCTCTAGATGCCTGGACTACAACTGCCATCATCCCTGACCATCATCCATGCTGGTTGGGACTTTGGGAGCAGTAGTTCAAATCAACTGGAAGTCACCCGGTTGTCTAGCCCTGGTAGATATGATAGAAATACCTGTCATTGGAATAGCTACTATTTTTGAATGCTACACATTTGGGGTTACTGTGACGTCTTGTGGCATCGAGTTCCACGGATTAATTGTTCCCTTCAACCTACCACTTGAACAGGCAGGCACTAACAGCAAAGATCTTTGCTAGCCCCAGACCTTTGGCATATTACAGCGATGAAGCTGCCAGTCCATCGAAATCTGTAACATCATTCACACTGCTTCAAGCTACTTTCTTCTCGTGGTTTCTAAATGTTCCCCTGACATGACAGACTTTGATAACATTAACAGCTCGGCGATGTATCTTAATTTATGCTACGTTATGATTGCTTTGCTGATATCGGAGACAAACGTTCCAACCTAGAGACGCCCCTCTCAGACCCTAACCCTTGCCCACAAAGTGGGAGGAGGACCCCAGCCTCAACGTATTTTTCCATCAATGTCCTTAAAAAATAAAAATCAATTTTTGTCAAGTTTTTACACTGCACATAAAAGACTGTGGCATCAATTAGCCTTAATTCTTTCCTCCCCCCCTTTTCCTTCTCCTTTTTTTATGGGGAAAACCTCTTTGTAGGAAAATCTCATATTTCAGCAATTTGCATTATCCACACAATCTTCTTTGAAGTTCTAAGTTATGGTAAGAAAAGGATCCACTTATCAGCACATAAAAAATGTTCAAAGCTTATAAACTCCATGAAACAGATGTACATTATCACTGGATTTGCCTTTCTCACTCTGCTGTTGCATTGCTAATAGAGTTTCATGTGCCCCTTCACATCCTCCTCCTAGCATCTTTTTTCTGCAGAGGCATACACCCCACTGAGCCAATCCACACTTCAAAGATTTCTGTCTATCTATTAGAAACAAAGCAGAAAGTGAGAACATATGGCCCCTTTTAAATTTCCCACATTTAAGTCAATATCGTTTCTTTTCTCCTTTGGCAAAGAAACATAATAAGGTTTATCTCCCTCCCGCTCCGTCCTTGTCTTACTTGCTACTTTCCGAAATCTGCCAGCTCCTTGAAATTGCTTCTGCTAAGGCTGTAGTCACACTGCACATTCGCACATTCGGTGGCGCTCGAGGCAGGCTGGGGTGAAGGAGCGGGAGCACCCCCATGGCAAGACCAAAATGCTCCCTTTGGAACATTAGGAAAGGGGTATTGGCTGCTGGAGAGCCTCAGCGGTTGGATTTAGTGGACGGGGTGGAGGCGGCAGGGAAAACAGCCCCCCCCCACACACACACACTTTTGATGAAAAGTGTGGTACGAAAACTCATCCATCATAGAGAACTGATGAGCAGATAAGGTCTGATGACTCTTCATGTGTAGTAAAATGACACACACAACAATCCTGAGGCCTGCAGGGGTACTTAGTGTTTGTGTGTGCTTTTTTATATAAGGAAAATTATCATCTCCTGCAACGCTATTAGAACAGGAAGATTTAGACTTGCACGTTCCCTGCTGAGCTAGATGTCTATTTGTGGGGGTTGCATGTGCAAGAAGCCAATGTAAATCCCATTGATGACCCTGTTCTGGCACCTCAGGGTCCGACTGCGTGTGCGACACCACCTTTTCTCTTTCCAACCTGCCCGGTCCCTAAAGCCCTTGGAAGGCAGGTCCCTGGCTGGTAGTCCACACAGACGTTTAGGCTGATTGGAGCCTGTACAGAGAAAGCTCTTCAGTGTAATAGCTGCATACCCTTGGAACTCCCCGCCTCTGGAAGTTAGACAAGCATCCGTGTCGCCTTGTTTTGCACGCCTGCTGAAAACACCTTTAGCTCAGGAACCCTTCCTGAACTAATTGGCCACGGGTTTATTGTTTTGATTTTTACCACACTGTTTTGGTCTTCTGTCCATTGTATCTGTTATTCTTCACTGCAGAAAAATTTCCATACTGGAATAGGGAGTGGTGCAGAAATCTTGGAAATAAGTGTAAACTAGACTTCACTCAGGATCTTTTCAAGTGGATGGGGAGTTTTAAAATGTTTTGGTGGCAGAGTTTTTCTTTGTTGTTGTTAAAAAGTCAAAAAGACAGAAACAAGAATGACAAGCGGCTGAAGTTCTCCAGGAAAAGTCAGCCTAGGATAGCTTGACCATCTCTGGCCTGTTGCCAAGAGTTTTTCCATATTACTTTTCCTCATTCATTAGAATGTTTTGGGGAAGATCCAAGAGCCATCATCCTTCACACTTAATTTTCCCGTGTTTTTGCACAGATTCTTTGATCTTTTCTTTTATTGCAGAAAATCAGTTAAGGACAAAATTAAAATATAATAAAACCCTTCTGAGCAATGCATTCTAATTATGAACCTTCTGCTTGGAATTACCCTAAACGGGAGGAAGAATTTTAGCACATGTTGGGGACTTATGTATGATAGAATATGTGGTAAAAATGGCGGAATGCATCCAATCCATGTATTGGGAGCTCTGATGTTTTATGACAAAGGTTTTGCTCGTCAGCATCTTGGTAGCCACAGCCAGGAGAAAGATAAATATGGCAAAGATATTTAGCAAGAAGGACCAATGACAACTCAAAGCACCCCACTCAGTATTCCACTCCAAACTTTGGCCAGGATGTCTTTGCAAACGGTCATTGCTGTTTCGTGAGCCCAACACCTGCCGCAGTTGGAACAGCTCATTTGATTGGGGAGGGTGACTAATTAAAATTCAGTGCAATTTGGAAACTATTGCTTCAGGGTCTAAGACAAGGAAACAAGGGAAAACCAGCCAGATGCTTGTGTCGGCCCTCGGGGTAGAGCCGCAGGATCTGAAATAGCAATGCTACGTCATGGAGACAAGAACATGTGCTTTCTAGGGATGGAAAATAGGCCAATGAAGTATGTGGGCGGGAGGGATGCCCCATGCTTTTCTCCCCCCTAATAAACCCTGCCTCAGATTTGTAAGAAGCATCCAGCTCTCGAGCTGAGATACAGTCAACTGACTGTTGCCACTGAGGTGGGAAACCAAAGGCAAGCAGCACCTTTGAGTTGCTGACCAGATCTCAAGCTTCTTTGGCCCTGCCTCCCTCCACCGGACCGAGCAAACGGGTGGCAGCCAGGTGCTCCGAAGATCCAAAAGAGGGTTGCCAGGATAGTGGAGTTCCTCCACCGCATAACCAAAATAAATCCCTCACATTTCAGAGAGGCCAGAACAGAAACAAAGTAAAATAAAACAAGCAGCAAAGTGTGATGACACGGAAATCCACAAAAGAATGAGGGGTGGGGAGATGTCTGAACCAGTAAATTTTTAATTAACAGGGGTTTCTCTTGGCACAGTTTTGCTATTAAATAAATAAAACATTTAGTCAAAACCATCTATATTAACTATACAAAATACTGAAAAGCAAAGTTTTTTTTCCTTTCTTTTTTACAAAAATGGCATGGAGACTTAGGAGTGCCGTAAATAAAAAATAACCCAGAACATTAAGCTGTGCTACCATGAACATGATCAGTTATTCACACTTAATGTACATAATACAAATGCAAGACGGTGTTTAAATATCATATGTTCCTACATAAGTGATATACTTTTTTAAATAAAAGAAACAAAAAGCACACTGATGCCATGTTACTAAAGTTCATTTGCATTTCATAAAAACTAAGCGAGAGCGCGTTCCGATTTTGGGAAGTGAACAGAAGGTGATGCTCAACCTTTTCTCCCATGCCCTGCCCCCCCCCCCGCCCCACACACACACCTTGCTTGATGTCCATCGGTATTTACCTCGGATGTTTTGAAAGGCTGACTCTAGGGTGCTTAATGCCCAAACCTCCAGGGACTGCAGAGATGTTCTGTCTGCCCCACCACCTGTGTTGAGGAGAATTCGTTGCCATTCCCTTCCTCTGATGCGATCTCTTTTGTTTCCACTGCAACAGCAACACTTTTAACTAGCATCCTCTCTAGAAGGGCCAAAAAGGGGAGCGGCAGGTTCATTTCCATGAGTGGAGAACACAGTTTTGACAAGACAACCCCAATTCTCCCTGGGGTGGTGAAACTTGTGTCTGGGCTGGGGAGGGGGTTTCTACCAATAAAGAGCCTTCATACGAAGCAAAAAGGGAACTAAGAAAACTCCTCTCTGCACACAAGGAGGCCCTTGTGAGAAGAAAAGGTGGTTGCAGTAACCTTCTATGAAGAGAAGTCAAAATGATTGGGACTTCCTAGTTCTGGAAAAATGGATCCGGGCAGGGGGGGACCAAAAATGCAGGGGTGTAGAGCCTCAGTTCAGGGGGCTAGAGTTATCATCGACCCACCGAGAATCCCTAGATGACCAGATACCTCTGGTTGAAATGGAAAGTTTCCACAGACAGGGTCTTCTTCTGACTGCTCTCCTCCAAAATTTGAGGGTGACACACACAGTGAGAAGAGGTGTGGCTGGAATGTTCCATCTCACACGCTTCCCCTGTTCAAGTCTGGGAGGCCTGAACAGAGCTTAGAACTGGGGAACCTCTAATGAACAAATGGGCAGGAAATTCTAAAAAAACAAAAAATGTTGCCTTTTCACACAGCACAGAATTAAAGTAAGGAACCTGCTGTCACAAGATGCCATGACAGACACTAGCTTAGAGGCCTCGAAAACAGGATTACACAAACTCATGAAGGAACCATCTAGCAATGGCTTCTAGTATTGATGGCCATCGATGTCCTCCAAGGAGAAAGCCATTGGATATACCAGTGGTTGAAAACAGATTTCTTGTCCTCAGGCTGTGCTTTACTGGCTTCCCAGTAGCCCAGAGTGGAAAATAGTTCATGGATCAAACCATGAACTAACCTTGGTTTGATCCAGCAAAGCTTCTTCTCACATTGTTACTTTTAGCACAGTTTGATGGTTTCCATGGGAGGCGTTCAGCTAGCTGGGTCCATGATGGGCTATAATGTGTTGGCTACTTTTGGTCAAGAGACAACTTCACCATCCATAGCACATCACTGTGTACCTTCACAAACTAGCCATAACAGGAATTCTTCTAAGACTTCCTGATTTTTAAGTTCTGACAGAGAACATACTGTTAGCCCTACCACACACACATACTTCATCCTCTAACATCTACTCTTTAGAAAGGTGCATATCCAGGGGAAAAAAACTTAAGCAAGGTTCGATTATTAACAGCCAAAGATACACCACAACACTTGGATTGATGTAGGAAAGCCAGAAGCCAAAACTTCCAAGTTTCTCTTGAATCAAATGGATTGGTCAAAGGGGTATTGGTCAAAGCCCTCTCAACCCATGGAAATCCATCCAGATGTGAAACATTTTCAACATTTCTGCTCCCCTAGCCACTCACAAAGCTATCAGGTCTTCTGCTTGGTTCACGTAGGCCACTGCATGTTGGAAATGCCCAGCAAACAACCAAAACAAAACCAGCCACTGCTTTCTCAGGAACTGAACGACATGGCATCTATTCTCCGCTGGAATGTGTTACACTCATGGGATCGCACGCATGCAGTATAACAAAAAGCACTTGGATACATCAGACTTCATTTAACACTATCATATAAATAAGCTTATTCCTTCTACTAGGCATAGAAAATGCCTTTTTTGCAGTCCATAATTACACATACATTGGAAAAAATAGGGAATTGATAACACAAGCAGCAAAATAGCGTTGGACTAGAACAACTCAGTGGTAAGTAGCCATCGCTAACCAACATCCACCTCCCCAATTTTCTATACAGAAAATTCAACATATTTTATATATATATATATATATATATATATATATATATATATATATATATATAGTTTGAACTTTCGAAATTTAAAGAATAAACAGAAGCAGTGAGTCATTATACAGATTAACACACTTTAAAAACATCTTCTTGCCCTCTGAAGGTCGACAGAAGGAAAATACGCTAAAATAAATGCAAAACGGTTTTGCTTCTGAAAGGGCAAAACGAATAAAGCACCCAGTTTGGTTTGGTCAGGGTGGGGGGGTGGATGAGACGAGAGTTAAGTAATAATATGTATCCCATCCACAGGACCAGATTGTGCACTGTCTTTGCGTCAGATGTTTAACATCTGTGTGTACACCACACTTCCTTCTACAAAAAGAGCAGCCCATCTTGATCAACACGCGAGTTTGCTTGGAGGAGAAATAACGCAGCCTTTAGAGAAATGGTTCAAAAATGTTGCAACAACGAGAAATACAAGCTAAACCCAAATGTATTTAAAAAATAATCAGTCTGCAGTCAGAATGTCCCGTTCGGCTCCACAAGCATTGATGGAATCTAGCTTTGCTTTCGCAATGCCTGTAAAATGGCCAGGACTGTAGCCAGGGGAAGCCCATGGGGAGAGCCATCACAGTCCTGCCTCTACACAAAACGCTTTTATGAAACACATGCACCCAGCGACATTCCACTCTTTCAACATCTTTCTTCTAAAGAAGCCAATAAAGCACCCTTGAGTAACGGGCCCCAGGCATGGCTTCCATTGGCTGCTCTGGCCAGCAAGTAATCCTGAACTCCATGACCGAGTACGGAAGCACCAGCGACTTGACTCTGCCTACAAACCAACTTCCACTAGAGCTGAAGACAGACTGAAAGCTCCTGAGCTACTCCACCTCCAACAAGCCTTGCAAGAGTCCAGCCATCCCAGACTCCTTTCACCAGTAAGCCAAAGGTAGAACACAGCAATTCGATTACTTCTCCCTTGGGAGGTGCTTCAGGACAAGGCTTTCCTTGTGCCATCGTCATACCTCCTGGGTGGAATGCTATGGGATGTTGCCTTGCATCCGTAGCCTGAGCCTCTCAGAGATAGACTGCTCATTAAATGCATCCTGGTTCGTGCATGCAAGCCAAAACGGGCTTCTGTTTCTGCACTTGCTGACGAAGAGACAATGCTTGTTGCCATTTGCGGGGGAAAGAATGGTTCATATGCTGAACGAGAGAGTGCTTGGGCCCAATGGGAACCAATGGGAAAGTATTGTCTACCCATCGACAATGGGGCCACCAGTGGGTTGGACAGTGAGGCATGCGGCCACCATTTTGAACAGGCAACCCCCAGCCAGGGAGGGTATTTTGCCATGCAAACCTAGCAAGTGTAGGTTATATGTGAGGCTTCAACAACCTTCACATAGCCCATGGTTTGTTTTAGGGTCACTTACACAACCTCTTGCTGGGCTTGCACGTCCCAACACCAACCAAGCAGGAAATGCATATGCAACCCGGTACTTCTAGGCTGAATGACCCACAGTGAGCTGCCATGTGCTGTTGGATCTTGGCTAGTAAGCAGCCGTTTCCCGGAAAGACTGTGCTCAGAGTTAGAAAGAAGGCCCATTTTGGAAATGGGCTATGAAGAAGGGAGACACAGAGGTGAGCCAAAGACTCTCCACACCCAAAGGGTACAAACCACAAGACCTACTGGTGTAGAAACCACTCCCTCTTACACACATTATTCTTGTTTCTGTGATGGTCCAACTGCTCCTTCTTCAGTGGCTGGATTTGGCTTGAAATTCTCCAGCAGGTGGTCCCAACAGGAAAACCTTGGTTGACCACTCTTTGGGCATGCTTGTTCCAGGTTTGCATCCTAAAGCCAAAGGTATGAATAATGTTGTAGACCAGGTGTGGGTAATTTATTGTCCTCCAGATGTATTGGTCTTCTAATCCCATCAGCCCTGGCCAGGAGAAGTCAACGCTGATGGCTAACGGGATGTGGAGGACCACAAGTTACCCACGCCATTCAAGACCTTGGTTTATCTTTGTTTAAGGAACTGGAAGGAATGACAGGAACATGGCATCGAGGGAAAGTGTGAGAGGCAGGAACTGAAAGCAACACTAAGCTGGAAGTTCTTCTAAGAAAGGAAGCAGGCAGAAGTGATAGGTGTGGTAGGACCCAAAATCAAGAGGCCCCCCCAGGGTAGGAAAGGACTGTGTACAGGTGTTTTATAGCCTTCCTACAGAGTCACTGTTTTAAGATTAAAACGTTAATACTCAAAAACCACAGATTTCTATAAAACACAAGAAAATGTACCTGAGAGTGTGCGTATTTATATATTTATATATATTTATATTTTAATATATATTTGTCAACACTTAAAAATGAAAAGCATATACTTCCCAGTGCTCTCTCACAAAGAAAGTGTGTGTTTGTGTGTGTGCCTGTGTGACACATGTGCACACGCACACACGCACACAATTTGGGAAACTAAATGGGAATGAAAGAAAAAGCTGGGTAGCAAAGGCAACTTAGGGCTCTGCTGAGTTGCAATGAGGGAAAATGATACTTTGCTGTCGTACGTGCTTTTCTTGCTGTGGTGGAAGGTGGCACCCTCAGCTGGACTCCATAAAGACACTGACCTTGTTGGCCCTGATCTTCAGACCACCCTGTGAGAGGTTGGTGGACAATAAGACCCTGGAGAGGTCCACACAAGGGGAGCTGACGCCAGCTCCAACCCACCTGATGACATCCAACTGGGAGGCCGCACGGAATGGCTGGCTGTGCTGTTTGGAATGCTGGGAACCAGCGAGTGGCCAAGGATGCTAACAGGCCCTTAATGTTGGGCATGGGGGTGGTGAACAGGGTGGAGGGGCCGTGCTCCCTCACCCCTAACTCTGAGGTTCCTCTTCTGTTGCCAGGATTCCATGGGACTTGCATGGAGTTCCTAACCTGATGGCGTTCCTTAAGGTGGTTTTCCAACAGCCAATAAGGAAAAGCAACATATCTGTTTAAAATATTACCCAATACATAGAGGGCAGACCATGAGAGAGAGAGAGGGAGGGAGGGAAGGAGGGAGGGAGGGAGGAAGGAAAAGCAATTGAAAACTGCAGTTCTGTTGACAAATACAGTGAATTATTTCCCCATCATTAATATTAAGCCAGAGTTTGCAAGGAGGTGAAAAGGACAGCATAAATAGGCTACTTGAATGAAACAGAGTAAAAACACCTCCCCCCGCCCGCCGCTCCCTGCTCCCCCATTAGCACAATACAATCAATAAGAAGTTCTGAATTTTGTAGAGGTAGCAGCTGTTTGTATTCCCGGAGTCCAGAACCTGGAAACATTGCTCCCCTGATGGCGGGCTCAATACCAGCGGGTGGGACAAGCCGGATCGCTGCATCTCTTCTCGGACCACAGGGGAAGGGGTGTGTGTTAGAAGCGCACTGAGAGGGGTCTTCTCACAAAACGCCACCACCCCACGTTGCATCAGTGCATGGAGGGGTTCCATGGCCCGTGTGGACGAGTCCCTCCCAGCACCGAAACGGTGCTCCACCCTCCGTCAGATGTTTGCAAAAAGGAGTTTTCTGGGTGTGCAAACGGATGCACAGCGAGCGTCTCCCCTCAGGGAAGCAGCCTGGCTGGACACAGTCCCTCTTCAAAGGCAGGAGCCCATCCTGGAGGCCCACGATTCCTTCACATGGACATCCAACATGGCGGCAGCACCGAGTCTTGGTGGTGGAGCACGCGGTCCCACGAGCGTCTCCTCCTCATGTTCACTGAATGCAAAGAGGAGTTTGTGTGAAGACCCCTTGGGATAGCTGTGGCAGTTCACTCTTGCACGCATGTGTGTGAGAGAGAGTGAGAGAGAGAGAGAGTTTGTACAAGCCAAACTTTAAAAAATAATAATAAAATCCACAAGATATTAAAGTAAGTTATACAGTTCCACATAATATAAATAGTGTTAGGTTGTTATTATTAATAGCATCATCATCATCATTAATTTTAGTGTTTTCATATAACTCCTAAGACAGGTGCTAGCAGAACATTATGTTAATAAGAACAATGCCTTTCATTCCCAGTGGCAGCAAAGGGCCTCCTTCATATAGGATGGTTTTCTCCCTGAAGTCGGTGGGTCCATTTCATGTCTGGTAGAAGTGGTGATAATGGTGGTGGTGCTCGTGATGGTGGTGGTGCTCGTGTCTCTGAATCATCTGCCCCACTTGGCCTTCGTACAAGATGACTGCGGGCAGATCTCTCACATGCTCCTTCTCCAGAACTGTTCCGGGAGCCTGGAAGGTTTTGCACACTTGATGAGGCTCTTTCGGCCTCTGCTTGTGCTTCTTGAAAGTCTGCTGAGACTGCATGGGCAGGTAAGGAAGGTTTTGGCCAACCCGAATGGTAGGGGAGGCCAATGGTACAGACGCCCCTGGAATGGGTTTACTCCTCATGACCCTTCCCGTGCTAGCAGAAGCTGCATTTTTACTCTGCGCCTTGGGAGACTTGATAAAGTGCTTGTTCGCGTCTTGACTCCGCAGCCGCTGTTGTATTTCCGCAAGTTTTGCATAGGAAGCTTCCATTAAGTTGATGTGGCCATGCTCAGCTGGCGGCGACCTTCGCTGGGTGGCATGGAAGATTTCTGGTTCATGGGAACGGGATCTTGTCTGGTTTGCAACTCGGACTGGTGGGTTGTGTTTCTGAGCCACTGGAGGAGACCCTAAGAAGGAACAAGTGGAGCTGGTCACCCACAACCTCTCAGCAAGTCCGTGCATGTTTGCTCAAAGTCATTCCCACTGATTTTGACGGGACTCATTCTAGGCAAGCGGGCTGAGGATGGCAAGCTTAATTATGAATGTTGGTATACAATGACAAGACATCAATGGAGCACAGATGAAGACAATCAACCATGCAAATTTATTCTTTCTATGTCCCAGAGGCAGGTGAGCTAGAAAGGAAAAACTCTGACTGCTAAAAGTTAGCAGACGTATTCAAATAATCGGGATTAGTCTGAGTTTTATTGCTAGCCACCTTGATGGCTATCTTTTTAGCAGAGAGGTGAGACATAAATAAAATAAAAAGACATGGCTGAAAACATAGGTGATAAACTGGTTAGATGAATTATTAGAATTCTTGGATCAACTTAAAATGTACCTTTAAATGAGCAACAGCATTTAAAAATACATTATTAGGATACAATTATTTAGCATACAAAGGAGGAATTATTCTCCTAAAATGTTATCTTAGGCCTCTTCTAAAAATAAGTCTGTGCATGCAAGGGTAAAACTATTGTCTGTGTGATGAAGGGGCTTGGAATTCTTTATCCAAGTGGCAACCCTTGTTAGTAAAACAAATTTCTAAACCTCAATGACGTGCATACAGGATACTTTTCTCTTCCAACAGCCACCTTCCATGAACAGAAAGTGATGGGTGCATTTGGATGGTGCTGCTGTGCCCCTTTCTTCACACGTTTGCCCTATTCAGTTACAGAATGCCTGAATCAGTATAAAACCTGGAGCTAGATCTTAATAAAATGCCACCTTCAAAGCTGTGTCCTAATCTAATCCCAGCCTATCACCATCTTCTTATAATGCAATTTTAACATGAGTCTAATTACAGCAAGCGCTTCATATTCTGCAGAATATTTTTTAAAAGTCTAAAAGCTCCATTTGAAGAAACAAGTAAAAGGGATGGGATTCAACTTATATAAAAAGCACAGGTATAACGTACCTGGCCCAAATTTTGATGTATAGTTTTCTATTCCTGCAAGATCCAAATAGTGGTTTCTCCTTTCAATATTTTCATCGACGCAATGGCGGTAGCATCCGTTTTGTTCGGGCCTGGCCTCAGCATGGTGGTTCCTGTGAGCAGGGAGCCAAACACGTTAAGATCAGAATTCCATTCCAAGAGTAAACCTTGTTTTGAAGCCCAGAACACACATTGCTTGGAACGAAACACAAGAACTCCCACAGAACCCTAGTGTGGAATTCCTTTATGGCATCGTATTCCAACCTCTTCCATCTTGGTGCTCTCTAGATGCACAGGATGGCAAACTCATGATCCCCGCCCTTGCCTATGCTTGCTGGGATGGCTGAGAGTTGCAGTATAAAACACCACCCTCTAGGCAAGGCTGCCCCATTCCATGGTACCAGTTTGGGAAAGGCTTCCTTATTCATTCATGGAGAAATTAAGTCACACGATGAAAGCACTGGGTTCAGTTCTTGGTGTCTCCAGCCAGGGCCGCCTGAACGCGTGGGCCCGATGGGCACTTGCCCGTGGGCCCCATACTAATCTGTGTATGTTAACCCTTGGAAAATGGGAAACCTTCCGAAATTAACAGTAGCTGTAGTTGTCGTAGGGGCCCCAGTACACTGCTTTGCCCGGGGCCCATGATGCTGTTCAGACAGCCCTTTCTCCAATTAAAAGGACTTCAGGGAGAGGGCCAGGACGAGTAATTTCTTGGAGACCTTGGAAGCACTTTGCAGCTGGACTGTGCTGGGCTAAACATACCAGCGCTTTGGCACAAGATGAAGGCAATTTCAAGGGCTCATCTAATCCAGCTAGTGCATATCTGAGAGCTCTAATAGGCACGCACAATCCAGGGGTGCAAAGATGACATGTTCCCTTTTCTGAGTTAGGAAATGCCCCACAATTGCCACAGGGAGCTCTAGACAGCCTTGGTATGAATCCTCCTAGGAAGAATATACACCCTGCTTAAATAGACATCACAGCATTTCTTCTGCCGAGTTAATCCCAGTCCACCACAGATCTTCCTTAATCTGAATACTTCGGAAGCCCATGTAAGCGTCTCCTGTGGTTAGTGGCTCGGATCAGAGAATCTGTCTCCCGTGAGAAGGGGCCTTCTGCCAGAGGAAAGGCTGCGATCAGAGGAGACCCCTTTGGGGACACCCCACCCAACACAGCTCCCCACACCCACCCCGTAATCCTCTGTGTAGTACAGAGACAGGCCACCTTTTTTTGCTTGGGGAAACCCTTGTCGTAGTTTTGCAGACCAGGGACGCATGGGTACCAGGGCACTTTCAGCCACACACGTCCGTTTTCAGGACTTGCTCCTTCCTTGCTATCATCCTTGGGTGAGATCCTCATCAAACTTTCTTTTGCCCTTGCTCCGCCTCCTCCTCCTCCTCCTCCTCCTCCTCCTCCTCTTTGCTTTTCTGTTCAGCCCCTTCCACTGCTTGTCTGCCCGCTACTGGCTAGCTGGCCACCTCCTTCGGCTCCTCTGCTTGCTTGCTTGCTTGCTTGCTTGCCCGCTTGCCCGCAGCGTCTTCCCTTGCCCCCTTCTTCCAGCTGCTACCAACTGCCTGAGTCCTGCTCCAGAATTAGGAAAGAGGGCGGGGAGAATGGGTTCTTGCAAGGGGTCTCGGCGGCTGCTTTTCTGCCCACTGACCCCCAGTGTTGCATGTTCAAGGGGCTGGGAAATCCCTTCTGACAGCACTGTCGATCCAGCCCAAATCTGCATCCAACCCACCATGTTTGATGACTCCATCCTCCCCGCATCTCATTGTGCCAGGCAAATGGGAGAGAGGCGGCAGGCTTAAAATCCTGGAAGGTAAAAACCACACTCCCCAACTGGGCCTGGGAGAGGTTGAATAAACCACGTCCATTGCCAGCCCCGCACATCCAACTCTCTCTTCCCAGTCCAGCACCACCGCTTTATTTATAGCCGAACTATTTCCTGAGAATGAATATCTGAAATACCAGCCCTTTCTGAGCCAAACAAGCAAAGAGGAAAGAGAAAGAATCTTTGAAGAGCGTTTCAGCCAAGAATTCCACACAATCAGATGCCCTGCTTGGAACAGAACTGTCTATGTAGTGAACAATTTCTTCAAAGAACATGAGAGACAAGAATACAGGAAGCTGCTGAACCCTTTCAGGGACATTTCTGCTACTGCTCACATGCAATAAATAAATCAGGACTTCTTTATTCCCCACTTCTCCTGTCCTGTGCAACTCATCCTCTTTCTGCACCATCATGGCACAGGAAATACCAAGAAAACTAAAGAAGGGAAGCCCTGATGGGTCATTTCCACAGACTGATTATGTTTAGCATCCTCCTCCCCATAACAGCCAATGAGAAAGACCCCGGAACATAAAAAACTCAAGGCCTTCCTCACTGTTACCCCACAAACACCCCACTGTAAATATGCAGGCTGAGTTTTAGCAACCAGAGCTAAAAACTGTTGTTCGATCTATCCACAACTGTATTTCATTGTTCTTTACATTCTTGACAAGTAGCTAATACTGCGCCCTACAGGGAAAAATTCCACAGGTTAAGCATGCATGTTATAAAAAGGGGAAAGAACTTGCATTAGAAGATAAGGTCTGTAGAGGGATACAAGCTTTCAGGTTCCCCAGGGCTCTTCATCAAGTTTTACCTGTCTTTTTAACTCCCAGTAAAAGGTGCTAAAAATTTGAAGTAACAAATATTACTTTAAAATTATGTCTAGCAGCTACATCTTTTTACTTCTTCATTTTACTACAGAGTAGTTGTAGGACCCCAACCCAGATCATAAAAGTCCCCCTACTTCTGCACTAGGGTTCCATTCCAGATTACGTGTCCTACACCTACTGTAGAGTAGAAAAAGGAGAAATAGCCACAGTGGTTTTGGTTTTGCTTTACAAATGTAAAGTTACTGTAGGATGCAATCTTACAGCCTCCCAACATTTTGAGGGGAAATAGAATTATTTGCATTGTTTTTATGTGCTGTGTCCTCCAAAAATTGTCCTGTAAGACATTTAGGAAGGCCTCAACAGTTATAAGCAGCCTATAAACCCATGTATAAATCAAATCAAATCATCCTGCCCTTGATAACCTTGCTCAGCTTTTGCAAACTCAAGACTGGGGCTTCCTTGATGGAGTCCACCCATCTCACCCATTTCAGAAGTCCACCCATCTTCTGCCTTAGACTTTCCTTAACAGGATGTCTTCTCCAGAGGGCCTTGCCTTCTCATGATGTGTCCGAAGTACGACAGTTTTGTCATTTTTGCTTCCAGGGAAAGTTCAGGGTTGAATTGATCCAGGATCCACGTGCTCATCCTTCTGCCACCCCTGGGTACTCACAAAGTCTTCTCCAGAGTGCACCAGGCAGAGGATACACGTAAGCCTTTGAGTCTGGAGGCTTGTGCACATCAAGGCCAAGGGGCGGAGGATTGTGCCCTTAACGTCTCACACAGAAAGGGCAATTCTCAAACCAATGCTTTCATCCCATCACACACCCCCCGCCCCATGTGCTGCTGCCCACACAGTGCCCCGAGGACCCGACATCAAAAAGCACAAATAAGCAGGAGGAAGACGCAGGACAGGAAGGCAAGGCTTAGCCAAATGTTCCTCTCTGCCAATCTTTGCCAATGTCATGACAAGATGTTTTTCGGAGAAACAAAGCTTCTTTCCCAGACTGGCAGCCTCCACAACACACATGTTCCTTCAGGGAGACACAACTTCAAATAGGCCTGTTTCATCTAACTTTTTTGAGGCTGCAGCAATCCCTGCAGCTGTGCATGAAAGAGAGCACTCTCTCTTCACTTTTCTGGAGACTGATGCACCCCTGAGCCACACCAGAAAAAAAAGCAAAGCAAAACAAAACACTTTTAAACTCCTGTCTGCAGGGCATTTCTGCACATTGTTTTTAAAGCACACACAATTCTTTCCCTCAGACGGTTCATGAGAAGCACCATTTATCTTCCCCATGCAATGTTCTTGCCTACTGCTATAAATCCTGCTCTAAGTTCATTAGCAGGACTCATCTGTTGACAAGGTAGCAACGGACCAGCACTAGCTGCCTCGTGGAACTTAACTCTGGGATAATTCTGCAGGTAGGTGGGTATAGGATTGCAGCCGCAAGGACTGCACAGGGCCAGGTGCTGACGGATTCTTGGCTGGACCTCCTGTGGATGGGCTTCTCCGCTAATGGCCAACTGCACCTTCACACAGTGCTACGCCTTGGGGGTTAATACAGGTGAGTGAGAACTTGCCCCTTTCCCAGCATCATTTTCTCCAGCTGGAATTTCCCACCCACCCAAGATCTGGTTATCCCTGTGAGTACCATCGGAGGAAGGGAACGGAGATTCAAGAAAGGAGGAGTGTTGGTCAGGATGCTGAACGCCATCTCATGGAAGAGGTTCCTGCGTCCTTGGCCATCCCCACCAGCAGGTGTAGCAGCAGGTTCCACAGAGGAGCTAACATGGGAAAGCAAGAGCATTCCACCGGGCCTGCTGAAAGACCTGGTCTGTTCCCCCTGAAATTCCACAGCCCCTTATTCTCCTCCAACAGGCAGTTCATTGCAGCTGCCCACATCATCATGCCATGGTATCAAGCAAATGATCAAAAGTCCACGACACAAAAATTTACCTCACGATAACAAGGCAGTTGCGCAAACAAAGGGCTATTTCATCTCCACTCAGGTGAGAAGACCTGGTTGGCCAGGCCTTGTCCACGTCAGCCCAAGCTTGGAGGTGTCAGTGTGACAACCTGGACAAAGCCACCAGGAGGCACTGCTATCCACCACATCAAAGTTGGAAGGGAGCCCACCGCTAACTTCCCAACTCAGATCCAAAGCCCCACTCAGCTTTAGACCTTCAGACTAGCCTCCTCAATCTTGAATCCTTCAGCTGCGTTCGGCAACAAGCATTCTGGGAGTTGCAGTCCAACAGAGAGAGGACACCAGGCTAAGGACCGAACCATCACTGTCACCAAAGGCCAAAACAGAGTTACTTTGTCCGTCCAGCAGCTAGCTAGCTTCATTTGTACTCCAGAGTTGGTGAAGGTCCACCAATTTAACTGGACTGCAAGTATGTACGTTGGGTGGAAGGAAAAGAGGAACTTTAAAGATCTAGACTTGGACCTGAGCTTACTCTAGAGTTCAAAAACTGAAGAAAGCAGAAGACATAGCTGCTTGAACCAAATTTAAATAAATATCTGCTTTGGCTAGATCCATATTAATGAGATGGGGGAAGTTTCATTCCGCCTTACCTGATGGAACCCCTCTGCTTCTTTTCGCAATTCCTCTGTTCTTCGTTGGCTTTGCTCTCCGCTCGGTGCTTTGAGCTTTGTAGGTCTGTCCCATGACACAAAAGCAACATGTTATTTTGCCCTGTTATTATCGACTCTCTTTAAAAGTTCAACAAACAGTGTCATCTCCCCTTAATTCTTCATGTAGCCACCCTTGGAGAGGTGGGTGGAGGAAAGATCCGGCATGCATTGACTGGTTCTCCAGTTAGCGGAGGAGAGGCTGTGGCTCTGCCTAAGAGGACATGCCTTGCAATGCAAGAAGTCTCAGGTTCACTCCCCAGCCATTTCAAAGAGAGCAGATGATCCGAAAGAACCTGTTGCGCCTGAGCCACTGGTAGAGGGCCAAAGGTGCTTTACAGCACTTTCCTTTGGCTGATGCGTAATTCTCTGCATAATACCTCTATTCATCTGGACATTACTCTTTAGACCAGGGGTCTCAAACTCGCAGCCCGCGGGCCAATGGCCGGGCCGGGCACGGAGGAGGGGCCCTGCGGCCTTCAAAGTGCCGGCGGTGCCCGGGCCGGCCGTGGGATGAGCGGCCCACCACCACCGCTTGATGCAGCCCAGCCTTGCCCAGCCTGCCTCTACTTCCAGCGACCCCCAGGGAAGTTGCGTTTGAGACCCCTGCGCTAAACACTTACCGGCGTGATTCAGCAGAATGCCTTTCTTCTTTTGACTCCCATCCGGCGCCACAGTGAGCTTCACCCGCAACGTTTTGCTGGAACTGGGGGAGTGATTTACTGAGGCATCAACTACTTCATAGATGGTGTGAAGCAAGCTGGTAATGTCCTAGAATTAAGGTGGAAACACGCAGAAGAAAGCAAATGCATTAAGAGCCTGAATTACATGTTTTGTGTCCTCCTTCGTCAAAAGCATCTCTTCCTGCCCTTGCAGAACCTGTACAACTTGCTGACGTTCTCCGAGGGACTGCTTCCCAACCAACTTCTGGAATGCTAACAAACATTTTGTGACATCAGAGCAGCTCAACCAATAGCAGGGTTTCCAGCCAGTTGTTTTGTCTATGGTAGCTCCTTCTGCATGAGGGCTAGACAGTGGAAAGGCCAGACACTTTGTGCCTGATCCGCTCCCTCTGACGGCATTAAAGAAGCCTACTTCCATCTCCTCCTCCTCCTCCTCCTCCCCAGCCCTCAGATGTCTCCCTCCTTTTCCAAGGCAAGCTGAATCTCTGCCTGAGACTCTTCATTAGGTAACCATGAAACCCCCAAGTCATCTGCCCATCCCTGCTTCCTCTCCAGACTTGGGCAAATATATCTGAGGAGACTGTAACATACAAAAGATGGGCTCCCAATGGGTTCCTGTCACAAGTCAGGTTTCCCTCTTTGCACTTCCACAACAACAAATGCTCTTTATTCTACAGTGCACTTTCCAGAAGCTCAACCAACGAAGAATGAGTCTCTGAGCATATGGAGAGCAATTCATTGAACCCAATACAGCAAATATTTCCAAGGACCCTCCTTTTGAGTACCCCTGGGCCCCTCCCTCTGGGATGCCCTTTCTGGAGAGGGGCAAGCTTCTTCTCCAGTTTGTTGGCCCATCCATGGAAAAAAAATGGATGGATAACCCATTCAAGGCACCTTTTCCCAAGGTGTTCATGTGTGTGTATGTTCCGAAAAGAATTTGACAAGTTTTTAAGGAGATGGTAAAATCCTGATCTCTAACCAGAACTCTCCCTAGAAGCAAAGATGGCAAAACTGAAGCTGTTGCACTTTGGATATACTAGGCGAAGGCAAGACTCACTGGAGGCCCACCTAGGATTGAATTAACACAGGAAGCCACAGACTTGAATTTAGAATAGTTTAGCGTGGCTGCTGTGGACAGGACTTTTTGGAGGGCTTTCACTGACTGGGTCTCCATAAGTCAGAGGTGACTTGTTGGCACACAACAATAAAAATGTTCTGACCAGCCACCTCCCACATTATGCACAAAGTCATTAAGCATAACCCTTCATGTGCATGTCCCATGCTGAGAGATGGAGAAATTTAACAACCAAGGCAAATGGCTTTTAAGCAGATAAGACCTCAAGCCACCTAGACAAGCGAGGCAGGTTAATTAAAAGTCACAACAAAGAAGATCCACGTTCTACAGAGCATTATAATTGAAGTTCACCAAATGACTCCAGAAATACACTGGTTCCAATGTAATATAATTTTTCAGTGCCCATGCATTTCACAAAACTCTTTCTTCAGTCTCAGTGCCAAACACCTCTCTCTCTCTCTCTCATCTCAGAGGACAGCTAATCTCCATCCTTTCGACAAAAAAATCAAGGATACCTGTTGGACAATCTATTTCAAGGAACAACGGCTTGAGACAAAAGGTGACCACCTGAGTGTACTTCACATCTCTTCTTTTCTCTCTCATCCTCTTGATACATCCCCTTGCCTATCAGAAAATCCATTACCGACACAGCACCTCTTAAACCAGGCTAAGGGGCAACCCCTTCGGATGCTCGGAAGCAAGCGTGTCCAGGAACAGTGAGAAGACCAGGGTTATCCATCCTTCAGGGTTATCCACCCCTCCTTCAAGTGCCCATCTGTTTTCTAACTCACTAGGTTAGCCAATTCTGCACTTCACACACAACTAAGCCAAAAAGGTCCGGTTGGCTGCAAATTACTTTGTCCCTCTCCAACCACTGTAATTTCCGTAGCCCCGTGGAATCAATAGGTGTCCTGTACTCAGATACTGTCATCACACCACGGCCTACTCTTTCCAGATGCATGAATGTCCAAGTAATCTATCACCAAATGACGTTCCCTGTAGACTGGGCACAGTATTAAACCATCAATCGGCTGTAGAAATACAGTTGTCTATTTCAGTGCACAGCATCCTCCGTACTGGGACAACCTGAAAACATTTTGTGCCGCGTATCTCAGACAATCTAGTCCTGCTGGAATGTCCATGAATAAACGATTGCCGGCCCCTTCAGGGGGGATATTTTACATACGCAGTGGTTGGGAAGCCTGCACGGAAGACAACATGTGATGTGGGTATCCATCCCGACGTCCCACCTTCTCTGTTCGCAGGATGGTCCATTCTGATGGACCACGACTGTGCTAACCTTTGCTGGTGCTTGTGGCACTTGTGATATGCTTCAGTTCATTCATGCAGCAGGAGAAACACACCTGTGGGAATTAGGACGGCTTGTCCCAAGATATAACCCTCCAAGGTTGTTACTCATACCCTCAACCAAAACTGGAAGAAGAGGCAGGGGCAGAATTTTTAGCAATGCCAAGGCCAGAAGAGGCGAGAATCAGACCAACGCACATTCAGCAGAACAGGGCCTGCCGTGGACTAGCTAGCATGGATGCTGTAATTCTGAGCTTTCAAGGTGAGAACTTATTAACAGCTGTGCATTTTTCACCTCATTATATTTTATGGAGAAATCCACTCTCCGACCCAACTGCACCATGTTTACAAGGATTTTCCTAATCTTGCAGCACATATAATAATTATGCTCAAGTCATTCTCACTCTGAGAGCAGTGGTAGTTCCATAAATAAGAATCGTTCATAAGAAAAAGAAAGAAAACAAAGCTGCTCAAGACTACTCAGGCTACAACCTTACATATACTTCTCTGGAAGTATGTCCACCTACCTCAGTTATTTACAAGTGAACTTGCACAGTAAATGAATTTCCCCAGCGCCAGGCTCTGCGAAGCCTCTGAAGCTTGCTAAACAAGTCGCCCGAGGAAGAGTGCCGTGAAGCTCAAAAGCTTCCCAGTTCTGCAACCCTGTATACAGGTCCAGTGCTATGTTCCAATGAACTGAACATTGCACTTAAGAAACTGCACTTTAAGAAAATAGATTTAGTACCAACTGGACCACCCAAGTCCCTTGCAGAACAAAGAGTAAAGAATCCCACAAGACACCTTGAAATAATTTGCCAAAAAAACCCTCCCCCAAAACAGTATGATGGAGGCAAAGCAAGATTCAAAGGAGTCCAGCACAAGAATGAACTCAGAAACTTAATGAGAAATCTTCAGAGTACAATGTAGGCCAGATATTTTGGCCTACAACTCCTATCCCACTGGCTATGTCAGCTGGGAACAGTCGGCCGAAACATGTGGAGTGGCCAGCTGTCCATTGATATCTCTCTTATATTCCTATTCCAGCTTTTTTCCTGCAAAGAATCCAGCACAGCTTACATAATCCTCCTCTCCATCCTAGCCTCACAACAACAGTCCTGTGAGGGAGACCAGGCTGAGACGGAGTGAATGGCCCAAAGTCCACCAGTGAGCTTCATGGCCAAATGGGGAGCAGAACCAAACCTGCCAAGCCCAAGCCCTGCTCTCTAAGCACTGCACTGGGTGTCTCCCTGCGACGGCAGGAAGGTATGGACTCGTGCTGTGAGAAGTTCCTGGTTCCTAGAAGGAATATCCCTCTCTCCGCAGAGTTGCACCTTTCTGAATGCTGCCATGGAGTCTTCCTGCCTGATTCCTGAAGACCCAACATGGGAAGTGGATTAAAATCAAGCCCTGGCAAGCAGACAACATTTTTAATATGTCCACCAGCAGCAAATGTTGGAGACCAGCCTGCAGTAGATCTGGTATGAAGCTGAGACGGGGAAACTGGGGCAGTGGGAAAGAGCAGTTGTCATCCAGCCAGTGAAACATAAATGGATGCCAATGTACCAGCTGTATCCCAAGTCCAAAGCCTGGCAGTTAACATCCACATGAAGTTAATTCCAGAACATCAGTCAAGTTCTCAGGAACCGCCCCACCCTCATCTACAGCAAGCTCATTTTTTAATGGCACAAAGAATGCTGGGAAATAGTGTCCACTCGGTTTTGTAGTTCTCTGCATTACAGCCTGGAAAGTCCTTCATGCTAAAGAAAAGGCTCTTCCCCCACTGGACAGCCTGTTTCAAGAACAGCAGCTGGATGCAAATTTTATCATTTGCCTTTACACCACTTTCATTCTGTGACTGGTTCAAAGGAAGCATGGCAAAGATCTGAACTTGGAGAGTAAAAGGAAAAGAGGAAGAAAAAAGAAGACAGAAAAGTCCTTCTGTGCCAAAAAGTGTCATCTCAACAAACCAATCAAAGGCAAATTAGGCTCTTAAAAGAAACTACCAATTTCCAAAGAGCCCCTTTAAGATAGAGCTTGATCATTTTTATGGAGAATTGTTATTATAAAAGTAATTGCTCTGGTAAATTTTATATAGTCACACACTATGTACACACTCTTTAGAGTTTTGGAGTCACTGAAGCACAGACAAAAATTTGCACTTACAGAACCCTTCCTAGTTAATTATTTGGGTGCTCTGAAGCATGTTTTTCAGGCTCTGTAATAGTATTTATTTATTTGTTCTATAGAAAAATAACAATAGAAATATTATAAATACCAAAGCTCTCTGGAGGTTGCCCAAACAAAACTTAAAATCATAACATATAAAAAGATTTTAAAAATCTAAAAGGTTTTGAACAACAGAATAAAAGTAAAGTTTTTTTTTAAAGCAGAACAAAAAAGGCAAAGCAAAAGCAAAGATCTACACACTAACATTGTTTTTAAAAACAGTAAAAATACTAATTAAAATATTTTAAGTTGGTGCTGAAAGGGCCAGAAATAAGTTCAGGTCACCCTCTCTGGAGAAGGTATTCCACAAATGGGGTGACACAACAAAAAAGACCCTCCCGTTGTGGCCAGTCACCCCTCCTCATCTGCTCGGGACACCCAGAGAACAGTTTCCAAAGATAATCTTAGAATCCCAGGCAGATGTATATAGCAAGAAACACTCTCCAGTTACACTGCCTTCATGCCCTGCAGAGCTCTGAAGAGTAATACTAGCACTAAAATCAGAAGGCGTCTCACTTTCTGGAATGCTTCATAAAAGAGGATCCACAACACCCGTCCCATTGTGGTTACAAAGGACTAACAGAGCCTACAAATTGTGATGCGGGTTGCTGCCTGCAAGTACCAGAGCCGGAAGGCCTACGGACACCAGCTGCTGCAGAATGAGAGGAGAAGGGCAGTGTTGGGGAAAGCAAGAGGAGCCATCTGGAGCAGGTGAACGGCCCACAAAGTCCAGCTTGGGTCCACACACTGGCCAACCAGCTGCCCCTCCGCCGTGGCTCCTCTTCAGTCCTTCCAATGTGGGACTCGAGACATGGCATTCACGGTCATTTCTCATCCAGGGCCTGGCAAAACCTGGGCCTCCTCAGCTTCAGCAAGGTTGCTGCCCCTGGACTTTAAGAGGGGACACCAAACCGAAGCCTGTGTCATGCCATGGCATTCTCTCTGGGCTAGAAGCTGCTCTTGACTTTGGAAAATTGATTGAAAGCAGCGAAACTGTGTATATCAATACAGCTTAAAAACAGCATTTGTCAATTCCTGTTAGTAACTACTGCCTCCCCACAAAAAGGAGAAGCCCTCAGGGGTTCATATGCATCATGGATAGGAGGAAAGTGGCATGAAGATAACTGGAAGTGGTAGCAACTTGGTGGGAAAAAAGGGGGGTACCCAAAGAAAGTCTTAGAGGAGATCAACCCTGACTGCTCTTTGGAAGGCCAGATACTGAAGATGAAACTCAATAATTTGGCCACCTAATGAGAAGGAAGGACTCCCTGGAGAAGAGCCTGATGCTGGGAACAATAGATGGCAAAAGAAGAAGGGGGTGGCAGAGGGTGAGGTGGCTGGATGGAGTCACTGAAGCAGTCGGTGTGAGCTTAGGTGGACTCCGGGAGATGGTGGAGGACAGGAAGGCCTGGAGGAGTGTTGTCCATGGGGTCGCGATGGGTCGGACGCGACCACAGCTAACAACAACATCAATCCAAAAAAGAGATGGTGATAGATATTTGCTCTGTCCTAGACCAAGTTTTACTACCTGGCTGTCAGAAGCTCTCTTGAAAAGGAGCTTATTCAGGGTTATTTCCATGCCTTCCTGGGCCTCTTAACTCCATTTAACATCTCCTAAATCTTTTAGGGTACAATCCTATATGCATGGGGGGAAGCCCCACTGACTCAAACATGACTTATTTCAGAATATGGCTTATCTTTTAAACCCTGGGTTGTTTCTTATGGGGTATTTGTTCTATCATGGTATTTTATCAGCGTGCTTATATTTATTTATTAGGATTTATTAAAAGCATTTCTACCCCATCCTTTACCGAGGTCTCAATAATAATGTTATTATCAGGTCACAGATAAGTACAGCAAATAAATAGATGCATTTATGGACCTCTCCTCTGTTGCACTGAAAGGCACCAATTATATTTTGTTGCTTTGTAATTAAACTGGAGGATAGACAGCGTATGCATTGCTGAGGGGACCTTTGCTCCAAGCCTATAAATATGATTGACTGAGGGAGTGAATCCCACTGGAAAGAATTTCAAAGGACACCCTTGCTATTCCGTTAGCTCAGCTATAAAGGCAGAAGAGAAGCCAAAAGGAACGTACATTTGCCAAGGTTTGTTTGACATTTGGTTTAGAGAATCATTTGCAGGGTACTTGGAGTGTGAGTGTGTGTGTGTGTGTGTGGGGGGGGTTATCTCCCTTTCAAAACAATCACTTCTAGGTGTCTTGCTTTTCAAACACCTAATTCCTGGCATGAAACAAGGAGGAGCTAGAAAGAGGAATTCGTCAAGGGATTCCAAAGCAGGAGAACTCACCACTGTGGAGTCCTGCAAAGTCCTAAAAATCTCAAAAGGAAAGCTGCAGTGGGTGAAGGGTCTGGCCAGCTCTGGGGTCACCAGCCTTCTCTGTCAGGAATCTTTTGATGCAGACAAGGCAAACCTTGTCAGCAAACACCATGGCTGGACCAGAAGCCAGATGGGACTGACCTCACGCGTGACTCTTCCGTTGTTGTCGAAGTCGTAAAGGGTGAAGGTCCACTCTTGCCGGTTGTCTTCCTCAACGGACACGTCACACTGCAATTCCTATGGAACACGCAAAGAGGAATGGATTACCCAAAGCCAGACTCCTCCCTTTCAACATTAAGAGAACCACTGCTTTTTTTAGGAGGAAAATATTTATTCAGTTTCCGCCACGCCCATCGGCCTCTCACAGGGGCTTGAGATCACAGGAACTGAACTGGAAACAAAAATAAAGCCAGTGCAGACAAGAAGAAGGTGGCAGAAGGAGGTGCCTCAGATGCCACCAGGCAATCACGTGCTCCCTAATAGGCTACCCCACGTGCCTCCATAGGGGCAGTCTGGTCCATGGGCTGCTGATGTCACAGCCGGGGGACTTCCTGCAGCCAAGGCACACTCATGCAGTTCAGCGCGAGTTGCCCCACCACAGCCCGGAGGCTGGTAGGGAGAATTACCCTGCGGCAGTACCTGGGGGTTCCAGCTTGCCATCCATTTCACAGGCTGCTTGTGAATCAAGTCATCCCACAGAGACTATTCCATGGTCAGCAATTCACCATCAGTGTTAAAAACAGAACGATACAAAGACATTGCCTCCTCAGCCCCCAGCACACAGTGGGATGGGATTCTAAAAGGGGGAGGACGGTCAGCTCTTCAGAAGAGCTTGTGAGCCTAGGTGACCTTTCAAAGAAAGGAGTTCCACTGAGAAGAACCCACAACCCAAAAGGCCCTGCTCCACCAGAATGGCATCCTCACCTTGGAGGGGAAGCAGAACTCCCCACTTTCGATTCCAAAAGGTCAGGGTTGGGTTGACGGTGGCGGAAGAGAACAGGGCTACACACTGTTAGTTATAAGACTAGAACAATCAAGGAATCCACAGCCTTGAATTGAGAAGATCGGAGCAGGGCTGCCACAAATAGGTCATTCTGGAGGGCGCCCATTCACAGGGTCACCTGAAGTGGGAGACAACTTCACCACCACCATCACCACGACTTCCACTGTGCTTTTTCACCATACATGTTTACCGCCTGATCTCAACAGAAGTGGGAAGGCAGGGGAAGAGGCACACTCTCAAGGACCCTTCCACAGGAAAGGAGTAGCTGCAGGTGCCGCAGCAGGTGAAAAGAGCACCTTGATCAAAAGCCGGGACACTCAGTGCATTGACATTTGCTATTCAGCTGGGATGGGTGTGGAGCTAAATGTTTGGGGTTTCGACCTACCAGTTCATTTCTATTTCTTTTATTTTATTTCTACTCCTATCTATCTGGGGCAAAAGAGGAGCCTGATACTGCAAAGAGAGAGTTCAACTAAGAGAATAATTTATTTCCAAGCAGGTCCTGTACATCATTTTGGCTTTTGGCTGCCACATCTGGCATGGATTCCTTTTGCCTCCCACCCCAAAATTGACAGAACAACCCCTCAATTTTCAGCCACTTGCAAGAGGAAGGCTTTTCACTGCATGCAGGCTTGGTGGAAGTGATGCTGCCATTGCGACTAATCATCATCAGCATCATCAGCATCAAAATCCAGTTCCTCTTTAAAGGAAGAATCTAGCTGTAGAACAGAAGAATGGTCCAACCCAATTACGTAGATTGAAGGTCCCTCTAATTTACGTAGCATCCCATTTTCAACCACTGGACATCTGTCATCAGACTCATGAAACTAATGATGGTCTAGAATTTTGGCTTTCACACCAACTTCCCTCCTCTTCAGAAATTGAGTAAAACCCAGAAAAGCGATAATAATGGCAAGAATAGTAAAAATTATAGGTAGGTCAGTTTGGTTCCCCATTCTGGCTGGCTGTAATAATGGCTGGATCCCATTTCCACCCTGTATTCTTTAGGCTAGGAAAGGGAAGGTATTCAATGGTGCTTCTTGTCTAATTCCCATGGGCTATGACTCTCTGGGAATTTGAAACACTTTTGGTTTCATTGAGCAAGAAGAAGAAACTGTGTGAAAGCTACTTACGAAAATGCTTGGAAATATAATGCGAAATCCTCCAATTAGAGGGAGAGAGACATGGCACAAGGACAAGAAAAACCTCTGCTTAATTCAAGGAGAACAAGCAAGAGACTCACAGCATGAGACTGGATAAAGTTGAAACAGAAGTGACCATTAATACAAAATAGACCCACGGTATAAACCCGTATCTGGAAAAAAAATCCCTTTTCACAACACAGGTTTTAAAGGCAGTATCAATTCCAGTTCTCCCTTATTAAAGCCTTCCGTCGGCTGAAGGTGAACTCTATTTGGAAAGAATAAAAAAAGAATCCTGACAACCAGAGCTGCTTTTGCAATCGTGCAAGAGTTACTTTACGCTGAAAGTATTCAGGAACTTCAGGCCTGAACACATCCTAGCTGTGCAATCCAGAGCTCCTGAAAGGGAACTGGCAAGGACAGGTGGTCCAGAGGGCATTTTCCATCCCCAGACACCCCTCCCATGGGCCACACTCTGCCTTCCACAGTGCCAAAAGGGTTAAATTGAGTTCATTTGCAAGCTAAATGGACCCTTTGATCACTCTGTGATAAAATGCCCACTTCTGTTCTAAAACCAAGGCCATTCGTAGAATACTGTTTGTATGAACTGTTAATGGGAAACAATGAACATTTCTGTACCGTAGGTTCTATTTCCCCATCCCCTCAAATGTAGCTAGATGCAGAAAATAAGCGAAGCAAGGTGATTTTGAAAGAATGCTCGAGGATGGTAACTTCCCCTTCCATTTCCTTGTGCCAACTGGCTCCTCCGAAACTCTTTCAAGCAGGGTGATCAGGAAGCCTCGGGGGGCCAACTTGGTTCCACCAAACAAGATCTCCAGCACGAGAGCTTGGAGTTCCACCATCAACACGGACTCCTTCATGAATAGCAACAGTGTGCCGCAGCGGTCAGTGCCTGCCGTGCGAGCCAAGCAGAGATGAGAGGTGTGCCAAGTCGGCATGCCCGAGACATAAAGCCGTTCCCCTTCCATGTTTCCGTTCTGATTTACACAAAGAACCTGCTTCTTTAGACCACAATAAAGATAGGAATCTCATTCGAATTAGAGAATAGGTTGCAGCTCTGTGAAGTGAGCACCTGCTCTGCATACAGGAGGTCTAAGGGTCATTCAGGTAAAACCAGGAAAGATCCCTGTGTGAAATGCCAGAGAACTTCTTCTGTGTGAGGTAAACCAGGAGTGTCAAGTCTCCTTCGAGTCAAGGACTAAATGAAATTTGAGAGAAGCTCCTGGGCATCAGGGGATCTAAGACAGGAGAGTGAAGTAATGATATAAAAATGAGCATTTCTTTAGGAGCAAGTCCTAGTTTGCCCAAGTAATGGAAGGATACCTCCTACTTGTGTAAAATGATCATCATGACAACACCAGACCAAAAGATTTGATTTATGCATTAAAATGTTCTCAAGGGCTTCACTTCAGCTGTAGCTCTCAGAGCAACTTACACAAGATGACCATTAAAACATCTTAAGAAATCACAGCAAGCAGCGAAAAGAGCTATGGCATAAAAGAAAACTGCAGGGCCAGGGCAAATAAAAAGAGTTCAAGCTGGCAGCGAAAAGAAACTCTAGATGGAGTTCAGAGATCCTGTCTGAGAAAGGTGTTTGAGAGCCAGGAACCACAAATGAAAAAGCGGTTTTCCAGTCACCTTCCCCTTAGGAAGACCAGGGCTCATATTTTACAGAAGGCAGTCCTCTCTTTCGGAGATTAGACTCCAAACTGTCTTCAGCCCAAATCTAGGTTAAAAATACAGATCCCTCAGAATGGAGGTCTGAAATTGCCACCTTTCAGCAGCACCTGCATAGCAGAAGTCTCAGGCCATTGTCGTCTCCACCAGAATAGGCTGTATCCTATTTCCATTTAAATAATACTAATGATTTTCAAATGTGCACCTATACAAAAATGACCAGGGGCGATTTTTACCCAGATCTCTCTCCTTGTTCTAGGAGATCCATTTCCTCTTGCTTTAGCAAATCGTCGCAGACTTCTGACTTCGGATGACAGAGGAGTAAGGCGTCCCAAATCGGTCGGAACAACCAGGCCGGCTCACCGTCCAAGTTTTGCATGCCGAATCTTTGAGCAGCTCCTCAAATGTCATCTTGATCATCCTTCTTGTAGCTTTCGAAGGTAGACTGGTATTGCCAGTGTCAATGTTGCAGAAGCAACGACGACACGGAGCAACGGTAGCTTACCCTGAGGCCACCCGACAATTACACGGACAAGGTGCAAACTGAACAGGGGTCTGTGCGACAGCTGGATCCCAGGAAGAAAGGGAGGGGCAGAAGCTGAGCAAATGCATCAGCTCGACGGTTTCCCCGCTTGCTCCTTCTCCCGAGGCTCATGTGATCGAAGTCAGCGAGAGTCGCAACACAAGCCGTGGAGGCAATTAAAAGGAAAGTCATTGCACGCAAGTAAAATAAACAG
This sequence comes from Varanus komodoensis, assembly GCF_004798865.1. Taxonomy (NCBI): domain Eukaryota; kingdom Metazoa; phylum Chordata; class Lepidosauria; order Squamata; family Varanidae; genus Varanus; species Varanus komodoensis. Next base: position 5,797,995 of record NW_025335550.1, on the reverse strand, counting down.
CTCCAAATAGCTTTGGCATGATGGGAACTCAGAAATACCTGCTTGATCTGCTGACTTGAAACCAATTCCCTACAGCAGTTAACGGTAAAGCCCCCCGTCCCCCGCTGAGTTCAAAGGCAGCCTTCTCTCCGCTATAACAAGCCCTGGCTGAAAGCTGCTAAAGTGCCCCTATACTCCCGACAGTAGAAACGGCGTTTCGTATTACACAAACATTCCCAGCACCTTTAAAAGCCAACGCACATCCACCAGCTCAGATTTAGACCTCTCCTGTCTCGACAGTCGTATTTCAGATTCTTTTGTACCTGGTCATAAAACGAAAGCGTTTACCATTCTCTTAGCCCCTAGCTTACACAGTTCGGGAGCTTTGATTTGAAATACAAGTGCCTGCAAGTGTGTGAATTTCTCAGTGATGCCCGATTCTTCGCCACATAGGAAGAGTTTTCCCTGTCCTGCGCCATTCAAAACACACAATCTTTTTTTTTGGGGGGGGGGGGGGGGGGGGAGATATCACGTCATATTAAATGTATAACATCCCTGCATGCCTTTGTTAAATATGGATCCGAACCATAGTGTGTCCACGGCTAACTAGAAGGGAACCCACATGTACCTTGGGTCTTTGTTAATGCAGAATTCCTGGAAACAGGGTAGCCCAACTGCTGGTGTGGGCTCCATTTGGACTCTTTCTGACATCTCAGTGGTGCAGGGTTGTATGAAAGCCAGCGCTCAACCAGACGCTTTGACTGCAAGGCCTGGGCGCCATATTCTCTGTGCTACCAGGACAGATCTCAGAGGGAGGCTGCTGTGGCCTACTCTTTGTGTCCTACAGTGTCACCTTTAGGGGAACCATGCAGCGGAGCATTGCTCCTAGGCATGGGAGAATCACAGAGCTTTCCTAGTGAAGAGCCACTGAGCGAGATGCTTCAAGCATGTGCATAAGGCCTCCTGCAGCATCCCACGAAGCCAGGGACGATCCCCGCATCTTGCAGCAGCAAGTTCCAGATAATGAGCATCCCTAAACTTCAGGCCATATTGTCTCAGTTCCATATGCAGAGATGAGGTTCCGCCTGCCATCATGTTTCTGCTCTTCGCTCAACAGGCATGGGAGCCCTGTGGAAGAGAGGAACCGGGCCACTTCATCCTCAAGGTAGCAGAGAGTGGCCTCATTAGGCAAAATGGAAGCTTGTACACCTTCCTATTTGGCAGATCTTTGGGATGAATTTTGTGTGTCTCATCGGCCCAGCTAAACATCTGTTCTGGGCAGCCAACAGTAATTGGGATTACAGTTGCAAAACGAGCCACTGGTCAGTCTGAGCCACTGGTCAGAAAGAGTGCCCTTCCAGAGTCTTGCCTACTGTATTTTGGAACCTGTGCTTTTCGACCCTTCCAACTCATCATTTGTAGCATCTTCACAGTCACCATCCTAAGAAACATACCACTTCTTCAAAAGTTGGCTCATTTCCCCTGCACCCTCCTTTTAAGAGAATGGTATATCAGAACTGAACCGTCTCACATTTTTTCCAAGACCCACTCCAAAAAAATTAAAAATTTAAAAAATCCAACTCTTTTCGGAGGTCTTTCAGCACCTTTTTTTTTTTTAAAGGTGTCTTTCATGTCATGAGCAGAGCTGGCTGGAGCCGGGGGTCTGGCCCATCACACAGACATATATGGCTGACAATGTACAGATCTGAAATGTACTGCCTGATCCCTCATTGGTCGGAATTACCCATATAATTCATTATATGAAGGAGCAAGCAGCAGCTGAGATGCGGGAGAGAGGGAAGAAATGGCACTGGAAGAAGAATTGCTCTTCCCCAGTAGAAGAATGACTCCAGCCAGGATAGAAAGAAGTTGAATACTTGCCCGAAAAATCTCTACCCACTTCAAGAACTGCTAATTTCTACCTAAAAGATAAAACTGAAAATAGCAGGAATATAACTGATGACACCAGGAATGTAAGCTTGAGGAGCACAGTTTGTGGTCTACTCAGAGAAAGCATGCACGCTACTTCAAGATCCTCTCTGCGGAACTTGGTCCGCAATGCATGGCTTTTCAGCAGCATCTTAAGTCTAAGAGGAAACAGGCTATCAGACACATTCTCAACTAGGCCTTTTCTTCCTCACTGCCCTCTCATCAGATGGATTTCTAATCAGATGGATTGGCTAGGTCAAGGTCAGGTCGTTCCGGAGGCCCAAAGAGGAGAAACCTTTCACAAGCATCTTTCCCACCGGGACATTTATTGCTTTCTTTGAAAAAAGGAGGAACTCGCAGACCACAGAAAGAAGCAAAGCAAAACAAAAGCACAGAGGCAGACACAAAAACAGAATCCTGTGGCAGAATGAGAACCAAAGTTCATACGAAAACACAGGGCACATTTAGAGTTCCAGGCAAATAGTTCATGGCATGAGGATTGCACCCAGCATGGGTTTTCATCCCTTTGGGGAGATGCAAACACTCCTCATTTCTCATCTCCTACTGCCAGCACTCACTGGGGAGGACAGTCACAGTAGAGCAAGCTGAATGCAAAAGAAGAGAAGGAAGACCAAATAGGTGATGGACTGAATCTATAAGGGAAGCCACAGCTTTGAACTTAGAGGAGCTCAGCCAGGCTGTCAAGGACAAGATTCTGGAGGGCTTCCTTTCATGGGGTTGCCGTAAGTTGGAAACAAATTGACGGTAGATAACAACAGCAAGAACTAAAAGTGCCAGAATATCCTCCGAGAGCTACAGCTTTTTATCCAACATGGGTTCGCTCACTCCCACCCGTGCAAATTTCAATAGATATTCCTGAGGCAGAGGGCAAGTGTCTAGACTGTGGGTGGGGAATTCTCCGACCTGAATCTTGTCAAGAACTCACCAGGTGGGATGAGGGAAGCCATTCTTTCCCATAGCCTTGGTTCTCTTCTTGCTGCTGAATGGTAATAAGAAACAGTGCTGCGCCACAGTTTTACCCCCTGCCTTTCCTTGATCCCGTAATTGCTGATAGTAGTCTTCATGTAATCGATTTAGGCTGTAATCCGATCCTGTACACAGTTGCCAGGAGTAGACCCCACGGAATACAGAGGCACTTGTGTCAGAGTAAGCATGCCCTTGTGCCACTAATGGGAATCATCATCAATCGTTCTGGTACAAACACAATTAAAATACAGTAAAGGTATAAATAGTAATTTTAAGAGATGCCAACCCAAGAGGATCTTTAAGGATTTCATCAGAGACAGAGCACTATGTAAGGGCTTATTTTAGCATTATTGAATTATAGGATCATTGGCTCGCTCCTTCTGGGGGTTGTTGGTGGAGATCCCTACAGATTTGTGGTTCTGTAGGGCAATCTATAGTTGCAACTAGGAGAGAAATATGTGATGTTTAAACCTGGAGCTGTCAGGTCTCAAGTGCTTAAGCAGAAGGCAGGAGGTGGAGAAAGTTTAGGGATAGCATTCTTTGTCCTGTGAAGGAGGTATCGCCGTTTGATTACTCCAGAGAACTGAGAACACATTAGGAACATGTCCAAGAGCTTCGGTGGATGCTTTCTCAAGATGGACATGGGGAAGGCTTCCCAGTCCTGAAATGGCTGCCACTGCAGGCAACAGAGGCCAAAAAACACCCATTTCCCTGCAGGCAAACAGGCAAAACAAAAAGGAAAATAATTTGCCCCTAGACCTAAATATCAGGCAAAGGCAGGGTCTGATCCAAAGCGCAAAACTCCTCCTTTGAACCTAGTTTTCTGCTGCGGTGTTCATTTCACAGAAGTGATATGTCTCAGGGGCAGGTAAGGTGGCCAAGAAACTGAGCCCAGGTGGGCACAATAAAGGATTTGTTTGGCAAAGGGCAAAATACCCATTTTTCTCACAAACCCTCCCTCTCACAGGCACCCAGCGTACAACCAAATCACACAAAGCACAGATCAAGCCGTTCAAGAGGACTTGTGGTACATGTGCTTGACCTTGGCTATCATTCGTGCTAATTAAGATGTTGGACTTGTGGCTGTTGGAATTCTGTGCCTTCTGAATCTTCAGGAGGTCTCCCAACAATCCGCATTCACACAGGTAAGCATGATCCAGGTAGGTAAGTTTTATTTTGAACCCCCCTGTATTGACATTTAGGAGTCTGCTCTTTCTAAGCATGCTTTTCTCCAGGTATAACCACCTGAAATCACCCATTCCAGGTCACTGCAGCAATATACCACCCCAAGAATAAATAGCATCCGTACCTCAAATTTTAGCTGCTTCTTGGCATTTGTTCGTGTGTTAGCCTCCTTTTCCATTTTCTTTTCATCACCACTGCAAACTCCATCTGTCTTCTCTGGAGGCAAAGCCACTAGGTGCAAAAAATAGGAGGAAACAATTCAGAAGAAATTCCAAAATAGGCTGCTTTTAGTCACCTGACACTTGGATACCTTGTTATAAAAAGCCTGAAGCTTGGTTTTCCACTATTTTTAATGGATTAATACTTTCACATCAGCATCTGCTAAAAGATCTAATCTACCAGCATTGGTTTAATGTCTGAAAATTCAGTTTGAATGATAAGAACATATTGTGTTGATATTTCATCATGCTCAAATAATGGATCAAATAAATGGATCAAACCCATTGTGGCAATTTTACCTTATCAAATAATAATAGCCTCTGGGGGATAATGGATGAGCAAAAGAAAATACAATGATACATACAGAAGGAAAGCAATGCTAGAGTGGATGAATGCAGGACAGTCTGAACACTGGAGGGTTCCATCTAAGGCAGGGCACCCGTTACCCCAAGAATGGGCAAAACCCGGGATCTTCTAGCCACGGTTCGATCAAGAGGCACACATGCCTTTCTGAGCTAACAGTGGTGCCGTGTTGCTGTTAATACAAATTAAGAACAGCTCGAATCGCAGCATGTGCATCTGTTTCTAAGCATGGCCACACCAAGCGGTGCAGGGCTAACTGAAGTTAGCATCTCATTTGACATCTCTGAAATGTGTTGTGGCTGGTTCTGAAGATGGAAGGGGGTGGGGGGGTGGAATTACGATCTTCAGAAAAGTTTTAATTCGTTTAAAATAACAGCCTTTGCCAACATTGCACGATGTTTCTGATTGGAAAATGCACATTTTGAGCTTGCACATTTTAAAATGTGCATTTTCCCCAACCGACATGAAGCAGGTGACCAAATGCAACTTCCAGGGATGAATTTGGAATCTTCGGTGAGCCTGAAGGTTGCATGGATGCCCATCAAACAACTGCAAGCGAGTTAAGGCATGAGTCGGTTGCCAAGGTGGTAACCAGAGTTTCCCAGTTCAGAAGGACAGGCAGTTAACCAGAAGAATCCACCCTGCATTCAGGCTCACTAAGAAGTGGTTGTATGCACACCCACCACACTCCTGTCTTGGGACACTGGACTGAGTTAAACGTCATCCAAATAGGGTCACTTCCTACACATTTGAGGTATGCCAGGTTGAATTTCCTGTACTATCCCAGGTGTTTTCCCCCCTTGGCACTTGAAAACATTCAGATAAAAAATGGGCAGCCAGAATACTAGCCAGATAAGACGTTAGATGCTCTTGTTTTTAAATGCTGTGGTTCAATCTTTTAGCATATTCAAAGGAATAAATGAAACATTACAATGATGTTTAGAAATCATCGATGAACAGGTAGAAATGATGCTAGGACAAACTGGACTCCTCTCAAATGAATACATGGAGGATGGATGGAGAAGAGGAAACTGGCCATAGAACTGCCTTGGATGTATTGTATGCCAGCAAAGATTTTCTGCTCAGTTCAACTCAATTTTAAAGGAACTGAGATCTTGTTGATCAGGGACTAGTTGCTTTAAAAATCTGTCCTTTGGTTTCAACATATGCCTGTAAATTCTATAAGAACTCTTCCCTCTCTCTCTCTCTCTCTCTCTCTCTCTCTCTCTCTCTCACACACACACACACACGTGCGCGCGCACACAAACACACACACACAGAGAGAGAGAGAGAGAGAGAGAGAGAGAGAGAGAGAGAGAGCGAGCGAGCGAGGCCAGAGATAATGGACAGTGTAGTCCAAGAACATCTGGAGAGTCACAGGCTTCTTAACCCAAAGGATCACCAGTCCTGAGTAAAAGGATGAGCCAGGCCATTTAAATGCATTTATAGTTTGCTTTTCCAAGAAATGTGTTCCAAAAGGCATGCACAAGCAATCACAAACAAATATCAGCCTCTGACAGGAGAAAGCAATGTCTTTCAATTTACTGTGTAAACAGCCCGATGAAAGAGAAACAGTTCCAATCATGTAACAAATATTTACTGTCTAAGTCTAGTCATGTTTATTTCAATGCAAAGCTTGGTTAAGACGTGCAGGAGGGCGGCAGAAAGCCTGGCACCGCTTCAGACTTTGGAAAGGGCTACCATGTTTGAAAAAACGCCCTGCTGAAAATAAACTACAGCTCAGCAATGAGATAAAGCTTTGCAGTGCTGCTAGTTTTCTACTTACAGTTTTTAATTGATTTTATTTTACATAGGAATAGATGATTTTTGAAAAGCAGATCCCCCTTCCCAGTGCTCTGAACAAGAGAAACCTTCATTCTATTCCTTCTTTCGTCTGACTCTATTCCAAAAGATCTCTCAGTACGGAAAAAAGAAATACATAGAACATTTGCGCCAAAAGCAGATCCTCAATTCCAAGCCATTTGTCAATTTTGAGGTCACAATCCTATATACACATATCTGGGACTAAGTTCCACCGAATTCAACAAAGCTTAGTTCTGAGTAGACGAGTTTAGGATTGTGCTGCAATTTCCCTGTTGGCACACTAGAACTTGTTTTGAATTACACATGTTCAGGACTGCAGTGTTAGTATCTGATTGCGCATTTTAGGAAACAGCACAACATCCCGCATTGCAAAGTCAAAAAGAAGGTGCTATTACTTTCCAAAACAACCTTGTCTACATATGGAAATCAAGAAACAAAATCTGCACAAAAGGCAAAATTTTCTCTGTCTATAACTGTGGGTTCATTTCTATTTCTGGTGCATTTTGGTAGCCATCCACTCCGAGAGATATATCTGCCTCAGAAAAGAGAAAAAGGCACGGGTGGTTTGCAAGTTAATTTAGATACATCAGAATTTATTTATTTTAAAAAATAAAATTGCTACTAGCAAGGCAGCGAGTTTGACAGGGTTGCCTGTGAAAAAGCAACCGCTGAATCAATCACATGGCTCCGTCACAGGGAAAAGTATTACTTTCATTTGTCCATACTGTGTTTTTAGCTTGAGGCAAGCTAACTGTATTCCAACATCTTTCACTGAAATGTGGCTTCTTTGTATTTGTTCAGGCTACTTGCCTCTGGGCTAGCTTTCAGTCCCTAAGAACAGGTAAAGACCATGCTGCAAAAGGCCACAAGTCTCCCAGAATAAGCCAACTTCTAACTACGATTAACCACCAAGGGGCCCTTTGGAGTGCCTCCTCCAAAGGAGGTTTGAAGGACAGCAACAAAGATGAGGGTCTTTTCAGTAGTGGCCCCCTGACCACAGGGGGTTCTGCTTAGAACCAACACTATTACTATAAGCACCAGGCCAAGACTGTCTTGTACTCCCAGGTCTCTGAGGCATCCAATGGCTTGCTATGCACCCGTTGTTTTTGGTAATGGTTCTTCTCATATTTGGGGTGTCTTATTATGTTCAAGTATTTTAATAAAACTGCTGTTTTGAATAATTCTGTTGAAAAATCCTTTGGGCATTTTTAAAGAAAACAAAGACATCTTTTAAATCACCATCATCTCTGTCCATATCACTTGCACAGGAAAAACAAACACAATAGCGTTGTGAACATCAAGGAAGTATAACGATGCATTCTGTCCTTTGTCCTTTCCATATTTTTGTTGTGCTACAGCCTGGAATCAAAATGGATTGGACTGGCATTGGCACAAGATACTCAACATGGCAAAGGTGCAAACCATTATTATTGTCCAACCTCCCAGGGTTCCCCAGAGGACTATGCCTCTCTTTAGAATCAGTGGCCCCTCTCCCTCAACCACCTCTTATTTGGTGGATTCCCATCTCTTGTGTCTCTTTCTTAAAGACCCAGGGAGGTTGGAGCAGCCTGCACGGTTCAGTTTCGGACGTCCTTACAAAATAAAAGTGCTCTCCACCAAAAAACGCCAACAGGAAGCCTTCTTCCTTGCATGCAAACAGTTAATACCATTGGGAGATAGTAACCAGCAGCAGCTGCAGTTCTAGCATCCTTTATACCCCTTTGGCAGCCTTCTTTAGCTAATTGGTTTAACTCCTGGTAACACAAAGGGCATTTACACTTGTTTTGGTGAATTTACATTTCCTGATTGTCATTCTACACTGTATCCACAAGCAAACTTCATGACTTCCTTCTTATCTATTGGGTCATGGAGACCACTTACATTCTTCTATATCAGACTTAAACTCTCCTCTTAACGTTCCCTCTTGAAAGGCTTCTCCTTAAGCTTAATTTCTGGGAGTAAAAAAATAAGCTAAAAAATGCTTTTTATATTTTCTATTTTGGCTTCACCCCCTTGTGCCTTCAGACCCACCTACCCCTTTCTCTGGAGAGCTTCTACGGAACTGAATTCAGCCATTGCAGTGTGCAAGGCTCGGCTTATATGAGTCTTCTAAGTTGATGGCAGCTCTGTCAACATTCGCCATGAAGATCTCCCCTTGCTAGGGTGGAGGGGGCTTCCAATGACCCCTCCCCACAATGCAATTGTTAGGGAACTCAGCAAGATGCGACTTCTGCCTGGCTTGAGATTCCCTCGCCCCCTCTCTAAAGTTATGTTGAAACAGGGCCCTTGCTTCTCATTTCCAGCCAAATGGTGTTTGCCTCCGGGGGGGGGGGGGGGGGGGGGGGGCAAACATTAAATTTGCTTCTCCACACAGTCCCTTTCCTCTGTCTGGACACTCTTAATTGGAAAGTATTTGTCTTGAACACACTACAGTGTTCCTTTTCTAGAAATGTAACAAAGAATGTGGGGGGGGGGGGAGAGCTTATATTTCAAACGTTATGAAGTACTATTCCCGTCTCAAAGACAGCTAATTGGCAGAAGAACACTTACAGATGTATCTTGCTGAGGACAGTTAATTAATAACATCTATTTGTAAGAAAGAGCAGAAAGCACATGTGCCAGGGTGCTGAATCCATTACTGTCAACCTGTAATTGAGCTTTGCCAACAAAAACGGCGAGCGGTCATCGTTCCTTAAGCGTTTCATGCCCGACCGACCCCTCGAAGCCGGGAGGGGATGCATTTCCACACGTGACTGAGGTGGGGTAGGATGAAACCTGGGCTGAATTTTGTGGCCTCCTCACTTTGGAATTCCACTATTCCAAAGCCCCACCGAGCTTTCCGTGAATGTGTCGATGGACCATCTGCTCAAGAATAAACATTGCATCCTGTTGTGTACCCCTGCGTGATGAGCCACTGCCATTCCCTCAAACAAAGCATCCATGTGCAGGAGCCACTGTTTTCTGGCGTTCTTACAAAGCACCAAATCCACAATTCACGGTGATCAAGACACAGAGAGCAGGTGCCAGAGTCCATGGCCAGGACGTGGGTGGCCAGAAGGAAGACAAGGGCCGGAGATGTCAGGGGATGGAAGTCCCATCTTCTGGAAATATTCAAGAGATGCATCCCAGTCTGAATCTCAGCATTTTCCAGAAGTGCTGTGAGATTCTATTACTTGGAATAGTTTAAAGGCAGGAATAGGGACATTTTATTCAGCTTTTGCATAATTATTTTTAAACCGTTATTTGGGTTTAAGACTGATTACCTGCATGAAGCTAAGGTGGATGAGAAAGCATATTAGATAAAGGTGCTGTCAAGTGACATTAAACAGACCCAGTCTCATTTTGAGCTTACTAAGTCTGTCTCGGTGTAAAAGAATGTGAAGATACAGATGAAGAACTGACCAAGATGCCATTGGCACAATCACATAACAACAAGCTTCAGGCCTGCAGAAGCAGGAATAACAAGACTGACAATCTGAATTTTCAGGCAAGATCAATGGAAAAAGTGAATCTGCGTAGACTTCCTCAGCTCTAGCGCAAACCTGGTGCTTAAACATGGACTGATTATCTAAGTGAAGCCAAAGCTCCTCATTATCAATTCATTAATGACAACTCATTATCACTTTGCTGGGAGAAAGGCTGGACAGAATGGAAAACTTTCCAACCACACTTTGCTCAGTATGACATAGTACTTAATGCTGGTTAATGAAAACCATGATTTATAAGCCCACTTCCAACTGTGGTGTCACATCCTGGTTCACAGCCAATCTTTCACCATGAGGTAGGTCAGGAGCAGGTAACATGGTGTCCTTCCAACGTTTGGGACCAGAACTCCTGGAAATCCTGACCATGCGTTCTGCTGGCAAGGACATATGGAAGTAGCAACCCAGTCCATCTGGAGAGGGTTGCTACAGACCTTCAAACATCATGCTCAACTTTGAGTTAAGATGATCAAACCTGGTTAAAATGATGCTTGCTTAGGGACAGTGGCATGGCTGCAACCAGACCACGGGGTCCAGGTGCCCCCAAAGGATCCCTGGCAGGCGCTGAGGTGCTCCCACCATGCTGCATCCAAGGAAAGCACCGCCATGCTGGGCAGCACTGCTCCAGTGTAGAGCATTTCCCTGAACCGGAGTAGCCAGACTGCAAATATATTTTTATTAAGGCAGGTTTCTGGCAGGCAACTGATCTGCTGTTGGAGAGCTCCCCACCCCAAAAAGGCGGGTGCTGCTCATTTCTTGCGCTGTTCTGTTTTTAATTTAGTTCGATGTGACGTTTTAATTACGATCTTGTTTTAATCCACATTTCCTTGTTACTGCCCTGAGCACTGTTCTTTGGCAGCGAGGCTGGGCGGAAAATAAATAAATAAATGCTGCACTTACATGCTGCCAACCCGGTGGGGTGGGGGGGTTCACATCTGATAGACAGATTTCATTGCCACCAGGAGCAGCTCTTTTGCGGAGCGGATGGGTCTCCATGGTCCCTTCCACACAATACTGTGCTTTGCAACAGGGAACAATGAGTTGTTCCCCAGAAAACTCCACCTCCCACCTCACAGCTGCGGTGACCTCCGCTTGTACGCAGCAGGCGCTGCATCAGGGTGAGTGCTACGCCACAGGGCGCAACCCGTAGGCAACCTGGTCTGGGTCCCCTTGCGTGCTGGCTGGCTTATTGGCCATCCCCCCTGCTCCGTCCCCCGGTAAGCGCCACGTCAGTGGTTCGGGCTGCTGCCACTCAGGCCTGGGAAAGACTGTAACTTCCAATGCTGCAGCCTCAACTGGCAAACTGCTACGGTGCTTTTCCTAGCCAGCATTCTGGGTGCAAGGAGAGGACCAGGAAGTGGAGGAGCTGCTGACCTTGTGGCCTTAACATTAGTGGGGAGGAGGCAAACAGGGCTGGAAGGCGAAAGGGGGCAGGAGCAAGGAGCCCCAAGAAAGCGCCTCGCCACCGGGAACAGAAGGGGAAGATGCTCTGGGTGTGTGTTCCAAGGTGGGACAGATTTGGACTTGTCAGGTGGTGAGGGGCCCTGGGAACCACCTGGAAGAAGCGGAGGGGCTTCACTCAAGCGCATGCTCCCAGGGGTGCAGGTGGACTTTGGGGATAGTCAGGATTTACAACAGTACGGGAGAGGAGCCACTGAGGCCAGCCAAGCCTCTTGACCCCGTGATGTGACATCAGGAGAGAGGGGCTGACCGGCTTGAGCGGGGATGGACAGAGAAGAGGCTTGCCCAGGGGCTCTCCTAGGGGAAGGGGCCCGGGGTCCTCAAAAGGAGGATGCTCGGAAGTAGTTGCTAGACTGGGCGCATGTTCAGAGACTCGTTCTTTGCTGCTTGTGCTCACTGAAAGTGGGGAATAACAAGCTTTGGCCACAGAACCTCCTGTTGTTTTGGGCGGGTGGTGGGGGAAACCAAGCCCATGGTGCTCGTCTGGGTCAGTTACTCCAGCACTCTTTGGCTCTGAGCTGGACAAACGCAGCAAAAACTCCCCACATGAGCTGCACAGCCTGGATCACAAGAAAAAGAAAGGAAGAAAAACAAAACAAAACTACTTGTGCAAGTCCAAATTAAGGAGTCCTGTAAGCAGGCAATTATCTTCAAATTCAAATTTCACTTTCAAGTTTTAATTCGGAGACATGAATGAGAAAGTACCATTGCCCCCTGCTAAGCAGACAGCTGCACTGATTGAAATTTCTTCCCCCAAGAGGCTTCTCTGGTGCTACCCCGAAGTTCCCCTCCCACATCTGTGGGCGAAAGGGGGAATCACACAACTGAAGCTGCAATCAGCCTCCGAGAGCAAACGCCCAATGAGCCACTCAAGGATGTAGGCGCACATGCTCACACTGGCTTGGATGCAGAAACAGGCTGGGATGACATCAGGACAACCAGGGAGGGAGGGAGGGAGGGAGGGATAACTTAATGCACTCAGGGCCAGCACAGAAGGTAGGCATAACTGGAGACCTGCCAAGGCCCTGAACTCCAGCAGGGGTTGACCGCTAGGAGCTCCTTGGAACCGTTCCTCTATCCACCATGCAACCTGCTTGTTCCAGCCCAGCTAACCGCGACGGTGAGGAAGAGGTGGAACTGCAGGTGTCACTGCTTAATTGCTCCCTGGCTCCCTGCCGATCAATCAAGCAGGTGGCTGTGATGAGGAGGAGCAGCAGGTGTCCGTGGTCTTGCTCCAAGCCCTGGCACGGAATGGAGTGCCTGGAAATCTGAACAAGCAGCGTCGTCACCCTTTGGGAAAGGAGTGTGCTTGGACAAGATGCCTCCATTGTTGTTTTAGTTCTGATCTTCTCTCATTACTTTAAAATGCCAGGAGAGAGGAAAGAAACACTGCCCTTACGGTAGTTGCTTATTTTTATTAGGTTTACGTCACCTTAACTTTCTAGTAACTGCAAAGTGCTTTCATTTAGCAAAGCAAATATTCTGTGGAATAAAGATGGGAAGACAAGCACTTCTGTGATGCTCATTTTGCTCTTAAAAATGTCACAAGCCTATGTTTCTGGGATAGGAAACCTGGCTGTTTGGACTGCAACTCCCATAAGGCCTAGCCAATGTGATGAATGGGCAAGGATAACATTGGAGACCAACTAGAATAAACTCCTAGACTATATGCTGTCTAGACAAAGGGATGATCTGAACCTCACTTTTGTTGAGGTAGTGCAACTACAGGGCTTCAGGCATTCGCCCCGAGGCTTCGGCGAATGGGGCGGCATAAAAATGTTTTAATAAATAAATAAAATAAATAAATTTGTAGGAGAAAACTGGTGGGTGTGGAAGACCAAAGAATCTGCAAGACAGGCACATCTTGAACATGCCACCTGGATCTCAGGTCCTGCATCACCAGAGTGTCGTTGCCACTGAAGGCCACCATACAAGGTTTGGTTGTTCGCAGAGCACCCGGGCTGAGCATCCAACCTCAACCAGCCACAGCTGTCTCATCCCTGCATGAAGCACTAGCCTCAAAATATGCTCCTCAGCCTCAGAACCACACGTCTGGTGTGGCATCCCAGGTGCCAACTGCACTAACTTTTCCCCAGAGTTGCCTTGGACCTCATGGTCACGGCAGAAATTTGGCCAGTTGGAAGAGGGTGGAAAGAAGAGGGAATCAGATTGTCTGGAACAGTCGATGAGAGTCTTCCATGACTTGGTTTCTACCCAGAGTGCGACAATGGGGAGCATCCAAGCAGGGAGTTGTGGGAGCTGTAGTCCAACACATCTAGAAGGCAGCAGAGTGGAGAAGCCTGGTTTAAAAGACAATTCTAACTGTACGTACCTCAGACTCCAGGTTACTCTGATTCTGTTTTTCCTTCCGTTCATCAAATGAACTCTGTCCATATTAAACACTGAGAAATTGATGCTTATGGGACTGAAATGCCTACCAAGATATACCAACACACATTCTTAGCAAAGGAAGACTGATACGACCATGCAATTTTTCTCCGGAAACAACAACAGTGTTAAGGAATCGAAGATTTGAACCAAGAACTTTGGAGAAGAGGGCCAGAATTTCTGAGCTATGAACAGATGGCCTGAAAGGATGATCTGCAACACTTAGAAGTAGAAGAGTATTGAGAGAGTCAAAGGAAAGCCTTATTCTTCAGATACCCATCTATTATTTTAAATCTGTTACTATAATCTACATCTTTGCATTACAGCTGGCTTTTCTTTTTTCATATTGCAGTTTTAATTTTTCTATTGTATCTTGTTGTATTGCATGGTTTTAATTGTGAACCACCCAACGAGCCTTGATTTTTCAATAGTATAGAACTTTAATAAATGAATGAATGAATAGTGGCTTGATCCTTATTGGTTATTCATTGAATCAATAGATTTTAATGAATAATACTCCATTTTTTGCACATGAACACTTCTTTTAAAAAAATAATTTTGACAGAAATTGCCAAAACATATGGCAGTTCTAAATTGCTATTAGTTAGCAATTAGAGCATTTCAGTACAAGCTCAGGCACCAAACTTCAATTCCTTGCACTAAATTGTTTGATGCATTTATAACAGACAATCCTCTCTTTCCAATTAGTGCCCCGGCTGGTTATGTTTCATCAACAGCAACTGCCTTACTTGACCATCTTCACCCAACCTACTTTGATGTTCACTTTTTCAAGCTTCAGAATACCTTTTGGATGAAGATCAGACAGCATTAAACAGAATTACTAATTAATTAAGCAAAGTTAAATTTTAAACACTGTTTGTTGTGTTAGCCAAAAGCCTCAACAGAACAACCCTTTCCCATCTCTGCCGAGATCAAAGGAAATCATTTTCCTTCGCTACCTCTCCCCACTTACCCCCCTTTCTCTCCAAAATTAGCAAGTTCGAGCTAGAATGAACTAACGATGAAACATTATATTGCTATGTATCAAAAGATTTTTTTTTTTACAAATGCAAGGTTCAAATTGCTTCCATGAACCAATCTAGAAAATTGGTATTATACCTTTTGTACAGTGCCATGGATGGGAACCACAATAGTCCAAAATTTGAACTAAGAACTCTGGGATCCAGGGCCAAAATTCCTGAGTTTTTATAGGTTCCTATGATGGAGCCCTGTTCAGAAATTGAAGAGAATGAGAGGAAACAGAAACAGTCTCTGTGATCAGCAGGCAGTACAGTGCCCTGGGAACAATCCAGCATGGTGGAAAAGTACCTGGAATTCTGAGCTGTAGGGAAAATGCACATGACACCAGTGTCGCTGCTAATCAAAAGCTGCCATTAACAACCAGAATTAACAACCCCTTCCTTTCTCTTCTGGCTCAGAAGCAAGCATCGAATCAGTCAAGGAATGGAATGTACAAGCTATCTTTTCATAAAGTCAGTAAGGCTGGTTAAATTCTGGAAGCCCTCGAGGAATTAATATCTTCAGAAACAACCATCCCATTGTTTTGGCACAATTGTAACAAATACCCACGCACAGACACATAGCAGGGATTGCGAGGCAGGGGAAGAGAAAGGCAATGGCTTGGGCCAACCTTACAATCCCAAACCAAAACAGCGGGGCAGTCCGGGGCCTGTTGCATGTTTCATCCGCACTTCTGCATGGAGTAGCTGCAGAAAGCCAAAGTTTTGCCTCCATAGGCAGAACAAATAGTCTTTGTTACCTAGACAGATTACAGCTTCCCCAGAACACCTCCTGCCAAAGTCTGCTCTTCATAAGAGCCCAGCATGAATGGTGGAATTTCTGACTTGTCTCAGATACTGAGGCGACTTTATAGTTTTCAAGTAGCTTCAGGGTTATATTTAAAAAGCTGGATTCATCACATGTTTTAAGTTTGCTGAGGAAAGAAAAAAGATGTATTTTTAGTGGAGAAAAAGGGTTTTTTCCCCTTCCCCCTCTTCATATTTCTCCCCCCTTAACAGATGTTTCATCTCAATCATAGCCAAACCTCAAAGCACCAGTCAACTTTATTCTCCTATGGATGAGAAAAAGAAAACGTCATTTATTTGGAGGAAATTTGGTCTCCTCTTGCCCACCCTCTTCTTTTTTGATGGAACCACAATTAGTCTGTGAGTTAAAAGCAAATAATAAACGTAAAGCCACAGGGCTGTTGAAATTAAACTGAAGCAGAAATTATCCTGTACAGACAACCTGGAAGCCAGAAGCTGTTCAGTTCAGGTGGATATTTTCCTACTTTGGGTAGGTGGATGAAATGCTTTTTTTTTTAACCCCCTTGTAAAAAGTGACCTGCAAGTAATCAATTTTTTCTTGCTCTGGAAGTCAGATCCAGGAACTCAGCTAGTTTTACAACCAATAAAAAGTCGAATTACAAAGTGCATAAAATAGCCTAAATCTTTTCTGCAGCCCAAGGAAGGGTGAGGCCACATGGACCCGGGATCAAGCCCCTGTAATCATCACTGAGGATTACTTCTGAGTAGATCTGGCTCACACAGCCTTCCTAATATATATTACAGGAATGCAGCTTCTTCTAAACACAACTATTCAGAACTGGGGGGGGGGGGGTGTATATATGGGAGGTCTTTTTAGGCCTCTGATGAAATGACAAAATCCTATTCCCAGTAACTAAGGGCACAGTGCATTACACTAAATAAGTCCAACAATTCCATAGCTGGCTAGGGGATGCTGGGGATTGTAGGCTGTCTTTTGTTCTTCAACTTGCATAGGCTTGTGAGCAGTGGCGGAGCAATCCAGACAAAGCAACATCATTCAGCTCCATGAGCTGGTTGTGCATACGAGACAGCTTCGGGTTGCCAAAATATACACACTTACCTGGAAGTAACTTAGTGCCAATGTGCATATTGTTAACATTAATTGGCATTAAATTCATGTCAATGAATGGCACGAGGGCATCTATCTCTAATAATAATAATTCTGTCCCTGTGAACATACATGGTACTTTGCAGACCAAGACAAGGCGGGGGGGGGGAGCAGGTCAGTTCCTTAAGAGCAGTGTAGTACACAGTTCAGCAGCGGAGGCGACAGGAAAGGGAGAATTCTGGGTAGCAAAGGTGGCCCTGCAATGTTTTTCACTGGAAGTGAGAACTAACAAGCTAAACTGCTGCCTTCGTGGAAGAGGTGGGAATTCTACTGGAGTGTGAAGGAACATAAGAGGTTGTTCTATTCAGGTTCTCTGAGAAAGATGGGGAAGGCAGGGAGAAATAGTGAAATGTTTTAAGAAGCAGGAGAGTGCCAGAGACTAGCCATTAAAAAAACAGGATGCAATGGAGGGTTTTCTTTCTCAACCAGCCTAGGGTTCAGAAGAGTCATTCCGTCTTGCTTTCTGCTCACCACGTATGCTCAGCAAATGCCATGATAATGCGAATGACTTCCGGGTTGATACAGTTCTGCTCTTCGAACAAAAAAACCGAACAGAAACTGGGCTACTCCATCTCTTGGGTCAAATCTTTACCGAGGGTAACTGCTGATGTTTGCTCCCCCTGCCCTTCCTTGAAGAAATTCCAGGCAGTGCACAGGGCTTCCCCTCCATCCTAATTTCTTTCTCTCAACAACCCTTTGAAGTAGATTGGGTTCAGACACGGCAACTGTCACGGTTAAGAGCGGATTCAAAGTTGGGTCTCCTCGGTCACAGCCCAATATTCTGTCTACTGTGCCACCATGGCCCTTGCTTGGCTTTTTCATGAATTTTAATGAATCTAGCACATTTAACGAACCTCAGATCTCTCTGGTGCTTACCAGGGACTAAATGCCATTGAACTCAATGGGACGTGCTCCTGTCCTAGGAGGCAGCGTCAATTATGCTTAACGTTGACTGGGTCACCCTTAAAGTGTGATACAGCTGATTTCAGAACCATATGTGCCAAGGGTCACCCGCTCTGTTCACTGGTGAGCCAAAGGCAGGTTAAGGCTGGTTAGCCTAAGAAGAGTCACTCTGCATCCGACCAAGGGGCCATCTGGTCTGGCATTCTGGTCACGCAGAGGCAGAAATCCATAGCAGGACTCAAGTGCCACAGCACCATCCAAGTTCGTTCCCCAGCAATTCGGGCAGGGAGGCGCACTGTCTCCAATACCAGAACCACACTGCCATCGGCGGCACCATTTTCTCTATCCTGACTCTTCCACCATTCAGCTTCTGGAGTTCTTCCAGTATTATGGGAGGGAGGGAGTCCATCTGTTCACTTACTTCATCCTGTGCATCATTCCATACACTCTTGTCTCTCCTTCTCCCCATTTTTCTTAGCACAACAGTCCCATTATGGTTACATTATCAGGTTTAATTCCCTTTCTGACCCCATGACCCATAAGTCTCATGTTGCAAACCAGCAACAAAACACCCATATTTATTCATATGTTCTTTGCCTCCATTCTTTGCTGCAGCTCATGCATCCTGACATTCATTCATTCATTCATTCATTCATTCTGCAGTTCTTGCAACAAACCTGTTACGAAGGATAGGTTGAAAGAGCAGGGCACCCAACAAATTTAACTGCAGAAGCAGTGCTCAGTCCTCACTATCAGCACACTAACACAGGAGGAGACCACCTTTAGACTACTCTTCTCACAATCCCTGCCGCAGCCCATTCTGGAGGGTACCAGACCGTCCACCCTGGTTCTGGCAGCTGCTGGATGTCCACAGTAACCTTGCCCCGTCTCGGTGTGACTCCGAATAATGCGGATGAATGCCTGGGTGCTTCAACCCCTGCCCCCATTGTTAGTTCTAGTTGCTCAAAGCCAGCAGCACAAGTTCCGATTCAAGTGGCACAGCCCTTCCTGGGCTGTTCCATTGCATGCTAAAATGAAGAAAAAGCAAAGCTTTCTCTGCAGCGGGGCCCCATCTGTGGAATGCGCTCCCCAGAGAGGTCCGCCTGGTGCCGTTGTTATTTGTTTTTTGGCACCAGGCTAAGACCTTATTCAAACAATATTTTAACAATGTTTCATATTTATAGGTTTTAATTTTGCAGCCAGGGTGTTTCCAGGTTTTAACTGTAGTTGTATTATATTTATTTATTTCTGTGAGTCATCCCGAGGCTATATAGCAAGGGGACGGCATACAAAAACTTTAAATAAATAAATTTATCTGAACACTCTGTTCACTCATCCAAAAAGATCCCATCACAAAGAAAACTAGCACCCCTGGAAAGCAGTTCAGTTGGAACCTTTTCCCTAGACCTGATTTTCGAGGTGGTTGGTATCTTGCTAGCCCCAGCCCAGTATCCTTCTGGAGGAGGAGGGAGAAAATGGACCTTTTCCTGGCACGGTGGCATCACGCTTTGCCCGAAATCACAAAAACAGGGAACATGGGCCTTGCTTTAGTTGGTCTGCAGCTTTCTTTGAATGAAAGAGGAGGTGGGCTGGGGAGAAGAGACAAATTCCAGAAAGAACCACCCAGAATAACACACCAATTTGTGCTTTTTTCCATGGTTGCTCTGTGCTTATTTTGGTTGGCAACTGTGTTTTACAGATACACAACTCGTTCCTTTTGCACAACCCAAATTTTACGTATTTTTGTTTCCACTGTACTTTTTTGCCTTTTCATTTTGCTTCCCCCCGTTTGCTCACTCGCTTGCTCTTTGGTGTAGTCCCTTTAGGGTTTTGTTTTATTTTATTTTAAAGTCCTTAGGAAAAGCCTACCCGACACTATTTAAATGAAGGTTGTGCATAGGTAATGTCATTAATAATGCAGGCTTTGATTTCTCGATCAGGCTCTTGTCTAACTTTAGATGTTCAAGGAGAAAACTGGGTTCTTGCCACATTGGCAAGGATGAGAAGAGTTCTGAAGGTACCAGGACGATGGAAGAATCACAGCCATCTTTTCATCAGAATTGCTTCCCATGGGGGAAGCTGTCACTATGACCCTCGGATAGCTAATCGGAAAGAAACAATGCCTCAGGGACCAGTCTTGAATGTTCTGGTTGCTGCGAAGCAAGCAAACGACTTGAGGTGCCTTCCAGCATGAACATGCTGCTGCATATTTCTTCTCCAGCTTTTCAAGTCTTCCCTGCTGTGGCTTCCCAGATGTTTTTGACCACACCTCCCAGGGCTGCTCTTACCCCTTGACTGTGCTGGCTGGCATGGATGGGAGATGTAGTCCAAACTATCTGGAAGGAACCGGCCTGGAGAAACCTTAGTCACAGGGTGCAAAGCGGGCAACCTGGGGGTTGGCCGGCGGATCCAGTGTTCTCAGGCGTCTGCCAGAGGTCCAGCACAGCCCCCCAGAATTGCTCCCTGACCTAGGCGGCATGTCAAGATCCTGTCAGACCCAACTTCTGGAAGGACCACTTCAGAGGAAGAGTCCTACCTGGGAGAAGGGAGACGGTCCAGCTGTGAGCCAGAATCCCATGGGGAGGAGAAGCTGGCAGCGAGCAAGCAGAGCTCTTGCTCTGCTCTGGACCTTGGCTGGATTAGCAGCTCCAGCTGTTTGACCTTGGTGATGACCAGCTCCTGAACTCTCTGCCTCTTCCTCCACCTTCCAGTGCAGGCCATCTGCAGGTTTCCAGCCTGCCCACCTCCTGGATTCAGCATTTTCCTGAGCTGCAGAGCTTGGGAAGGCGCCATTTTGCTAGTTTGTCCTGTACCCAGCTCTGGCTCCAGTGCAATTCACAATCCTGAAGGAAGCAAAGGGCATTCAAGCAAGGATATGAGGAACTAACCCTGTTGTCAAGAAGTTGGGGGCTTGCAGAGCAAAACTGCAGAGACTCTTTTGGGGGATGTGGCTTGTTGTTTTGTGACATCATTGATGGCCACTGCCCTGTTCTAAATAAATGCATAAAATAAACATACAGTTGAGGCACTGAAGGCGGCTGCAACCTTCATTTTTCAGACCAACACTGAAAAATTGAGCATCATTTTGGAGCAGCAACTTGGGAGGGAGTGAATTAATTACCAGTCCTTAAAAAAAGGAACTGTTCCACTTGTACCCAGAACATTCGCCTTCCCTCTCCATGCCCCTCCTTTCAAGTCCATGACAATGAAATGGTTTCCCTCCACCACATGGTGAAGGAACAGCCTACCCGTTTCTTACAATTTCCCGAATCTTTGCATGACCGCAGGAAAACATCTGCTAAGCACTGCTAGTCTCATATTCTTTGGGGGGTTTTGTCCTTCTTGCCAAACAAAACAGTTCCTACTTGGCACAGCTCTGTTTCTGCCACCTTGTGCTTCCTGGTACCTTTCCTTTTTCCCAGTTTAGCAGCTCACAGCTCAGGTGGTACCTGGCTCTTTCAACATACAGCACGGCACATAAAAATGGAGCTTGGGTTTAAGAGAACCTCAAGCCCACTTCCCAAACCAAGCTGCTCCCACCACTGCCCTGCCATTTCATCTGGATCCTGGCAACCCCCCCACCCCAACTCTCTTTTATCTGACCCAGAGCTCATTCTCTGCGGGTTGTGCCAACCAAATGTGGGGTCCGTTGGAAGAATAGCAAGCTGGGATGAAGGACCTTTCCAGCTCGAGGCAAAAGCAACAGAGGAAAGCAAAACCACAGGCTTGCTTTTGCAGTGTTGCTCTGCACAGGACTGGGTGCCCATGTGCCTTACTTTCCCACCAAGAGCCCCATCAGAAGTACTGCCCAAGGACTGTACTCCATGCTAGGGGCTGCCCAGTCCAAGCCTGGTTCAAAGGGAAGGAGCCCTAAGGAGAGAGAACAGGACTCTGAAGTGGCCCGTTAACATTCCACTTAGCAGAAAAGACAAGGACGGGGAGATGGAGGGTCACCATGAGTCGGAGGCAACTTGACAGCACATAGCAACGATGTAACAACAAACAAGGAGACACGATGGAGGCTTAGGAAGAAGGGGAAAGAGAGGCCTTTCCCTCCTTCAGCCATAATACGAGGATTTCATCCCATGAGGCTCATGGGTAGGAGAGTCAGGATGGATAAAAGGATGTGTCATTTCACAACTGCACAACTGTTGGAATCCATTCACGCAAGACGCCGTGATGGTCACCGAGTCAGATTCACCACATTCCTGGAGGAGGAGGAGGAGGAGGAGGAGGAGGAGGAGGCTACACTAACCACTAGTCCTGATGGCAAGATGCTGCCTCCAGGAGCAGAGGCAGCATGTTACATACACCGTGTCCAGAAGGATGCTCTCCTGCCCCCGTCTCGCTTCCCGGGGACAGTTAGTCAGTCACCCTGAGAATGGAATGACAGACGAGGTCAGCCTTTGGTCAGGCAAAGAGGGAACTTGGACAGGCTGAAAAGGCACCGAGCAAGGTGCCCTGTGTCTCTGCTTACACTACAGAAACCCTCTGCACACCCATCCCGTGCACACCTGCATGCATCTCTACGCATCCACCAGCACACGCATTTTGAATCTGCACCCTGGCCCCGCTTTCTTGTAGTGTGGGGGAGGCATGGCGCACCTCCCCCCTTTGTGGAAACGCGTGACGGGCACTGCAGCGCAGGTGCTGGAAACAGGGCTGCTGGGGGAAAGGCGCAGGTGCTCACGTGAGAACAGATGTCAGACAGTACCTATGCAACACAAGCTGAATGAGCCGTTAGCCTCTCTCCAAAGTGTGACCGATTGGCACTCGTGAAGAATCTCCCTGACCTGAAAAGCATTAGGCTGCAATAAATTCTTTTTTTTTTTTTTTTGGCACCTCTGAGGACAGGTTTCTCTTTTTTGCATTTGCTTGTTTGTTTTCCTTCCTTCCTTCCTTCCAGCCTGGAGTTGGTGCTTCCCTTCTGGCTTTTCTTCTGTTCTGTTCATTCCACCCATTGCACTACCTTGGAAACACACTAAGTCTCTGCAATTATTCACCCACAAGACTCTCTGAAGTTCTGCCCTGAAATCCCTACTCTTGGCAGCAAGCTTAGCTCCTCACCTGCATGCATGACCTTCACCCATTGCAAAGCTGGGTGCAAGACAAACTAGCTGCTCATCAAAGACACACCTGCCCTCAGAGGCTCCCCTTTCCAGTTGTTTTCTTTCCTCCTCCTCCTTCCTCCCCAGCTTCTTCGTGAGTTCCCCTTTCCTCTGTTGTTCCCTGGCCAGCCTCACTCTTGCCCCTCAGTCCCTCCATCCATCTCAGCCCATCTACCCATCTCTAGGTTGCATCACCAGCCGAACGCAAGGTCACTTATGGGCACTAAAGGAGGACTGTGCCTTAGTATGGGTCACTGAATCATAGCTGAGTAGGGTTGTAAGAGACCAAGAAGGATCCAAGGTCTGGGGGCAGACAAGGGTTCATTCTGAGGGGGAGGACTTTACCAGAAATCCTGGCCTACCTTCTGCTGCAGAGTAGCATCCATGGTTGGTTATCTGCCAGGTACGACTGGGCATCTGCCAAGGGTACAAATCCCATCTGAGACCACTAGCAAGAACCCAGCCGGTGGCCCTGGTGGTGCGAAGGAGAAGCCACTGCCAAAGCCTACAGCCAGCTCTGCCTCACTACTCTTTTTAATGCTCTTGGCAGTCATAGATTCCAGCTATGAACAACCTCCAAATCCAAGCAAAAGGAAAGAGCAGTCCAGCACCACTAGCAGGAGCTGGTGAAGCTATAAACACTCGTGGTGAACGTTAATCACCAAGGACCTCAGCCTGCCCGGTGCAACCGCCCAAGCATCCCAAATTTACAGGGCCTAACGAAACCAAGAAAAGCACGGGTTGAACTAGGCGATGGTGGTCCCACCGTTTTTTTCCACCTGCCGCTCGGTAAATAGAACAGTCCCCGTTGCATCCTAGCCCCTTGTCAAGCTTGAATTCTGGGTCAACAGCCCTCTCTCCTGGCTTAAGGCCTTTGATGTTTACTTTGTTCTTTCCACAGTTCAAAAGAAAAGCACTAATGCATCAGTCCTCTTACCAAATACAATCTTAATCCCGGAATCCAGAGTCTTTTACTGTTGACCAGTTAAGTCTGCTAAGTCGAAAAGGATTTGATCGAGTTTTACATTAACAACCCAGAAGTTAAATCCAGCTTCTTTTCCGGACCGATCAGACCGTTCTTTTTATCTCTGCTGCTCACATAGGTTGCTCACAATCACGCGTGTCCATGTGCGCACACTCACACGTGTGCGCCTGTGAGCGTGTTGCATGTGCACAGGCGGGACGGCTGGAAGGAGCAATGACACGGACGACGTGAAAACAAAAACAAGGATTTACCTAGTGGCTACTTTGTCACCTCACTGCAGTTCTGCTGTGGAGCATGTCCTGGACTCAGACTCTGAGGCTGTGGAGCCAATCCCAGCCCGAGATCAAAAGCCAAGAAAGGCTTGCCGCATCAGGACTCTTCGGGACTTGATCTGACCAGTTATGCAAGCAGGAGGTCGTGGCACCTGGTAGTTTATTTTGGCCACCCAACGTGGAAATGTCAGGAAGGGATCACCGACAGTGGTCCACAAGAGCAAGAAATGGGCATAATGATTTCTAGGGTAGGATTGACAATGTGCTGCTCATCCTTGAGAATGGAACTCAGCACCAGGCCGCAAGGAGCTAAAATTGGAATCTTGGCAGGATCGGGCCAAATATTGGAAGGAGCACAGAGTTGGGGTGGCGATGTGCCTTCTTGGACCATTATTAGGCCTGCCAAAGGAGTGTCCCCAGTGTTGGAGGCTGCCTCAACCCCAAGGACTGTGCAGTACAAGGATGAAACACCCTCAAAGGAGACTGGAAGTTGCCCACCAGCTCATGCCGTCCATCTCCTTACTATGGTGAGCTCTACTGAAATCTGAACCATCATTTCTAGATGGGCAATGTATACATATAAAAGAGCTTATGCGAGTCAAGTGCCCATTGGAGGGAAATGATTGTCCTCTGCTTTGGACAGGTAGATCAATCCAGCAGGAGGGACCATCAGAGACCAGAGTCTTGAAGATGAGGGAACCATCCAAAGGGAGACTTGGGTGAGGATGCTGGCCAAAGCAGGAGGCCATGGTCCTTGGTAGTTTAGTTTGGCCACACAACCTGGAAATGTCAGGAAGGTATCACAGACAGTGGTCCACAAGAGGAAGAAATGACTTCCAGAGTTTGACTCATGCTCACCACCACCTGGTCTGCATGAGGCCAAAGCTCATGGTGTAACCTGACCAGGAAGAGCGAGCAGGTTGCTGGAGGAACTGAGGAGCGTGTGTGGATGCATCAACCTGCTGGTTCCTCCTGGCCAGGTTATTCATGTTTCTTGGTCAGCTCTGGACGTTAGCCTGGGGTCCAGGCAGATCCTGGCCTTGCTAGGCGGCTCCTTAGCCTTGCTCCACATGTTCTCTGCATGTCTCCCTATGCCATCCCGTTCTGCCATCTTCCGTCCAAACTGGGCACGTGGCCAGGGCTTGAGAGGACCATGCAGTCCCTCCACACTGCACTGGCTCTTCCTAAGAGACATCAAAGCATCCATTCAAGAAGAAAGAAGAAGAAAAGGAAAAAGGAAACCTACAAAACAAGCGTCTGCCTGCCTAGCCTCTGCGGAGAAAGCATGGGGAAGGAGTCTTCTGGCATGAAAAGGTCTTTCTGCTTTCCTTATAACATTTAGCACTGATGGTTGTGCACACAAAGCACCAGGAAAGGTGTTTTACTACCTAAATGATAGGATTGCTCCTGGCTAGTTAGAGAAAATCATATGTTGGAAATTATATTTGCCTTAAGGGGGCTCTTTTGCTGCCTTCCGTAATCTACTGCTCAAGGCAATACTGTGATTTAGATACATATGTCTGGTGTTCGCAGGCCACAGAAATAAATGCAAGTGTCCAGTGCAAAAGTACTTCACGCTTTTTTTCAGGGGCTTCTGCTTCAGTCGCACCTTCTACTAGCAGGTTCAGGTGGCAGGTGCCAAAGGCTGGGAAGCCCAGACAGGGCCACTGCGTATTCAGGAGTTTTCAGGATGCTGAGAGAAGCTCAAGGTGTGTAGATGATCAAAAAGAGGGGGAGATGATAAAAGAAAACTTCAGAGGGGGAAAACACCCTCCCACATACCCCAGTCCAATAGATTGTGAATTCTTGGCCATTATGGAATCGCCAAGGCACGTTGCAAAGGAACAGAGGAATGGCATGACTGGGGGAAAGGCTGGCTGGAACTCTTTTCAATATTATTATTTTTTAAAGAACGTCTTTTTAGAAGGGAGAGTATAAAATATCATATCTGGGACAAGTGCCTCCTGCTGTTATGACACACAAAATCTTTAGTCTCTAGGAATGAATGAATCCGTCAATTCAAGTTTCCTATTTTTCCCATTTTAAATTCATTTCACCCTAAATATTGAATGCTTAAATTCAATATTTGTCAATTTAAGTTTCTTATTTTTCCAGTCTTAAATTCATTTCAGCCTTAAGTCCATTTCACTCCCATCTTCAGTTCAGTTTGTGCTAAGTGGTAAAATTAAAAAAAAATTCTCATGAAAATTGGAGTATGTATTTTGGTATAAGTTTTTCCCAATACGTATACTTTAACACAGTTTGTTCGATAGCCATGTGCATTGCAAACAAATTTCCTAACCATACAGTATCTTGAATGTCACTTTCACAACATTATATTTGTATCTGCTTATACCATTAAACAGCTCACAACATTAAAGTTCCATACATTCAAAAGTACATAAAAGTTAAAAATATAATTAAATCAATTAAATATTAAAATTAAACTACCTGGGTTAAAAATAGTACAAAACCAGTAACAGTAAAACTAACTGTTCCAGTAACTCAGCACAAACTCATGGTCCATTCCCCAAACGCCTGTTGGAATTCAAACGTTTTAGACTGCTTACATAAAGTGAACAGAGAAGGAACCAAACTAGTCTTGGTGCATGAACTATAAGATTTTTGCACACTGCATCAACTAATGTGATCATTTTGTGAGTGGCGAACTCAGCTGCAAAGATTTGGGGACTTGCAAATTTTGAAGAATAGCCCAGTTTTCGGTTCTGTGTTTGCCTAAACTGCACTCTGAGGAACAATTGCATTAAAATGTGAAGTGAACAGATTTCTCAATCATCCCTTCTGATTGTGCACTGCACCAATGGTTTCCCTTTCTTTCTTTCTTTCTTTCTTTCTTTCTTTCTTTCTTTATTTATTTATTTATTTTAAATTTATAGATGCAACCTATAGCCCTACTTAGGGTTCTCAGATAGGAAGCAAAAACTCCATCACACATACCTCTTCCTCTGACTGATGGAAGACACCACAAAAGGGGTTTCCTTTATCCCTGCACTACACATTCACATAAGTGCATATACCTTCTAAGCCCAGAGTGCTTCCTTTGCATAAATAAGGCACAGCGTCAAGCAATTCACGGATTATTAGTTTTCAAGGTACCTTCCAGATGAAAGTGTTCGTTTTCAATTGCCTCTCTGTAACCTTCACCAGCTGGATCCTGTAAAAAAACAAACAGAAACCAATGCCAATATTAGCACACATATAGCATGCAAGTTAGACACTCGTCAAATCAAAACAACAACATTTGTGACTAACATTAGCCTGCAAAATCTGGCCAGAGTTTCACAGAAAGCCAGTGGTTCGAGGATCAGGTGAGCCCAGGAGATGCCATGTAGCTCACTGAGGGACTTTGGGCCAGCCTAAGCAACCTCACAAGACTGTTGTGAGCATAAAATGAGGAGAAGGATTATATAAGCAGCCTGAGGATCCTTGGAGGGATACAAATGGAACAATTGGCCAATCCAATCTCAATCTCCATTAGCCATCACCAGTGCTTTTTTTGTTAAAAAAAAAAAAAAAAAGGTGCCGGAACTCACGTCTTGGAGTCACACTTTTACACTAAAAAGGATTTTCAATTCACCAACTTTTTTTTTGAAATAAAGAATTTATTTACCTTTTGCACGTAGCTAGTCACTCTACACACACAAACATAATGGTCGCCGCCGGCAGTAAGCACTCAGCGCGCGACCACAAGACCGATCCCAAGCCGAGCAGCAGCCCAAGCCGAGCAGCGCCCTCACAATCAGCACGGACACACAAGCAGCCCGCAGGCGATTCAAAATCACTCCACTGGAAAAATCCATCAAAAAACGGTGCCAGAACGCTGTTCCGGTATGTTCTATGACAAAAAAAGCCCTGGCCCTCACCTGTAAGGAGAGCTTACAACTAAGCCATGCCTGTACACATGGAGGTACACCACCCATGACTGGGACCAAAGGTTTAAAGCCCCTTCACTCCCTCTTCCTCCAGCATCCCCATCTAGACCAGAGTCCCTGTGTCCCTCCACCCATAATGCACACACAAAACACAATTGTGCAGTTGCTAATTGTATGAATAGTGTTATGTTTATTTTGGCTTGAAGTCTTTCCGCATGTAATGGAAGAAGCACTGTTGACTTATCAACCAAAACACAGAAAGATCCTTTGCAATTTCAATTTATAGCTCAGCATACGTATTTAATATCGTAACATTAGATCGCGTGTGCTGAATACATTTGCAGAACAAAAGAAAGCAACCTGTAGAACTGATGGGCAAGAAAAGAGAGCTTTAATGACTTGAATACCCCTTTACAAGAAAAGTTAGTTTTTAGCACTTCTCTAGCCGGTCATAACAGAGGAAAACCCCAAAGAGGATTCTTTGGCCAATCTGTAAGTACTTCCTTGCACAAGTATTATAATCTGATTTTTCAAACCACATCTTGCAGGTCATAAAAGTCTTGGAAAAAATTACAGCCTCCAGCTCAGGCTAATCCTCAAACCCATCCCTATTCCATTTACTTGAAATCCACTTTTTCCTCTTTAAAAACCTGGCATTTTCTTGGCCAAGAGATGAGATTAGAACCTTCTGGTGCTTCTAACGGACAGCACTATGCTTAGCATGCCAGCAGTATCTTTTCAAAGCTTTGTTTATTTCCAAAAGTGACCTCCTCTTCTTCCTATGAATTAATTCCCTAGACAAGCAGTTCCCAAACTTTCTCAGTCATGGAACCTTTCCGAAGACCTTTTTCTCCGTGGAACCCTAACTCTGTCCCTGATTTTTACCCACAACTATCTTCCTTCTTTCATCTGCTTCTATTGTCCGAGTGCTTTCCATAATGTAGGTTTGGAAATAAAGAGAAAACATTTTAAATATAACCACAAACATTTCTTTTGGTACAAGAAAACATTAGATATAACCACAAACATTTATTTTGGGGCAAGAAAATACTGGATCTGACCAGTCCTGACAATTGAATAGTTGCCTTGTGTGGTTTCCTTTCAAAATCTGTTTTAACTTTGATTTTTGAGATTTCTTGCAGAACCCCTACAAGGCTTTTGCAGAACCCTGGGGTTCTATGGAACACAGTTTGGGAACTGCTGCCCTAGAACTTCAGCAAGCCACCAATAATTCCCCTTCTGGAAAGTGCTGACAGAGGTCAAAGGAACACTTCCTTTCATCACAATTCAAATTCCCTTCCAAAGAAGGAGGGACAATTCCTGACTAGCTTTCCCAGCTTATTTCTGATCCATCCAGCCAGGTCAGAAGACACTTTCAGACTGAAAATGCCTCAGTTGCCTGGTTTCCCCTTCCCATGCCCATCCGTTACACTGAATACTGATAGTGTTGAAAGGGGGTCAGACTAGATGGCCCGGGAGACCCTTCTGACTCGTTCTGTTTCTATGTTTCTATGTTACATCAATCCCTTTATTATAGGTCTAGAGTAATAAATGGCTCAAGAAAGGATGGGTGAAAAAAATTTGCTGTGCACTGCAATGCGAACTTACAAAATTTGCACTCCTCAAATAGGACCATGCACCGGAACTTGGTTAGATATTGAAAATGTATACTTTCCCAATTTGGAATAACGTTTGCAAAAAAGAAATAGGAAGGAAGGAAGGAAGGAAGGAAGGAACATAAAATTTGCACATTTGAAGGAGCTCAGAAAGGTGCATGTTTGAGGAAATGAGGAAATTCTGTGAAGAGGTAACTTGCAAAAATGCACACAGTTGAAAAAAATCTGTACCAAAAATGCACATACTCTGAAAAATCTCAAAGTCCTCCTGAAAATGCTCTTGTTCAGCCAGGATGATAATAAATTGATTACATCGATTAAAATAAGCAACTAAAATGGAGCAGCATAATTATAATTTATGTATTGCTGTGATTGAAACTGTTTCAATATTATATTTTAACTGTATTTGAAAGGTGATGTTAATGTTCCTGGGTGAACTTCTGGAGGATCTTGTAAAAGTTAAGTAGCATGCAATTATCCCAAATAAATGATGGAAATGGAAAGAAAGAAATCAGGTAAGAATTGTGCTGGATAAGGCCTTAGATTGATCAGAGATAAGAGGTATCTAGTCCAATATGTTCCCAGAGTGGCAAGCCAGATGCCTAAGGAAAGTACATCAGCAGGATGCATGCAACAGCAGCCCCCAAGCTGGATTCCCTAGCAAGTAAGATTGCAAAGCATATTACCTCTGATACTGGAAGCAATGGATGGTTATGATGACTCATGACCACAGGTAGCCTGATCACCCATGAATGTGTCTTATCCCCCTTTAAAGCAGTCCAAGTTAGCAACCATCACCAAATCAAGTGGCAATGAGTTCCGCAGTTTACCGGTGCACTATATGAAGAACGATTCCCTTCATCCGTCCTGGCTCTCCCGCCCATCAGCTTCACCAGATTACCTCTACCACATCTGTGCTCACTCACCATTTTTCCAAGCCAACGCAATTCCAAATTCAGTGTCTTTCCATCAGAGACGCACTGCTTCCTTCAACTGTGGGTCTCCCCATTCCCGCACCATTGTATGCTCTGCTGGAGCAAGCAGTGCCTACTCATCATTAAGCTGCACTATGTTCATTAAGCCTTACGCCTGGGCATGAAGCTTAGCCTTAGAAAACACAAATACTAGCCTCCAGCCCTATTTGCATCTACACTTTCATTCCCCAAAATCGTGAGTTTCAAGGGCCACACACAACCCTGAAAACCCAAACCAGGACATTTACCCTTTATTACTCTACAGTTATAGGATTCCTCCACTTTTAATGCAAACAGTCCATGGGCTTATCTTTAACTAATTAGTGAGAATGCTTGGAGTAGGCACATTAAAAAGTTAACATTTTAGAAGTGAAATGCCCCTATTTTGTCACCATGTTTTTATCTCTCTTTAAGCAGCATCTCTTGTTTATCAGTCTCTGGTTTGCACTTTTATTTCAGTCATTTATTTAGTAGCAAGCAGATAATTACTGAAAATGCAGGCTTGGCTTTCAAAAAAAATCCCTTCCTGAGCCTAGTTATTATAACCATTGTTGATATAGTTATTATTCCCTTGTTGATTTTGCAAAAGCACCAGTATAAGCATTAGCACCCCATTAACCAAATACCCTTTTCTAAAACAGACCACAGTAACCTTTGTGCATTTCAGTGACACTGGTGGGCCAGCAAAACTCATCGGCTGTCCATTAAATTTGCTCCTTTATGCCAGCATGATTATGCCATGCATTATCTCCAACGGACAGGCATCTATTTAATAGGGCTGTGTAGCTAGACATACAATGCACATTATTATTATTTTAGGCACCAAAAGGAGAAATATTTGCTTATTAACTCAAGAGGAAGCTGCACTTGCTTGTTCCTTGCCGTTGTTCTATTAACCCATCCCTGCACGAGCAGATTGAAACTCAACATTAAGAATACTAAGATACTGGCATCCTGTCCTATCACTTCCTGGCAAATAGATGGGGAAGAAATGGAGGTAGTGACAGATTTCATTTACTTGGGCTCCAAGATCACTGTAGACGGTGACTGCAGCCAAGAAATTAAAAGACGCTTGATCCTTGGGAGGAAAGTTATGGCAACTCTAGACAGCATACTAAAAAGCAGAGACAACACCCTGCCGACAAAAGTACATATAGTCAAGGCTATGGTTTTCCCAGTTGCAACGTATGGCTGTGAGAGCTGGACTGTAAGAAAGGCAGAGCACCGAAGAACTGAGGCCTTTGACTTGTGGTGCTGGAGGAGGCTCTGGTATCAGTGAGAAGAGATCTTGACCTTCCTCTCTGTGACAGCCTTTGAGGTACTTATAGAGGGATATGGAATGTGCTCCCCAGAGAGGTCCGCCTGGCACCGTCATTATATGCTTTTCGGAGCCAGGTTAAGACCTTTTTATTTAACCAATATTTTAATATGTTTTAATATTGAATTTTACTGTTGTATTTTTATTAACTTGCAGCCAGAGTGGGTTGTCAATTTATTTATGCTGTAAGCCGTTCAGAGACGCAAGTAATTGGATGGCATACAAATTTTATAAACAAATAAATATCATGTCCCCCCTCAGTCTTCTCTTCTCAAGGCTGAACATGCCCAGTATTCTCAGTCTCTCCTCACAGGGCAGTGTTTCCAAACCCTGGATCATTTTTGTTGCCCTCTGCTGGACCCTTTCTAATTTACCTGCATCTTTCTTAAATCTTGGTGCCCAGAACTGGACACAGTATTCCAGGTGAGGGCTGACTAGACAGGAGTATAGAGGAACTGCTACTTCTCATGATTTGGTCTTCCCATACAAACAGTGGAACCAACAACAGCTTGGTCAGACTGGGAGAAGCAGGCAGCGGTCTGGAACGTGTGATGATAACGCAGCATTTCTGCCTTCTCTCGGCAGCTTCAGGAGGCTCCCCACAACGGGCAGTGCCAGGCGGGTCAGGAGCTGCCACGTCTCCCCCCCCCCCCCGTCTGTTCAACTCCTGGTCACTCCCAACAGGCGCGATCCATCCTCACAGGATGGCGCTGGCGGGCTGCAACGCTGCCCAGCACCATTTGTGAATGCTGCATGGCAGTTATCCCCTGCAACAAAACACAGGTGTACAAGCTCTGAAGCCGAGGCCAACGCTGCTCCATAAATCTGTCAACGGGAGGTTCCGCAAGTACAGATGGCTCGCATTCCACCGGCACCGAACGCTCCCTGCTTCTCTATCTCCTGGCGCTCCCTTCCCCCATCCACAAACCCAGGTGTGTCAACACTTCCTTTTGATATGCAGCCATTATTCAGGCATGCCAGAAAGTTGCAGGATGGCTGTGGCAGAGGGTGAGAGAGAGAGGAAGAAACATTACAAGATATGCACACACGAACAAACTCCGAGATCATCGGCGTTTCGTCAGTCTTCCAGCCAAAGAGTGAGCCCCGGTCTGAACAGACACATTGATAACTTGAAAAGACAGGATATTTTTCACCCCTCCCCTCCTACATTCAAAAATATGCAAGCCAGCTGCCACGAGCCAGTGGGAGAGAAAGCCGAGACGAGAAGGATGGAGAAGAGAAAAGCTACTGGTACACAGTCTTGAAGAAACTAAAACCCCCAAGCTGTGCTTGAATTCTGGGTAATGCTACCCTGGCTTTTACAGAACACACCATCGGCTCTCATCAGTAGTGGAGATTTTACCAAACGGCCCCATGAAAATGATATTTTAATAATAATATTTAATAAAACATTTATATTATTTAATATATTAATATTACTATATTAAATATAATGTATTACTATATTTAATATATACTATTAATATTATTAATAATATAATAATTAGAGCTGTCGCCTAACCATTCTAGTCAAATGAGGGCAAGGCAGCAGGTGGGCACAATTTCTGATTCCGGCTGTGATCAGTTGGTGGCATGCACACTCTCCCCATGAATTAATTTTGTGTTTTTTCTCACAGTCACACTGCTGGCTGCAAAGGCCTATTCCAGCCTTCGCCAATTTTGCATCCTTCAGTTGTTTCTGACTGCAACTTCCAGGATTACTGACTGGAGCTGACAGAACCTGGAGTGCAGGCATGTGGCATCTTCAGACAGAGCCCCACATCCTATCATCCCCCATTAAAAAATAGCTGCGGCTGCCACTAAAATCTCCTACAAGGCTTCAGAGCAGAGCAAAGCTAAACAGGGGACACCGTGGAATCGTCCAGAGGAGAGCTGCCACTGGGTTAACCTTCCAGGGGGCAGAGGAAGACATGATGGGAAGAGAAGGAACATGCCTAATGGGAAGACCAGCATGGCAGCTCCATACCGTGTCCTCTTGAAGGCTACAATGAGCTGTGATGTCCATACCAAACAAGGAAGCGCTCTAGGTCATTAGCAGAAACTCCACTTTGGATGCAGAATGTTCCCAGCTCTAGGAAGGGCTAGGGAAGAATCTTGCTTGGTGCACTGGACTGCTGTTGTTGCCTGCCTGTGTCAGCACACCTGGGCAGAACAGCCAAATGGACAGAGCCAACGGTAAGCACTTTGCTCTGTTCCTGCTAGAAGTTCTTCTCAAGTCAAAGGTCCTACATGTTCATGCCTAAGCAAAGCAGGCTGTGCCAATAAAACTTCTCTTGTTTCAGACCAATTTCGGCTGACCCCCTCCAAAAAGTGGGACGTCTATTTCCATGCTGGCGTTTCTGTAGCAACTGTGTTGTACCAGGCCATTTCATCTCGAGAGTTCGTTTAAGCCAGCAATTCAAACACACACACGCACATGTACCACTGCGTTTTCAGTACCCAGACCAATCTGCTGTGCGCATTTCCTTAAAAGGAGCCACATCAAAAGTGCAGGGGTTTAGCAGACCCCACCCGCAGACTTTGAAACAGAGCGCTCCTACTCCAAAATGTAATATTTTTGCTTCTTCTCCCCACTATGTTTCTCTCCCCCCACCACAACAGCCCTTTTGTCTGAAACTCTGTTCTCTTAAAAGCTAACAGATGTTAATGCCATGAAGTTTCAAAGAGAAATACAGAGAAAGAAAAAATTGTGCCCGCATAACTCATTACAACTAATATATTCCAAGAATTCTTGTAGTTCAGGAAACATGGAGGTGGGAAAAAGTGGGGGAGAGGAGAAGAGAGGAGAACAAGGAGAAAGGCCAAATGTTTGCAGAGAATAACTTCTGCAAGAAATTGCCTGGTTCTTGCACTTTGCAAAAGTGGAAATAGTTTGCTTTATGCATGACATTCCTTCCCCGAGTTAAAGTAGACTCACTGAAATGACCAGGATGTAAATTCATCAGGACTAACTTAAGCCTCATTCATTCAGTGGGCCTTTCTATGTTCCACGAACACTGGAAAGCACCCATCATGTCCCTGGGACTCCTAACTGACTCTGAATTAACTGTTACACCCAGAGTCTGCACTTCTTTTCTGCTCATATGGACCAGAACCCTTCAGTTCACCCACAAGTGAGGAAGAATCCACTCTTGCACTGCTAACAACTTCACTGCCAGGGATTGTATTTATAGCAGCAAACTGGGCTCAGGCTGGTTCAGAGTTGTGTGCCATCATCAAGCCTGGTTCTGAGACAGAAGCTATCAAGAGAGGGGGTCCCTCAAACAATGAGTCTGAGGGATTTGTTGGGAAGGAAAAGCACGTGTCCTGAGTTAGAGGCTGCCTTTAAGGCATCTCATCCCTTAAAGCACAGGCAGAGCTTGTCAAGAGTCATAAGTCCCTCCATTCCAAGGACCATTCCAAGACTCTTGAAGCAAGGTGCTCTCTCGCCCTGCCCCATTGTGGGTTCTTCATCAATTCTTGGTAGAAACATTGTGCCTCTTCCCATGTCACATTTGGGTTTGCACCTTGGTCTCTTGTACTCTCTAATGTGTCATGCACACAAATGGGGCGCCAGGATCACTCCCAACACCACTAAATAAGCATAAGGGATGTTGCTCAGAGTTACTTTCACAGTTGCCAGAAGGTAGAACTTCCCTTCTCAAATGGCAAAGAGGAAGTTCTCTAGGCTTCCCTTAGTGGGTATGAAGTTATGGGAAGGTAGATTTTGGCCAAACAGTTCAACAATGGAAATATTTTGCAACAGTGGGGCAGGTTTTCCCGATGGAGGCCTTCAAGCAGAGACCAGACAACCTTCTGCCCGGGATGGTCCAACTCCAGATTTCCTGTACTGAGGAAAGAGTTGGACCATTTGTGCTACAAATGGGGTGGACGGACTTCAAGCTTCTTCTCAGAACCAAGAGGGTCTGACTTAAAAGATGAGTTACACTCGCTGTCGTTTTAAAACTGATGTGCCACTTCCCACCAGCCTAGAAGCAATTTATACACCCAAATGCAGAAATTCACAGTTAATGTAAAACAAAAACACCGTTACACCAATAAATCACAACTGTTGCCCCATAAAAATAAAACTCACAATTAGAATTAAATGAGTAAGAATTAAAAGAATCAGGAGCTGAAGAACTGGATCTGAATACCGATAGAGCTCAGCTTCCTTCCGCCACAAAATTTCTCCTAGTCCCCAACGCCTTTCATTTCACCAAAATATATTTTCACCAGAATACAATCCTGATTTACCTTCTGCCCACTCTTGGCCTACAAGCAAGCCCCATGCTTCATTTGCTGTCCTTGCACAGGGCTTCGGGGTGCGCCTGGAAGTATGAGAAGGGCTTCATAGGGCATCACTTCTGAATATCATCCAGCCTTCCTTACAGTGGAAAACTGACACTGTTCCTGCCTCCTCAGCCAGAGGGGAACAGAAGGGCTTAAGGTGACCCCCTCAAACAACAGCTGGTTAGCAGGGCCCTGCTCCCAGTAAACCAGAAGCATTTTTATCATTCATCATCCTAGCAAAGCATGTTGTTGTTCAGTCACAAAGTTGTGCTCAACTCTTCACAACCCCATGGACAACATTCCGCCAGGTTCTCCTGTCCTCCGCCATCCTCCAGAGTCCACCCAAGCCCACACCCACTGCCCCAGTGGCTCCATCCAGCCACCTCATCCTCTGCCGCCCCCTTCTCCTTTTGCCATCAATTGTTCCCAGCATCAGGGTCTTCTCCAATGAGTCCTTCCTTCTCATTAGGTAGCCAAAGTATTTGAGCTTCAACATTAGCACCTGACCTTAAGAGCAGTCAGGGTTGATTTCCTTTAGGATTGACTGATTTGACCTTTTTGCAGTCCAAGGGACTCGCAGGAGTCTCCTCCAACACCACAATTCAAAAGCATCAATTCTTTGGCGCTCAGCCTTCCTGATGGTCCAGCTCTCACAGCCATACATTGCAACTGGGAAAACCACAGCCTTGACTATACGAACTTTCGTCAGCAGGGCGATGTCTGTGCTTTTTAGTATGCTGTCTAGAGTTGCCATAGCTTTCCTCCCAAGGAGCAAGCGTCTTTAAAAATGCAGTGCAACATCTTCCCCAAGTCGATCCCAACGGTCCCAGGAATCACCAAGAGCTGCTAGAAGGGCTGGGGGTGGGGGGGAGAATAATAAGATGACATCAGCTCCCCGGTGGGAGGTATCGGACTGCACGGCTAGGCGCAACTTGCTGCTCCTTTCTTCCTGTCCTGATGCCGGCCAGCCGCTCCTTGAAATCGGTGGGAGGTTTGCCTGTGCTAGGGCTGGAAGATCAAGACATTTGGGATCACAGGGTTTGAAACAGTGGGGTTCTCTGTCTTGCCCCACCCCGATCAGCAGCATTCTTCAGACTTGGCACTTGCCCTATATTTGGAGGGATATAAAAGACCACCAAAAAGAAGAGTGTCAGAGAAGGGGGAGAGGATGAAAATGCACTGCGGCAGAAGCGCCGCTTGTAGAAGCCAAGCCTTGAAGAGGATTTAGAAGCCGTTCTCCCCCTCCATGGCTGCCTTGTGCACCATCCCACGCCCTCCGTTTATCTTTCTCGTGGCATGCATTGTATCATTATCTGTTTATTTATTTGCATATATTTATAGGCTGCCTATAATTGCCGAGGTCTTCCTAGGCGGCTCACAATGTAAAACATAACCAACGGAGTAAAAACATATTAAAGACCAATTAAAACATAATAAATTAAACATCTATAAAACAAAAAGGGCCACAGCACACAGGCTAAACATTAAAAAAATCCTAAACAGATACGTCTTTGTCTGATGCCGAAAGGAAAATAAAGATGGTGCCAGGTGAATTTCCCCAGGGAGGGAGTTCCAGAGATGGGGAGCAGCAGCAGAAAAGGCCCTTGCCTAGTTGCCCCCCATGAGGGGTGGTTCACGTAGAAAGCCTCCTGAGCTGATCTAAGGGGGCAGGAAGGTATCTATGGGTGCAATATCTTACCATGCCTTATCCTCTGGAAAGCAGTGCCTGACTATTTACAGCAATAAAAAACTACAGGGCAGACAGTCAAAAGAGCAGAGCTACATAACGGAAAAGACAAACTTAAGAAGAGTGGGGAATCCTCCACGGTTTGGATCGCGTGGCCCAGTGGAAAGCCATTTCAGGGATGTCGCTGGCAGGATATTAATGAGGCAGGCAATCCTGCTGGCCAGGGATGATGGGAGCTGTAGTCACACAGGTTCCGGAGGGCCAGACATTTCCCATCCCTGGTGTGCATCAAGGCAGAAACATGGGGAAGAGAGAGAAAGGGCAGGTTCCGGAAACAGTCTCAAGGCGCGCTTTAGGTGTTGTTCAGGGACCGGACACTCATGCACCCCGGTAAACCCGCAGCACTCCTCCTCCGGCTATTCCTCGCAGCCTGTCTGCGGTCCAGAGGTGCTGCTCAGAGCGACCTTCTAGGGCTGGAGCCTGCGTCTTGCATCAGAAGCCCCAATTCCCCGGGAGGCCCTACGCTTACCACCCTGCTGGATGAAACGCATGTTCAGGGCCCCGACCTCCTTCGGCACATCTGGTCCCCCAGATGTGCCGGCCTTTTGCCCACATGCGCTTCACCTCGGTTGCCCCTCACCTCGAATTTTTTTGCAGGAGGCGTTTTCCTGAAAACAAACACTCCTATCCCTTGTCCATGCATCTTTTTTTTCAAACATGTATGTCCTTTGCAGACACACACACACACACAGAGAGCATGTGTCAAGTAGCATCTTCACATTCGTGCATTTTTCATCCTGGGGCCTCAAGCCACAGACCTTTCGGTCCCGAGCACCACCCGTGCCATCCTTGCCCTGAAGCCCAGGTGGAGAACACAAATCAAAGACAGGAGGAAGAATACCTGCTCCCTGACTTACCTTCCTCTCCGAGGTACTTAGTGAAAGGGCAATTCAGCAGGTGAATGCAGGGATGAGCAGAAGGACTCACGGAGGACCCCCCAAAAGGCATCTGGGACAAGAACTGCCACCTGGATTCGACTCAGATGGAGGGTGCAGGCAGATCTGGGGTTTAAATGCTGTACCCCTCAATAGCCACACAATGAGAGAAAGCCCTGACCATCTCTAGGCATGCCGGAAGGGCATGGGCAAGAGCAGGGAGATGGAGCCAATGACAGCCCTGTCCTCCTGATGGCACGGTGGTGCTTGAGTTGGCCTTCTCACTCCCCCTACTGATAGGGTCGGCCCTGTAGCAACAGCAAGAGCGAGCAGCAGCAGGCGCAAGACACTCTGAGGTTCAGCAGTAGACCTCCTGCAGGTAGGTGGGCCTCAGCAGAAGCCCAGTCAGGCTGACCCAACCCTGGCCCAAGGCTGAGACCCCATCACATCAGTATCTATTTAGCTGCTCCATCAAACTCTTGTGTTACATATACCAACGTTCGGGCTGTGAGAACAACATTCTGGAGGGACACCAGAGAATCTTTCCGAAATGCAAAAGGAATTCGGTGCCTTTCAGAATGATGTTGGATGTCCAGAGTCTTGTTTTCTCCAAGGATTCTGCACAAGCACTGAGTGAAGACACAGGTCGACAGCTCCCAAAGCACCTTCAATGTTCACAAGCAAAGCTTTGCTGTGCTTGTGAGTGACTTCCCTTTTTTAGAATGGGAGGCCAGAGGATTCAACCCCCACCATTGTACAACCGCTCAAAATACTATGCCCTTCCTTTTGGAAAATATGGGCTCATCCTCGATTATTTATTTAGTTATTGCAACTGGTATGCCCCCATAGCCAGAAAGCTCTCTGGGCAGCTCACAGCACACGCATAACAATACTATAGATAAAAACAGATGACAATGATAGCCAAAACCATAAAACATAATATAATAAAAATGCTATATAAATACAACAGGGGGATAAATGCAGTATAATCAATAAAACAGTAAAGCAATAAACCAGCAGCAAGACCAATATTCATAATCTAAAAACAGATACCAAATTAAAAAAGTCTTAACTTGGTGCCGAAAGCAAGAACAAGCGGGTGCCAGTTGCACCTCCCTTGGAAAGGAATCCCGAAGTGAGGTGTGATGACCGAGAAGGCCCTTTTCCTTTGTGTGGGTTTGCAAAGAAGGGCCTCCATGGATGACCTGAGTGCTCTGGCAGGGATATGTGGAAACAGGTGTTCTTTTAGAAAGCCCAGTCCCAAGCCGTGGGATCCACGACACGCACACCTTTAGGGACATGCGTGACCCAGCCCATTCTGTTTCCTCATCATCCCTTCAGTGGCTGCAGGCCATTTTCCCAGGCCCATCTTCTGCATGATTCTCCCCCATCGGCTTCATTCCCCTTCCAAACAATGCAAAAAGCCATTGGCTGGATGGGCAAGATTTTGCGCACAAGAGCCACCAATTTAAGAATAGTGACAGCTATCGGAATATACATCTCAAGACAATGAATATCACCAGATATTCACCAGACAATGAATTATTCAGGCATTAATTTGTGCCTTCCATCACTCACCCTACCCCCATCACGAAGCGGGTCATTTCATTCCGCAGCCTGGCTTGACTGGTGAGACTGCGTGTGTATGTCGCCCTTTCCATCATGGAACTCAAAATCGTGCACACGGGTTTTGAGGTGACCGTCCATCCAGGCGTGGGCCAGAGTCCAACCTGCTTAGCTTCAGCGAAGCCGCTGCATCATGTCACTCCGTGCATCCCCCTGGAACAGCTGTTCCACCGGTCCTTGTACTTTTCCTTTGATCATGCTGTCGTTTGCCTAAAGACAGGACTGATCCATGCCAGCCCAACTTTCTCTGTTTTCTTTTTGTAACATCTGGACATCCATTTTCATAACAGGTTAAGCTCAAGCAAAATAAGGTTTCTGGAAGCCGAACATAATCCTTCAGAAAGCTCACTCTGTTATAACTTAGCCATGTAGGTTATTTATTTCTAGTACTTCAGGGTAGCCCACTTCAGAAAGAATTCCAAGCCTGGAAATTGTCACCCACTTACCATCACTATGACAAAGGCCTGACCTGATAGGATGGAAAATGTGCAGTTAACACTAATTCAAAGGTACCAAAAACTTATGTGGAAGACATTGTTTCCACAAGGGGTCTTCAAACAGTTTCTGCACTTTTATATTTTATAAATATATTTTATATATTATTTGCTGATGGCTTTTAAAAGTTGGTACGATGCTGGGAAAATACATCACAAAGGAAGGTGACTATGTAGAAAAGTGAAGTAATTTGCTTCTGAAATTCTTAATAAATAGCGTTTCTAAAAGTGCAGAAAATTTCTGAAGACCCCTCGTATTTGGAGAGACTTATTTACTGCATCCATTTGAAAGCCGCCCAAAAGCATCACACTCCCTGGACAGCCAAGCGAGAAGCAAATTATGTATAAATTTGCAGTTCCTTTCTAGCATGGAGAAGTAAGGGCTCCAAACCCTAATTAACTGATTAGGCAGATTAATTGGCTAAAACATAGTTGATCCACCAAGTCATCTATTCTTTCATGGCTATTTTGTTTCATTTGTGTCTGACAAAGAATAGTGCTCTTTTGTTTATTCCATTGGAGATTAGAACACATTTCTTTCATCATCTCCAAAAGCACCTGTAACAGACACACGAATGCACATAAATTCGGTGAGGTTAAAATCTTGACTAAGAATTCCATAAGATGGTTATTTTTGTAGTGCAGAGTCTCACAGCAAGGACAACAGAGAAAGCTTGCTTGCAAACCTCTTCATAAAGGGAACTAAAGCTCAGGCCTAAGAACCATGATGTTACTCAGACTCGGGGCAAAACAACAAAGAGAGAAAGGAATGATGCAAACAAGAACGGGGACCTTCAGGTGCTGTAAAATCTTTCAAGAAACACAACATGATTCCTGCCCTTTTGCCTCATCGGTGCTGAGCGCAGCGTGCCTTAAAACACAACGGGACAGCTCAGGTAGCAAAGTGCTTCATACCAATAAAAAAGGACCACATTTGTCTTTACATGTTTTATCAAGAGGAGTCGTTTCAACCTTTGGGTGTCACTGTTCGACCTACAGTGATGGAAGGGCACCATCCTCACCTTGCCATGCAAACCAACTTTAAAACATAAAAAAATGACCCTGCTAGATGGCCTCTAGATCCCAGCTGGATTCAAGAGTTTGGAGAATGCAATGCAACAATTTTTACCACTATGTAAAAAAGGAGTGAGGAGAAGAAAAGAGCGACAGGTTGACCAACATTTCAGTACCTGCTACAAGAGCCAGAAAAGTCCGCATGGAAAATTAAACTCACACGTTTTCTCTCAGCCCTACCCTTCACTGCTCAATGTTTTTTTCTTTTTCAAGGATAATATGGCACAATCTTTGCCTTTAACCCTGATGTAAAATTAAATCCCAAATTAGTAAGACGTTGAGGCAGATGAAATTTTTTGCCCAACTAAGGGATTTAAAGCTTGGAACTATATCAGAAACATTCACAACTCATAAAAGTTGCCATGTTGCTGCTTTCCCCATTCAAAGCTCTGTCCAAATATTCATAACCCAAACAGTGGAGATTTTGTTTGTTCAAACTTGGTTTCTAAACTTATATGAGCTGTCTAAGAACTTCAGAAACTTCTTCTTGGCTTTTATATGTAAAATGGGAAGAAAATCCATTCGGTTGCTCCTATGCCTCCCAACAGCTTCTCTGGGGCAGAGACTCTCCCTCCACTTCTAGAAGTTTCTAGAATGGGAGTGCAGAATCGCAGCTCCAGGGGCCAAGCAGCATCTCCAGTGATCTCCCCGAGGGCCACACGCCTTCTCTCTTGATCATTCGGTGGCTTTCTGCATCATGTGCAACTTTATGCCCCTTCAGGAAGGTCAAAATGCCTCTCCTAAGACTTACTTACTGGCAATAAGAGCTTTTAAATGAAAATATGCGAGTGTTTGGATTATTTTGGCTGCATCCCATTTGCTTTTGGCGTTGTCCATTACCAGAATGCAGCTGCCCGATAGCT
The DNA here is from genome assembly GCF_004798865.1 of Varanus komodoensis. NCBI lineage: Eukaryota > Metazoa > Chordata > Lepidosauria > Squamata > Varanidae > Varanus > Varanus komodoensis. The sequence goes on along the minus strand of NW_025335550.1, from coordinate 5,755,182 downwards.
TTTCTGAATCGGAGTTTAGCCTTCAAATTGGAAGCATTTCAACATCTCTGGCTAGAAGCTTCAGAGGGTTCACCCCATCGTGTTGGCCTTTCCTACAATTGCCCTGCAAAACAGGGACCCTTATGTTAATTTCAGTGGCATCAAGATATGTAGGACCACAGCCAAGAGCTGGCACAGTGTAAGAAAAGCTGTCAAGCCTAGCAGCAGAAATGAGGAAACTAAGGCTGTCATACTTTGGACACATGATGAGAAGGCAAAACTCCCTGGAGAAGACTATCGTGTTAGGGCAAGTCCAGAGCAGAAGAAGGGGGAGACCCAATGAGAGAAGGATTGGCTCCATTAGGGAAGCCACAGCCTAGAATTCAGAATTGCTAAGCAGAGATGTCATAGATAAGACATTCTGAAGAGCTTTCATTCACAGGGTAACTGTAAGTCAGAGATGACTTGATGGCACATCAAGAAAGCACAACAAAAGCGGAACGACTATCCTACAGGGATGGGCATCAAATTTGTTTCCATTTTTGTTTTATTTTACTTTTACCAGGATTTTTCTCTGTTTGTATCTTGTGGACCAAACTAGTTTTGAGCTTGCAATGTGATTCAAACGCATGCATTTGAAAAAGTGGGTGGAAAAAGCATGCTTTTGAAAACGGCAAGCATGTTGTAAGGATGTATATGACTCTTGCATATATTTGGGGAATTGTTCAAGAAAACACCGATGGATTTTCATCCAAAAAGAAAAGGGGAAAGGTTGCAGTCTGAGGAAGACTGGAGTCAGAATGGATGTCAAGAGGAGAACTTTGAGGAGCTTGAGTTTTGCTAATTCGTATTTGCTTATTCACACTGCCACTTCCAGGCTGAAGCTGGGAAACAGAGAAGGTCTGCCACAAGAGAGGTGGGACAGGCCGTTAGGGAACAGGGCATTCCAATAAACAGCATTAAGGCACCTCCGAGATGAAGGAACACCTTCTACATGTTCCTGGCCAACGCAATCATGTTGAGGCTCTCCTCCAGGTACAAAGCACCACAGAAGTATGGTGGGTGGCTACCGGCAAGCAACTTTCTCCATAGTGACCACCTTTCTATGAAATGCCCTTTCCAGATCTGCCTGCCCTCTTCACTGAATACACTCAGCCTCCAGGTTAAGCCTTTCCTGTTTAAGTCGGTCTTTACTTTTCAGTCTGTTGCTTTGTTGACTTTACTGTCTACTCTTCCAATGTCCTGTATATGGGAATGTTTTCCACATTTCAGGGTAATATCTTGACACTTGTACTGCATTATTTATATAATTTTACTTATTTTGTGTTCATGGCTTGGCTTTATGTTTGTAACCCACCCTGATGGCATTGACCCGTTGGAATTACACACATTTATTATATAAATGGCATAAGGAGAATCACGCTGGATCATGTAGAAGTTCTTAGGGTTCAGGCTCTGGCATTACCACTTAAAAGCAACACGCAGGTTCTTGAGAGAGGCTTCCAGAACCACTGGTACTGAAAACAGGCTGTGCTAGGTTGGGGGAACACATTACCTGATGTGTAGCAGGTACTTTCCTATGTTCCAAGAGCATCTGAGAGAGATTTGGTTGCCTCTCATTATCTTCCAAAGAGACTTCTGTATATTCAAGAGCAGAACAAAAGAAGCTGCCCTGATCGGAGTTAGACTTTGTCCATCTTGTCAGTGCTGCACAAACTGGGAATCAAGGTGCTCCGAGATTCCCAATACGAGTCTTTCCCAGGTCTGGACCTAGTTGCCGGGGACTGACCCAGGCTCTTTTGGATAGAAGGCCGGAACTACAGCCATTCCCAAAATACCTCTCCATGCTCAAGAGCAGGCAAGGGACGCCATACTGGGATGGTTGAGAGAGAATAAAGGCCACCCACATGTTCTGCCTCCTTCAGGCCCAGTTTGCTAAAAGCAACCATGGAAAGAACTGTGCAAAGAAACCAAAGCAATGGGTCCAGAGAAGAAGCAGGACCTCAACACCAAGGAGGCGTCCAACACACACACACACACACACACACACACAGTTAGGGCAACACAAGAGGAAAAGGGTTCAGGGATAGTGGCACAACGTCACACTGTCTAAGCAGCACTGCTCCAACTCCTGCCGCCATCGCACATCTAAATGGAATGCCAACACTTTTGACATCAAAGTGGTGACATTTAACTTCACTTGAAGAGTCTTTGCGTCCCTGTGCAAACACAACATTAAGAACCCCGCCCTTTGAGGGAGATGAAAGGAGCCAATCTCCTCTTTAAAATTACCAAGGAAGTCGGCGCCTTGACTCCCTTTTTCAATGGGAAGTCAAAAAAAGACGGGGAAAAAGCTCGACTTCAATCAGTTTTGTATAAACCAGCTTTTGTTTTTCCTTTTACCCAAATCACTCCCCTCTTAAGGATTTATTGTAACTGGATTGCTTTGCTACCCAGCAGGGAGCTCCAGCACTAAGCAAAGCTGAGGAACGCAGTAGGGTTTTTCTGCTGATTGAATTTCTAGACTTTCAGCTCTTCGGAAATGTTTGCTCTCGTACGAGCTGTCAGAGGGAAATTGCAAGCAGTCGATTTTCTCCCAGCTAAAGCTAAGCGGGGGGTTCCAGATGCAGCCAGCTACGTGTGGAACGGGGTGGGGGTGGGGGAGATCAATCCAGTTGCTGAGGGGAGATGGGAGGGATGCCCGTGAAGCAAAACAAAAAGCTAGAGAGCAAAGTGAAGAGAAAAGGACTCCATTTCCTGGAACAGAAAAATTGGGAGGATTCCACCAGACTATGAACACTTGGGAAGGCTTGAATACCAGGGCAGGGGAGCCGGGAGATGACAACCCAAGACGATGACAACCGGACCATGTTGTCCTCCATTTTTCATGACCCTTCACACACAACACCCTTAGCTCTCCCTTTAATCTGGAAAAAAAACGAGACAAGCAAGCTGAGCATTCTTGGAGGCAGCGTTGTATCCGCTTGCTTGGAAAGTGGACATGGCGGCACTTTTACAACAGTTGGTCATCCATGGCAGCTGGGACCCTGGCAGATCTCCCGTCTCTCCACCCCTTGGATCCACCCCCGTAGCTAAGGTGACTCAGAAACTCCCCAGCCTCTTGGCCATTTTACCACCTCATTGAAAGGCTGCAAAATTGGGGCAAAAGGGGTGACCTTCTTGCCAGGAACAGAGAAATCTATTTCGGTTTCTCCTAGCTGTTATTTTTCCAGCCTTCACGTCATTCCATCCCGTTTGCACATCAGTTTGTGACATGTATTATTAAAGCCTACAGTGAAATTCGTATCAATGTTTGTACGCATTTCTTCTAAAATACACAATTGCTGAACAAAAGTGTTTTCTGACAAGCAGATTCCCCTGCTCATTTTCTCTTCCATAATATAGGCATTTTGGCACAAACTTTCTCCTAATATGCATATTTTGAAGACTTTTTTCCCCAGAGAAAAACTTGGAGAGGTTTAAATACCAAAAGATATCTATGTCCCAGTCTGTATATTGATTTAAGAAGTGATTTTGCATCAAAGACTGAACTGAACAAAATTCTAGGTGTTTTGCTATCCATTCATCCTAACCCTAACCCTAAATCCACACTGCCCTAATGAACTAAAATGTAAAAATGTGCCTTTTTAAGGTGTGCATTTTCCGAAAGAGAATGTGCATTTCTGAATGTGAATTCAAGCTCAGGCATGTGTAAACTTTCTCTGAAAACAGTGTTCCCATCCACATTCAGATGGGTTGCCAATGGGGCAAAACGGAGTTAAAAATGAATCCCTGTATATCCCTAGCTGAAAAAGATAAGAGACTGTGGTAAATAAACAGTAATCTTATCTGCTTTCCATTAAAACCACCCTTTGCAATCTACAGCCCCAATATGGCAATGCTACCCATAAATCACAGGGCTGCCTTCTTTCTTCCTCCCTTCTGAGATAGGCTCCAGGCTTCCAGAGAGTGCAGAAGTCAGAGCAAATGCTGCATGATGAAAGAATGCGCTTTTTTGCTCCCAGGTTCTAACTGGAAGGACCACTTGAGTGATCAAAGGCACGAGGGCACTTTTGTTTGCTGTGTGTATTAGGCTAATGAAGGCCATTAAGTGCTCAACAGATTGGACAAACACTCACTTTGTCCTCCCTACAAGATTTCAGAGAACGTGGAGTGCTTTTCCTCCTCTTTTCTGCAGTGAGGACCTGGATATCGTCTTGTGGCCAAAAGAAGATGGGGGAGAACTTTTATTACTGTCGAGTGTGGAGCAGAGAGAGAGAGACTATTTTATCAGGATGAAGGAAAATGCCAGCGAGGAAATGATAGGAGGCTTTGATCAGCTCTGACAACCAGCTATATTAAGAGTTTCCTCTGGTTGTCCGAGCTTTAACAAGGAAAGCTGCCTTTGTCTAGCTAAGCATGATACTGCCCCTTACACCTGTCAGTTGCTCTCCAGTGGCTGAGACAGAGAAAGGTATTTCCCCGTCACCTCCTCCCTGAACCTTCTTTTAACGGGACACGCCAAGGTTTGAACCATGGTCCTTTTGTATGCAAAGCAGGGACTTCATCACACAGCTACCATTCTAACACTTTGGCTCAACCCTTGCTGAGGATAACTGCTTCAATGCATCCGGATCCCTCTACACAGTGGTGGCGGCAGCATTTGGAAGCCACCACTGTTAAAAGACTAGGATCCCAAACCAACAAGAGTCAAATCACAGCTCCCCCATTTAAATCAACTAATTCCATGGCTTCTAGGATGATGTTCATCCATCATTTTCGATGAGGACCTTGACATCTAACGGGTTGTGAGTTGTCCACGGTGCGTCCGCAGGTGGCTGATAAGGCCGATACGGGCACGGAGTGTTCTGCCACATGTCAGGCTTCTAGGAGGACTTTGCTGTGGCTGACCTTATTTTAGTGCATATATTACATTTCTAAGCCACTCTGAGTCCTTTAAAAAGAAAAAAGATGGGATATAACTCTAATAAATGAATAGAAATGGGAAGGCTGATTCTGTGTGTATCGCATGTATTAAACAATCTATTACGTTTGCAATGTAGCAGGGTTTGATAGGTACCATTAGAGCAGCATTCCCCAACCTGGTAGCATTTTGACCACAACTCCCAGAATTCCCATCCAGCAGGGCCATTGACTGGGAATTCTGGGTGCTGTAGTCCAAACATGTCTAGAAGGCACAGACAGTTGAGGAAGGCTGACTTAGAGCAAACATTTAGGGTTCAGTACACAAGTAAAACAAAAATTGACCTACCAGCATGTTTAGCCATAAATTGAAACAGCTAAACTTATCTCCATGTCACTTTTTAGTTTACCTTTGTACTGAAAACTAGATGTTTGCAGATGATCACAGCCCAATTTGTTAAATTCTACAATGTGAGCTGTCATCTGTTCCAAGAACAGCAGAAACAAACAAAAACTTCTGGATCTGTGGACCTGATTGCTTAACGCCAGATGGCCTCCACCTGGAGGGCATAGTTATCCATGGAAATGTCACATGTTGGAAATTCCATCCTTACAATTTCCTATCTGCCCTATTTACCACAGGAAACTTTTATTCATATTAGAGCAGCTGAAAAAAGTGGGGGGGCAGAAGCGGGACACTGGCCCAGGGCTCCAAAATCTCAGGCCTGGGTCACAAACCTGACTTTCCAAGCAGCTTGAGCAAGGCTGCCCTGTAGGTTTCCCTCTTCAACTGGCCCTCTGCCACAGTCCCATCATGGCACCTGGCATCAATGATGTTCTCTGTTCTTCCTTCTTACAGATTTTTCTCTTTAAGGCAGACTTGAACAGGACAGTCCTTCAAGTAGAAGACACCATCAAAGACAGGTTCGACCAATCCTCTGTGCAACCCTTCAAATACGAGATGGTCCTCCATCAACAACACCCATGTCCACTCTACAATGCACTGAGGAAAGGAAAGCAGTAAACTACACATCTCTCCCTTTTGAAATCCACGGGAACCTGCAGACAAGCCATTAACTAAGAGTTCCCAGAACATCTGGAAAAACATCTGGTCCTGCAGAAAAGTGAGACTGAAACAATACTGGGCAGATACTTCATCTCACGCACTTGAGCAGGTCCAGCTGTGGAGATTGCTCAAGCAGAAGTCAGGTCAAGAGACCGTGCTAAGTAAAATGTAAAATGCTTCAGCATCAAAATATGGTTAGAAAAAAGTGAGAACAACCCACCTCGAACCAGCTTCTCTCTTAAAAAGCAAAAAACATATAATCTGTACAGCTCCAAATAGATTGAGAGGTTTACGGGTTGGAAAGGCTTCCCATGGTCATGTTACATCAATACAAGCTTTTATTTAAAACATGGGATTTGGCAAAATAAGCAGCCTACTTATTTTGGAGAGGGTTAAGTTGTATTTTTTGAAATGTTAGCAGCGAGTGGTGACTTTGCATCTATGTGGCAAATTGCCTGCAGATTCTTATGCAGAGCCCTTAAGTCTCCGTTTACTTCATTTCAAAGCCTGCAGCCGATCTTAGGGAAGAGCAAAACGTAATGCCAGGGCCTAGAACCACCACTGAAAATGGCAGCCACGTGTCTAGATCTCCGTTCCGGAAACAGATTCCCCTGTCCAATGATACCATACCACGCAATGAGATTCGTTCACAAATTGAGAGGGGCCCTGCCATTTGGGTGGCAGCCCCACATCTATCGTAATATTTATGTATTTGTGTATTTATAGGCCACCTACAACTGCCGAGGCCTTCCTAAGCAGCTTACAGTACATAAAACGTATTAAGCAAATAAAGCACATTAAAACCAATGGAAACACAACAAATTAAAACATCTAGGAAAGCAATATAAAAAGGGCCAGGGCATTCAGGCTAAGTGTTACGAAATTCCTAAAAAGGTAGGTCTTCGCCTGGTGCCAAAAGGAAAATAAAGATGGTGCCAGGCGGATTTCCCTGGGGAGGCAGTTCCAAAGATGGGGAGCAGCAGCGGAAAAGGCCCTTCACCCAGTTGCCACCCCTCTCTTCTTCTTGAGGGGCAGTTCTCGTAGAGGGGCCTCCTGAGCTGATCTGAGGGGGCAGGTACATATATAAGGGTACAGACAGTTCTTTGGACAGCCAGGTCCTAACCTGTTTAGGGCTTTCTCTGTCAATATAAGCAGCTTGAATTGGGCCTGGGCCACAACTGGTAGCCAGTGAAGTTCTTTCAGAACTGGTGTTATATGGGCCACTCTAGAAATACCAGTCTCCAACCAAGCAGCCCAATTCATATTATTGAGTCCTCCCCTCATTTCCATCAACAGAGATGCTCACTGCATGCAGAATGAAGTACATATCCCAGGCTTACTGTTCCCCTTCTGTTTGGAGAAAGGAATCCTAGCAGAGGTGAAATCCAAGATACTTAGCAGACCTGGCACCTGAGTTATATGGAGGTGACTGAAATAAGTTCTCTGGCCTATTTTAGGCTCACTCCTAAAAATGCTTTGATCTTGTCCTAAGGAACAGAATCTGAGTCAGGAAAGCTTCTGGCTCTGTTCCCAAGGTGACTCTTACTGCTTGAGCGTTAGATGGCACCAACACTGGAGGCCCTCTAATTGGGCCGTGTGCTTCTCCCATTGCCTCCTTCCTGGGTCAAAGACTGAACCTTGCATATGCTCCACTTCCCACCCCTTCCAAGCAGGCAGGTTCTCACGCTCAGCCTAAGAAACTCCTCTTCCCTGCTTTGCTGCTCAGGATCTTCCTCAGGATTAGGTGAATCAGCCTGTAATGGGTGAGAGACAGGGTCCCTCTTTATAGGAGCTCAAAACTGATTCTCTAGCATTCTCCAGAGGGCTGCACCCCTTCCCTACAACTACCAACCCTTTGTTGGATTTTCAGCTTTTGTGTAGTTTCATCATTATAGAAGGTTGAGATGGGTCTCCCAAGCCTTAGATATCACATGTTTTAATTTAAAACTAAGCTAGGATAGCCTCCCAGCCTTAGCTAAGGTTTTTGAACCTTTTGATGACTATTTGGACAGGGGATTGTCCCATCTCTTTGGCCCTAGGCTGCACCCAACATTAGAATCCAAAATGGATTTAAGCCCTTGGACAGAAAGAGGTTCTCCACCACTGTGCTATGGAACCTTCTTTCAAGCAGATATTTTTCTCCCCTTTCATAATTCTAATCTGGAGTTGGATGACTGGAAGAAGATTCAGGATAGGTTCAGAGAAGTTCTTTTTCACACCATGCAGCTAAACCATGGAATTAGCTACCACAAGACGCAGTGATAACCATCAATTTGATGGATTTATAAGAGGAGACCAATACATGGAGTAGAAGGCTACCCATGGCTATCCATCCTAATGGCTACATCATCATCATCATCATCATTCATTACATTTCTATACTGCCCATAGCTGAAACTCTCTTGGTGGTTCACAGCATTAAGTCACCCATCCAGATTTCAACCAGGCCTGACCCTGCTTAGCTTCCAAGATCAGGCAGGATCAGGCACTTCAAGCTATATGGGAGCTATGGAACTTCCAGGACCAGAAGTGGTATACCGATGTGCATCAGCAGCTAAGGAACCTGGGGGGAAGGTGTCATGGGTACACTCATGTGCAGCCTGTTGGGTTGGTTGTGCTGCAAAGAGAATGCTGGATGAGAACAAACCATGGGCTAACTCACTAGCTTAACTTAACTCCTGCACAGATTTGTTTGCTCTGGCAAAAGGAAATATGTTCACACAGTTGTGTGAAATCAACAAGAAGCTGTGCTGAAACCACCATCTGACCAGGTGACGTCCTTTGAGCTCAGCAGTTCCCTCAGCAGCTGGAAACCACAGGGAGATCACCAAGCATAACCCAAGCAGCTCTGACTTCTCTTCCCTTCGACAGAAGCCCATGCAGTCCAAATAACCAAGGTCAACATCAACTCTGCGCCTAACCTTGTAAAGATAACATGAAAGAGAAAACTTGAACATCTCCATGAGCCCTTGGAATGCAAGAAAAAAGGGATGGAAATGCATGGAAGACATGCACACGGAAAGGCTGTGACTCTGCAGAACACGCGCTTTTTATGCTGACCTCCAGGTTCAATCCCAGCAGTTCCAAGTAGGGCTGGAAAAAAATCCTGCTTGAAACCCTGAACAGCTGCTGCCAGGCAGTGTCTACAGCACAGGCCCAGATGGACCAAGCATCTAACTCCGTAGCTTCAAATGCTCCTAAAACAGATTTATAAGGATCTCGCAGCTTGGCTCAAGGACAGCTTTTTTGTTCACTCGACAGAAAACACTGTCCAGACTCCAAATCACACATTCAGCCCAGCCAGGTGAACTGTGCACAGACCATATGAATTCACCTCAGCTCCCCAGCTTGCCCGCTTGGAGCTAAATCACGGCTCCTCCTTTTCCCCAAGACAGATCTGGGCGGAATCTCTTTCAGCCTAGACTAGAAGGAAAAGACCCTGCCCAGTTTTCCCTAGCCCCATCATCCCCCACTCCACCTGAAATGTTGCTCCAGTGAGCTGTCAAGACTGACCTGTGTGAAATTTAAGAAAAGAACGGATGTAAATCAAAGGGACATAAAGTAATGAAAGAGCTCCTGGCAGACTTGATGATATGTTGATAATGTTCTCGTCCTGGAGTCAGGGTGACACCAGCCTGAAGATGATATATAGAACTAAGTCCGCGTAGCCCACAATTTACTGGCCTGGTGACGGTTTTCATTGATCCGAGGCCAACAATTACTGGATCCGGTCCCGCTGCCTCTTTCGGTATCTGGCTCTGGCGCAGAATCAAAACGCTAACCCTGCTTCTCCACAGTTCCTGTGCCAACTCCGAGTTGCCTGCATGAGCCAAGAAGGCTGATATCCAAATCTGACAGGTGGTAGGGACATGCCAACGCAGTTTGCAAGCCTAGACTTTTTTTCTTTTTTTTTTTAAGGAAAACAGAAGAGGAGGTTGAAGGCGTTCCATTCAGCTGCAAAGATGTTGCTGGCTCGGCGGCAGGACACAGAGAGGGTCTTCGGAGCAGCAGGGGGAGCGTTTCCCTGGCAGCAAGAGAAAAAGGCTAATTGTGAGCGGCAGCGCAGGAAGGTGATTTTGGACTGTGGATGGACAGAAGGGTCTTCCAGGGGGCCTCTTGGCAGTCATGAGAATAGCTTCTGTTGTGAATGCAGAAGCTCCGTTTGGTTGCAACAGTGAAAAATGCAATTTCGACAGTAAAAATAATCCACAGAATGTCGGGGACCATGTGCATGCATGACCAACGGCCCCTTGACTATACAGACTGCTTTTTAGAGATTGATCTGTCTGTCTCCTGGAAAAGGAAGATTTTCAACCCCCTCAAAGCCAGATGAAGTCATCTGGCCCCAGGGAATGATGCCACGAAGAAGCAAACGAGCCAATCCTATGCATGTTTGGGCAGAAACAAAGGCCTTCGACTCCCAGCATATCCCAGCCAGGATCAGGCCCAAATCAACGGGCACCGCTCTTTGGGTAGAGAAGTCTTTCCCACTGGGTGCTCCCCCTGAGATGTGTGGAGCACACCTTTCTCAAGAGTCAGGGATCCTGAAAGTTCTAATCCAAAACATGTGGAGGGCAGCACATTGCCAGGGACTGTTTCTCGCTCTCCAATACCTTCCAGTTTCCAACGTAACATTCAACCTTCCTCCAAGCTAAACAGAAAACCAAGGTGGTGTTCTTAGCAGAACATGGAGATAAATTCATGGGGTGCTCCTGCCAGCAGCCCAAGATGTTTCCACTTAGGCAAGCTTTGGGGTTCCCATTGCCAAAGGGGCGTTTAAAAGGTCGGGTGCCACTTCTGGTAGTGCCTCTTTTAAATGCATGTGCTTTTGCATTCAGTTTTCATTGAGATTCCACTTTTAATCTGAATCTTATTCCTGTAAACCGCTTCAAGTACCGTTTTTGTGGAAATGTCAGGATACATATGCAAAGAATAAATGAATAACTTTTCAAATCCGCCCCCTGCTCTTCCAGAATCTCATTGCATACATCCACACCCCTGGTGGGGCACAGCTTCACACAGATTAGAAAACCGCTTCGTCCCTCCAAGCAGGACCACAGGTCGCCTGCAGAGATGCTCACTGTTTGCCCACCCTTCCTAAATAAAGCCATGCCTCTTGCTCCTTCTGGGGACAGGTGATGTTATGGCGTGTCCACACAGCCCTTGAGAACAGACTCTCTCTCTACTCCATTTCTCCAAGTGAGGCTGCCCCACAGCTGGGGGAAAGGGAGGGGTGCTTAACTCCGCCCCTCAATCTATGAATCTCCCCTAGCTTCAGACTGGTTTGTCTCCAAAGCTATGCACTGATTAAGGCTGTCTCCCAGCTGAAGGTGGTCCTGAAGGCTGGAAAACATGGCCGCGTCAAAGTTAGCTAACACACTTGCAAAATGCAGACTCCTAGGGTGTCCTTGGCATGCAGGCCAAGCCTGAGATGTTGAATTGTTCACAAGCTTGGCGCTATGGCCCAGACCAGCAGACAGACAGACAAGCAGGCACGTCCTCTTCAATTATGACATGGAAACAGATTCATATTCTTGAAACCTGCAGTGGTTGTTGTCAGAACCAGTCACTATAAGTATCTGCAGAACATCCTTTTCCAAGCCTCTGAGCATAACTCCATGCTCTATCTTGCCCACTCACCAATCCTGCGACAAGGCCCTGGGTTCTTCAAACAGCAGAGAGGAACAAAAAGGCTACAACCCATGAAAGTGACATTCTCACTGCTTCTTTCTGTGCTACTGGGTGACCAGAGTGGGCTGAAATCCACCCCTGAACAAGGGCCTGAAGAGACAGGTCCCAACAGCTGCTGCAGTCAACTGGAGACTAAAACCATAACTGGTTCCCGAGTTGCTGTATAAACAAGACTATTAGCCAAAAAATAAAGACCCAAGCAGAAACAGCAGGCTCCTAGAATAACAGTGCCACCACCCACCCCATAATGTTCTTCTGAAACGGCAGCTGAACGAAATCAGCTTCCCATCACTCTTGAAATCACCAGTGAAGAACACTTGGGTACAGTGCTTTTACCTTGACTTTCACCCCAAAACTGCCATAGAGCCTAGAATCCTGAATTCAGGCCCTCTAAGAGCTTATTCCCAACCTAACTTCATTTCCCTTATGGAAGCAGCACCTTTGCCAACAAGCCTTTGCTTAACCAGCTCCCTCTGGAAAGTCAGAATGTTTATGAACATTCTATGACGTCACAGCCACAGTGCTAATGAGCAGTACCAGAAGGAGGGAATTGGCAAGGGGCTAATATTTGCCAGTCCTGGAACAAATTAGATCAAATGTGTAATAAATGGCCCAGAGTTGTCCTTTTTAAAAAAAGAAACACACGCAGGAAAATGAAAATATCTAAACTTCAGGGTGGAGGTAAATGAGCGCTACATTCAGTCACAGGTTCTCTTCCAGCATCAAGATGAACTCACCATATCCTGCTTCTTTCAGAGTAACAGAAAATCCCACCAAACTGCTGCCAGGCAAGGATTCCCCCCACCCCCGGGCCCCAATTTCCCATGCTTAGCGACACGTGGAATGCCATGGCTTACCTTTAATGAAAAGGAAACCAGGGACTGAATGGATTATCCCATAGACTGGAGAACCAAGCCTTACTACCAGAGCGGAATCAACCGAATGGAAATGTTTCAAAGCTCAGAAACATTCTGAAACATTCTGAATTCCAGGAATGGACAGATCTGTTCCAACTTCTATAACCTTCCAGCTCGTGTTTGTTCAGCTCCCTTTCCACATCACTGCAATTTGTTCAGTCAAACGTTGGCATGAAAATTCATACGTGCTTTTGTAGGTCTTCTTCCCGATGCAAATCTTGGTTATGCAATTGCTCTAATTAAGTATTATCATCATTATCATTATTAACATTGCATCTCTATCCTGCCTTTTTTCCTCTTGCGATGGCTTACATAGTTCCCTTTATCTTCATAGTGACACCCCTGTAAGGTAGACAACTGAGAGTGAGCAATTGGCCCAAAGGGACGTAGTGGGCTTCACGGATGAGCAGGGCATACGGCCCCGATCTCTGAGGTCCGCAGGCCCAACAGTCCAACCACCACACCATGTGGGCAATCACGCATATAAGAAATGCACGTGAAAATGCCTATCATACAAGAAATACATGCTAAAATATATTTTGGTGCATATGTCAATGAATTTGTGCATTTTTATGCAATATTCAATCATGTACGTATTCTTGCATTCATTTTTGACTGGAAAACTGTATTTCAAAATTGGGAGATGTCCAAAAACTGAAGAGTACCCTTGTTATTAGGTTGGGATATGCTAATGAGAACCAGTGTGGAGCAGCAGTTAAGAGTGTGGGACTAGGACCAGGTTCAAATCCCTGCTTAGTCAAGAAGCTGACTGACTGACTTGCAACAGTCACTGACTCTCAGTCTGATCTACGGCAGGATTGTTGGGAGGATAAGGTAGAGAGGAAGAAGCCCAGGTAGGCTGGCTTGGTTCCCATGCACAAGGGAAAAAAGACAGACTATAAACGTTACAGTAAATAAGTAAATATTATGTCAGTTGGTATTAAAACACAAAGCATATTCATTCCACCTCCTCTGTCGCTACAGAGCTGAAGAAAGCAGCATAAAGTAAATGAGGTGGGAAAAAGATTCAAGATGACGAGCAAATCCTTTATTTCAACGGACAAAAATGAAGCTGTAAATTTTGCACTCGATTCCAAGTTGCACAATGCCTGGTTCCTCCTATTGAGAAAAATCAACAAGCAAGAGACTTCAAGGAGCTTCAATTGCCCAGGAGGTGGTCTTTGAACTTCGCTCACAAACAGCCAAGAAGTATGTGACAGAGCCACGTTAGCACTCCGAAACGTGAACCTCTCTTTAGACTTCAAACGCGGGCAACGGAGTCCCCTTTTTGCTTACATTCAGCAGAAGTTTTGTGTTCTGTTGTCATCTTGAGAGCAACGGAGCAGTCTGTGGTGCCTCTTCTTGTGTGTGGCCAGCCAAAAATGCCCTCTTGGCTCTCCTCTTCTTCCTGATTGATGGTCCGCCTTCAATTCACGCAGGGTGGGAAACTCCCACAAAGATAAACTGGGAAGTCAGATGCATTTCTGAACCAGAGGAAGATAGATGTGTTCTGAGAACAATCTTTGCAAGGACTCATTTTCCCATTACTAAGGCATATGGGCATGAATTTGTCAAGAATACACATACCGTCAAACGCACCTTTTTGTCCACAAAATTGCAAGCTCAGAAATTTATGGGCCAGGTGCTGTTTGTGTCTGTGTCTGCATTCGGTCTGGAAGCTGCTAACTTGGTGAAATCTATAGAAAAATGAGCTAAAATGAAATTATACATTCCTACTTGGAAGCACTGCTTCTGCTGGATCAGCAGTGGTCCTAACAGAAGATCTTAATCATACTATTGTCAAGCCAGAAGACGCCTCAACAGTCTTCCTCTCCAACCCCCTGCTGATGTAGTAAACAAAGTGTACAGCTTCCTTGATAAATGAAGTTTCTGCTTAAAGTTTGTGCTTAAAAAGCTCTCAGGAACAGATCCCACTTTCTGAGGTGTCCACTCTCCCATCAAACCATTGGGAAGTCCTTAATACTTAATGGGAATCCTGGAATTTGAATCTGCTGGTTTCCATCCTGCACTCTGGAGCAACAGAAAACTGATTTCCTTTATTCTGTAGGAGACAATCCCTCAAACATTTGATTGTTTATATTTATCAATCCAAAAGTATTTTCATGCCACCTCTACAGCTAAGAAAAACTTCTCAAGGAAGATCACAAAATAAAAGCAGGTGGCTGTGTGTGTGTACACACATGAGGTACACACACCAGGCATACCACCCCAGAAGAACATTCTAGAAGGAAGAGCCAACCACCCAAAAGGCCTTGCAATGCCCCAAAAATGCCGAGGGTCCAACAGAAGCCCTGCAAACGGAGGCCACGCCGGCCAGTGCTGCAGACACCACCTGATATGTTTGAATGTAAAAGTGTCACCCAAAACCCAGTATTGGCTCCATGCTTTTAAGGGCTCTCAGGGGTCCCCCATTATTACCACTGCCACCGGGGGTTCTTGCTTCTCCTCACCGGTACCACTTCCTTGCTTAACAAGCAGAGAACCTGTGACCTCGACCACTACTCCCTCTCACACTCCAATGTTGTCTGGGAAAGGGAATAAACAGGTTGAAACTACAGCAAAGATGTTGTCAAGCAAGCACTGGACAGTGCCTATCCCAGACACACCTGTACCCAGCTCTGGCAAACCCCTCCTCTCCAGGTCTGACCCTGAATCACAAGAGATGCTGAAAGATGCACATTAGTATTCCATGTCCCTCTGTTCCAAAGATATGCCATCCTTGCACGTTAATTATCCAGCTTTGTTCCAGTAAGCCTTCTTAAACCAAGACAGAGCACCGTTAAAGCATCTCTGGGGAGCGTAACAAGTTCAGCAGTACCCACTGGATTCCCAAGTCTACGCTGACACTAAAGGCAGCAGCGCTGAAAGCAGAGGGAGAAAGACTTTTCCAAGGGGAAACATCCCCTGCCTGATTCCTCTTCTTCTCCAGCCTTACACACGCCATGTTTTCACTCTCCCCATTGCATTCTAAGCCTGCTAGTGCAGTCAATGCACTGCCCACGGACACCGCTGAGACCAAACCAATTTCTTCACCTCCACTGTTCCTTTATCCAGCCATTACTCAGCCTTTCTGCTTCTGTTCCTGGGCCCTGATTCCTCTGGAGTCATGAGGTGTGTTGCCCGAGCTTTTCCCAAGCAGACTGTTCATCTCACCACGCTGCAGGAGACGTCACAGTCTGTTACTGCAGACCCCAAAATGCACCATGGCCTGCGTCTTTCCCTTGTGTTCAGTACGAGAACAGCGACATTATGTTGGAAATGCCTGTTAGGAACAAATGCAAGCAAGCGCCAGCTGCAACCCTTCATGTTTGTCGATGGAACATTACAAAGAAAAAGAGAGACAAACAGCAGGGAAACATCTGGCAGGGGAGTATGCAGCCCAGCGGTTCCATGCAACTGGCCACCAAGAACATGGCACTGACCCTTGAGGAGCTCCTGCCACAGCTGGTGGCTGGAAGGCAAGCAAGAGCAGGCAGTTCATGAACAACGCCACCTGTGCTAGAAGGACAAGTTGCTCAGATGGAGAAACCAGACCCAAATGAGCATTTCTCTAGGAACTGCTGCCACCTTTCTCTAAGCCAGTGCACTCCAGGATACGATTTCCAGCAATTCTGACCAGTAGCCATGCCAGCTGGGGCTGGCAGAAGTTGAATCAATGCTATTATAAGCATGAGGAGCACTTCAGTGGGCTCCAGCTGGGGTGTGAGCCCTTGGCATGCACCCAACCATGCCTACTTTCGTCGCCATCGCAACCTCTAACATATTTCACCACTGGGATAATGGAGGGAGGTCCAAAATGCAAAATGGCCCCAGCCTGAACATTGCATTGGGGTGCAGGAGCAGCTGCATGGGTCGGAGGAAAGGTGGTGTCACAAACACACATAGAGACACAACATGCTTGTCTACAAGAATAACCTCGCCACCAGACAGTGGCTGTGTGGAGCTCAAAGCAAGAACGTCACGAGTTATCGGTTAAATGACACGACTTGATTCATGCCCAGCCAAGATGTGTAGACCCAGCACAAGTGCTGATCACTAAAAGAGGTTGCCTCCCCGCCCCCCCCCCAAAAAAATACTGCATATAGCAAATTAGCTTTGTAGGCCACAAGCTTGGCCAGAATCTCTCTCTCTCGGTTGTTATGTTTAATCTGTAAGGAGTTGAGTAAGGCTGAAGACGTGGTAGGCCAAAACATCTAGAGATGTTTGGAGAAGGCTGGGCTGAAGCACACTTCTTTCAGTTCTGCATTACCAGAGCAAGTGAGGTGAGATGGAACCTCCATGTTTGAGAATAGTACACCTGTAAATGCCAGATGTTCACAGACCAAGACCACACTGCATCTGAGCTCCTGGAATTGTCTGGCCAGCTACTTCTACAACCGTGACGTTGACTTGACGTTTGACCTGATCCAGCAAGCCAGTTCTTACATTCTTACAATACGGTTTTGGATTGCAATTTCCCTGGTTAATACTAGATCTGTGACCTGCTGTGTATAAAAAATTCTTTCCTTACACACACACACACACACACACACACACACACACACCCCTCAGTAGAAGCTTAGGACTTCCCTTAATTAGAACAGCCCTGGGACAAAGCTTTAGTACATTAACTAAAATTACATTCAACACATAATTAGCAGCAGCTCTGAACTTGCAAGAAGCAGCCCATCCACTTCTAATGCACTAATTAGATAAGACAACCTTTATAGCTGATGAGTGAAGTTTAGGGACTTTCTGCAGGGCTGGGGCATGAATCCTCCAAGCCATTGATGTTGCATTTGAAATGTGCAGCAGTATTTCTCAACCGCCACATTCTTGTGCTCCTCAGGAAGAGCTCTCATTATTTAAACCTGCCTCAGCACATGGGCAGGCCATTTCCAAAAGCTAGATCAACTCTTCAGCCAATGTAACCCAAACCAGACTCAATTCCTGTTTTCACACAGATTACAGGAGCTGTTTCTTTTGCAAAGAATCCTCTGAGTCGTAAGAGAGGTGAAATGCAACAACTCAGGTATAAAAATCACTAAAGCTTGCTCTTTATCATGGAAAACCTTCAGAGAATAAAGCACGGGTTTTTAACCTGGCACCAGGATATAAAAAGGAGGTACCAGGTGGGGTAAGCATTCTGCAAGTGGAAATGTTTCACCATGGAAAGGTCCCTCTTCTCAGCAGCAATCCACTTCATTTGATGGGAAGTCTGAAAATAATTTTAAGGGCTAGGCTGGTATCCACGAAAAAAGATGATCTTTCAAGTACCCTAACTGACCCAAGCTGCTTTAAGTCTGCAGGGTTAAATATTAGTAATATGAAAATTAGAAAAGTAATTAGATTAGTAATTAATAGGAAATTACTAACTGGAAAAGCCAATTCCTTTTCACAATTTTGCTGCCCTATTTTGAGCTAAACAAAGTATGTAATTGCAGCATGATTTGCAGATGTTTCCCTCAATACCACCACCTCAAAATTGAGCAAATACCCTTGTAATAATTTCTGTTCATCTTGTAATTGAACAAAATACAAAACATAGACCCTAAATTAGCTCATCAATAGGTATGTCCTTACTAAGTTAGATACTAAAATTAATAAATGCCTTAGTGAACACCTGGCTTTGGGCAGGTTTTTCCCCACTTCCAGAAGGTGAAAATGCCTCTCCCAGGGTCGGGTTCAAGTAGGAGGTGCTAAAATGCAGTACAATCTTGGGGCCCACCCACCTTTACGATGCAGCCCCAGAGAGCTCTTCCAAATGGAATTCAATCCACCAGCCGCAAAACGTCCAACATGCCTGCGCTGGAACACCAGTCTTCAGCCAGAAACCATTCATGACCTGCAGCACCCTAGGGATATTCCAACAGTAGTACAACACCTTGCATGTCAATCATCAGAACGAGGCCCCAGTCAGCCAACTGTAGTGCAGGAGCAGCGGAACAGTGGAACGTGTGCCCTTACCTTGCCATTTTTATACAGAATGCAGAGAGAAACTGATTAAACCATTCATTTGTTTAAGGGGTGTATCCTCTTATATATTACTGGAAATGCGGCCAATTTTTTTATGACTGCCATACAGATTAAGAAAAAGGTGGTCACTCACTTGAGTAAAAATACTGTATACAGTGTACTTGTTTTAACTGTATTTTAACTTGGCTACTGTTATTTTATCTGTCTATTAATCTTATTTGCCTGTGACTATACACTGAAAACTAAATATATCATTAGAAAAATTTAAGCGCATGATCCCTAAACTTTGGATGGGAGACGGGGCTCCGATCCAAAAGGGTTGAAGAACAAATGCACACTGCACACAAAAACTCTTCAAGGACAAGTCCAGCTAAGCAATCCAAAATCAACCTGCCACCTGACAGGCTGAAAGTAATGGGAAATGTGTATTTATTACACCAACACAAAGTACATCAAAGTCCAACATTTAGTTCTGCTCGTACGTAAAAAGGGTCAAGCTGTCCCCGGGGCATTCAAGAGTTGTGACATTGCTCCCAAGCAGCCCAGCTTCCAGTACAAGACCCACAGTAAGTTCCTCACTGCTGATCCAATAAAAAGCTTAAAAAATAGACTCTTGATCTCTCAGAGCAAATATATATTTGCTCCAAGTTTCATGTTACATTTCCAATTTGAAAATGCAGAGGGGGGAGAATCAAGGTGCAGGTGGAGAGGA
This sequence comes from Varanus komodoensis, assembly GCF_004798865.1. Taxonomy (NCBI): domain Eukaryota; kingdom Metazoa; phylum Chordata; class Lepidosauria; order Squamata; family Varanidae; genus Varanus; species Varanus komodoensis. Next base: position 5,735,918 of record NW_025335550.1, on the reverse strand, counting down.
ATCAAGTAACCTAGGAGCTGGGAGGAGAGAGATCCAAGGCCTGCACTATGCAGAAAAATGATGTGGCACTGGAATTCTTCTGGCCCATCTCCCGAGTTGTTGAATTTCTGTCCATCAAAGAGGCCAGCTTTAGCTCAAAGAAGTTTCCGGGGCTGCTTGCAAGAGAGTGCTTGAATGGGGCTGAAGGCACATGTGGTGTGGTCCAAATGCCAGAAATGCCAGCAAATTTTAGCTCAAAGTTGTTACTGCCAGTAACTAAGCTCTTGGAGAGGCACTTCAACCTTATAGGGATGGGGAAAACTACACAAAAACTAGGAGAACTCCATGCCAGGGTATGATGGCTGAGAAAGGAGGCGTGGCCTCTTCAGGAATCTCAGAGGGCTGCGTCAGGCCCCCAGTGGTCCGAAGTTCTGCACCCCTGCTCTATTTCAAAGGCAGGGTGCCTGAGGCATATTATGGGATGCCTGCTCCCAGTGGGACTTGGTCCCACAACATCTGGAGGGCTGCAGGTCCCCAGCCTTGTTCTGCACCTGAAACAGGATTTGAAATTTGAACTTTTGCGATAGGAACATAGAGTGCCATGTTCTAGCGAGTCACATTCTTAGCAGTGTTAAACCGATCAACGGATGGACAAGCCGGAGAGTGACTGGAGACCCCATGCCTAAGAAGCAGGTATTGTGCAGCTCAGCAATGGCCCTTCTTTGTAAGCAGCTGCTCTTTTATGCGGCATCATTTCTTGTACCATTTTATCATTTTCCACTATCCATGTGAACCAAACCAAGCATTGTGTGTGAATACAAAGGAGGGGGCTTCTAAAACCGAAGCAACTGCCCCCTCTACCATTTCTATAGATTTGCACATGAGTGGGAAGAGACAATGGCCTCATACTGGTCCAATCTGGAGGCAATTCAACCTCACTCACATTTAGCACTTAGGTGATGTCGGGAGCTAAGGTGGATGCACATATCCTATCGACAAAGTGACACTAAAACACAGTATTAGCAGATTTACAAGGAAGGAAGGAAGGAAGGACGGACGGACGGACGGACGGACAAGCATCTAAGAAGGATGGTTTATAACTGGGAGTCCTGCATCCAGCAATGGCCCAATGGCCCTCTGGTCCCTTCCAACTCTAACTCTGTTATTCCATTATTCTATGACTCTATAGGATGGAAGGGTAGACAGACAGATGGACAGCCATCTAGGAGGGATGGTTTAACTGGGAGTCCTGCATCCAGCAATGGCCCAGTGGCCCTCTGGTCCCTTCCAACTCTACTAACTCTGTTATTCTATGATTCTGGAGGGAGGATCTCATCTACTAAAATAAAATGGGGAATTGTTCCAAACGAAGAGAGTTTTACACATTTTGAGATCCATGTACAAAAGTGAACCTGAGAGCAGGAGAGACAGAACTTCTGGGCATAAAAAGGCGGGGTGCCTGCAACTGATATCAAAATTCATACAGAATTACTGGAAATGCCATCTCCAAAAAAACAAGCAAATTAATGAGCTCCCCGAGTGTAGCTGAAGGTATAACACAAGTCCTGAAGTCGAGCTGTTAAAAAGTGATCTGCTAAATGGATTATCTTTTTGTGAAACTGCCAAGCCGCCTTCCCAGGAACAAAAGCTCCCTCTCAAACAAATGGTCGATGAAAGGGGCAGATTTTCTGCTATGTAAAGCATCAGCCTAATCATAATATTAATTCTGTGCACAAATTCAAGCATGTTATCTTGACAGCCAGATTAGCCAATTATAGCAGCCTCGATGGCACCGGACCAATTCCCGCATACTTTCATGAACAGGAGTGGAGTTTGGAACAAGATGGCATGGGGAAGGGCAGGAAACCATAATTAAGGCAGATTTGCTCCCTCCGGAGTAGCCTTTTAGAGATGGCAAGGAGGAGGAGGAGGAGGAGGAGGAAGACACACCTCGACAGGATTCCCATCTGAACCTTTGCACTCTCCCCTCTCCAGATGGACTAAGTGGCTGGCTTCTAAGTCTAATCCAAGGCTGGAATGCAGTGTTGATCATTTCCAGAGCAAGCAAGGGACAGAGATGACTTCAAAAATAACCAGTCAAGTCAGATATATGCTTTGTTTTAAGTATCGCAGTGATTTCTCCACAGGATGGTCAAGAATGGCAGGCAAGCTCCCCTTGAAAGACACCCCATCCCTCATAATCAAGTGGCTGCCCCAAGTGCAATCAAAGGAGGGGTCGGCCATGTTCTAGATTAGCCTTCCCCAACCTGGTGGCCTTCAGGGGCATTTGGACCTCAACTCCCAGAATTCCCATCCAGCAGGGCCAATGAATGGGAATTCTGGGTGCTGCAGTCCAAACCTATCTGGAAGGCACAAAGTTAGGGAAGGTTGCCCTGCGTCACACCCACAGTTCATCCAGGATGAAGCTGCCTCTCAGCAGCCCGGCTCTGTGCTCCAAGTGTGTGTCCCGGAGCAGGCTGCAGATTCTCCTGTGTACCGGCATTCCTTGGCAGGGCCCAGGATTCCTTGGCAGATGATCTGACGTTGCAAAGGGTTCCCTAATGGGGAAAGGTCTGCAAACTGCTAGACGAGTGATGGAGTGGGGGTCCTATTTCACCGTCTCCTATGTCACAGAGGGCTGTCAGAGGACAATCCTGCATTTGCAGGGCTATCCAGCCCAAAGCAGCACAAGCAGTAGAGAGGTTACTTCCCCTTCTTCTACAGGCGCTCCCCTACTTGAAGGGCTGTCAGAAAGCAGTCCTCTGCTGGAAAACATCCTCCACTGGAAGGCACGACAGCCCAAGACTCAAGGCAAAGCTGAGGTGGCTCCATGGAAGACTGCTAGGGAAGGCAGCTTCGCCCAGCAAGAACCTTGCTGGAAACCTTGGGGGGCCCCTGGCACACAGTGCTGGCAATACGGGGCTCGGGGAATCAGAGAGTTGCATCAGCAAGAAAGCTGCTTCCCGCGCTCTAAAATCCAGCACAGAGACCAAGAACCTTACAAGGGAGAGCAGAAGGGGCCTGGATGTCAGCACCTGGACAGCAGCAAACTGAGCAGGCCTAGGCACTTGCTCTGTTATGGATGTGCCCAATTTCCACTTAAGTGAACGACATTCCTTCTGAAAGTGCGTCTCTACAAATAATTAGCAAATGCAGGTTCTGGGCATCTTTTGTCCCTTTCTGAGTGATGCAGTTCCTGAAAGAAGACACTGAGGGAAGGGCAGGAATCAGAGACCAGATTTGGAGACTGTCCCCCCTGCAATTCATGAGGAACCCAAACCCAACAGATCTTCTGGGGCAATCAGATGGATGAACGTCAACAGACGCACGCACATCCTTGCTCCAATCTACCAACGCGGCATTGCTGTGGCTCCACATCTCTGCTGCACAGCCCAGACCAACCGGAAAGCACAAGACACGACCACTAACTGCTGAGCTCCTGCCTGGAGAAGTGCAGGAAATGGAGCGCTGGCCAGCCTTGCAGCCACGCCTTCCTCCCATGGTGTCTTCAGAAGATTCCAGTGGTGTCCCCTCAGGAGAAGAACAGGGCCTACGGAGCCCATGCGGTATGGAAGGTAAAGGCACTCACCTCATATATAGTACCTTAGGCATGTGATGCGGGGTAGGCGGGTCTGTTCCTTCTCCACCAGGAAAATTGGATAACCAGGTTAATACATGCATAGCTAGTCTGCAATCCAGGGGCACATTAGTACTCTGTGTCTACAAAAAAGAGGCACTTTAAAGAAGGAACAAGTCCTCCCCACCAAAAAATGCCATTCCCCCCCCCCCCAGAGCAAAGAAAAGATTCCACGGGGGGGCAGGGGGGGCTTTTTAAAAATGCTTCCCTGGGTTGTGTGTTTTGCTCCATTTTTCCTCTGGATCTTCACATCTCCAGTAGCAACACTAAACCCTTCTCTTGGCAACCTCCAGACCAGATACCACACTGGCGTGAGAAGAGCTCTCATGAGTGGAAAGGGGTGCGTGAAAGCGCGTAGGAGTTGAACCTGTTCCTTCAGCACAAGGCAGCTGAAGAGTCGTGGGGTTCCAACAGTAAAACTGACACTGTTGTACCGCATACCCTTCTGAGTTACTCCAGGTGGTTTTCCAAACTACCGTTTAATCCTTCCCTGTATCAAATCAAAAGTAACGCATTAGCAAGTGGCAGGAAGCTTTTGTAAGTGTCAGCACTCCTGAACACTCCCGAGGGAAGAAAAAACAAAAGTTAAATAAAAGATTTATTTAGGAAAAAGACAGAGCACAAATTCAAGCATGTAAGAAAAGAAACATGAAACAGCATTCTAAACTAGTATTGTGACTTCGCTTCAGATGTTAAATGCTATAAGCTAAGGGAAAAAGTTGCAGAGTGCTGGGTATTCAGATATATATAACGTTAGAACCCATGCAAAAGGAAAAATGTTAGATGCACTGTGATGTCAGATCGATACAGGACAGCGACAATGACCCCAGTTCGTGTGTTTTGTGTGAAGTGGCTAGCCGAGACTTCGATTGGCACCGAAACAATTACAGCAGGAGCAGAGAATTTCCAAGGATCCATTCCTCACCCATTGGAACCCAGCGGGTTTGCAACTTCACTTCCCATTAATAAATTTAGCAGCAAAATTCAGTGGCACAGCAGGCTGATTCCTCTTTTTGCTGCAGCTTGCTTTCTATAAAAACAAGGGGAAACTGGCTCTTTTTAGCTGCCTCCAAGTTCTGCAGCAAATGTGTTGGCAGGAGGCGATTGAAAAAAAACGGGTGGTATTGCCTATTGCAGATTTTTACAAAGCATCTGTAAGAAAACAAATGTATGAGAATAAAGTGTTCTCCATATACACCCCAGAATCTGCCAATCACAACAACATCAGTATCTGTCTGACAGGCCAAGATCAATGCCTTTGATTGCGATGACGCGATCAAGGTGGCCACACAATGTTGCTACAGGAGCCAGTTTGGATTCTGTGCCTCCATTTGTACAAGTTAGGTTACCCTGTAAACGTGCCACATTTTTGAACAGCTCGAAAGCCCTTAAATTCTTAAATTTTCTGCCATATGCAAGACTGCCACTTCAGCACCCTCCTTTTAAAAATGCAGCATTTCTCCTGGGTACAAAGACTCTTCCCTTCTTCAAGAAAGCATCTCAGATCTAGGAGAATAAAGACTCAACGAGGACTGGCACATCATTTTCCCCCGTGATCACCTCCTTCTCCCCGTATTTTGTATTGGTCCTTTAAGTCTGATCATATGAATATCAAATACATTCTGGCATTTTTTTTCCTCCTTGAAAGTTTGCTACTGCATATTGAAGCTGATCTCCCATTTCCTTTTTTCTCTCCTTTCTTTTCCACAAAAGGCTGTATTTTTGAAGCCAGTAAGCATATTCATACTGCTCCCATTTTCATGTTCAACCTTCTTACTTGATGCATCCCATAGGCATCACAATCTGAGTAAACATGAAGAGTTTCTTGAACACCAACAACCATCAGACTAAAAGTAACAGGAATATCTAACTCTCAGAGCAGAGATACAAACCTTGGTTTTCGGGCAGGCTTAAGCAGATTTCAAGGTCTTAAGGAGCTGCTTATCTTAGCTGAACCAGACCAAGGCTTGACCTATTCCAGCATTTTCTTCACACAGTGGCCAACCACTCGTCTTAGAAAGCCCACAAGGAGGACATGAATGAAACAGCACTTTCTCCCTTGTGTTTCTCAGTGCCTGCAAGCAGAAGTTGACTGCCTCTGCTCCTGAAGGTGGCACGACCCATCAGAACCACCGAATAAGGATGTAAGGACAGCCCTGCTGGATCAGGCCAATGGTCCATCCAGTCAAGCACTCCATACACACGGTGGCAAACCAACTGGCCACAGGAACCCTCAAGCAGGATGGGTGGGAGACCTCTTCCTGCCCCAATTCCTCAGCAACTGGTGCATGCAAGCATGCCACCTCTGGTAAGGGAGGTAGACCACAGCCAGCAAGGCTAGTGGCCATTCATACCCTGCCTCTCCTCTTGGCTCATCTCCTCTTAAAGCCATCCAAATTGGTGGCCATCACTACACCTTGTGGTAGCAAACACCATAGTTTAAATATACTTTGTTTGACAAAGGACCTCCTTTCATCTGTGCTGAATCTCCCAACAAACAGCTTCAGCGGATGATCCCTCTGGGTTCTACTATTATAGAAACATAGAAACAGAGCGAGTCAGAAGGGTTGTCCTGGGCCATCTAGTCTGACCTCCAGCACCAGCCGGCTCCGCTCACGACATGCCCGCCATGTGCACGTCCAGCCTATCCTTGAACACCCTCACCGATGGGGCCTCAGCGACCTCCCGTGGAAGCCCATTCCACACCCTCGGGGTCCTGACTGTCAGGAAGCGCTTCCTGGCATCCAAACGGAACCTTGGCTCTCTGAGCTTTGCTCCGTTGGAGAGAGCATGGAAGATCCCATTCCCCTGTTCTCTCCACACAGTTCATACACCTCTGCCATGTCTTCCCTTGCTCACCATTTTTCTAAGCTAAAGCCAGGTAAGCTCTAAGCAAACTTTTTGTCTGGCTATATTAGAAGCATTAAAAATGAGGACTCAAGTCACATGTTCTCTAAGACACAGTTCAGATGCTACATGTGTTCATCAGGGCTGCACTCCAAGCTCATCTAGACCTTCCTCCTTCTCATTTACCCCAATCCCACCCCTACTTCCTGGTTTTTTGTAACTGCATCATATGAAGGGACCCAAGTCTGGCAAACTGCAGCTAGGGCAGACCATAGTATGCATCCAAATCAGCACTGGAAACCCAGTTCAAACCATGGTTTCCAATTCTAGTTTGGAAGAACACAAGATTTTGCCGCAACCACACTTTGCCCAACTCAAACATCACAACAATAATCTTGTTTCTTCTAATTTTTATATAGCGCCCCATTTCCATAGGCTCTGGGTGGTTTACAAGAGATTAAAACCAGCAGTGATTCAATCTGACTAAAAGCAAGCATATTAAATAAAACTAACTAACACTTATAATTATTGTGAATCAGAAAATAAAGGTGAGACTGGAGTGAACTAGGGCAGAAGTCTATGCAATTCAGAATGAAAACAGGCCTAAAACTCTCTGCATATCCCAGCTGGAGATGCTGGGAGTCCAGGTCTTTCTTCTGTCTCAACATGCAGAGGGTTGTGAGTGGTGGAGGCAAAGATGAGGCAGGAACGGGTAGCAAAAGTCTCAACACCTGTGTGACACCTGCCAGGGGCTTCCACAATTCACATTATTTCAGTAAATTCAAAATGTGACACCTAACTAGGTCTTGATCAAAACAAGACTAAAGATGGTTTTTTCAACAAAAAGAACCCAAGCAAATCTTAAAGATTTGGTTTCTTTGTGCGTGAGAAAGGAAACAGCCCGAAAGGGAAAGATCCAACAAAAGGAGTAATAATATTTTCCAAGAAACTCCACACTACAACCACAACAAAAGTCCATAGTGATATTATTTCATAAAAATGCATTTGCTACTGTGTGCTGTATTAAAAAAACAACCACAAACCTAAGCCTGGAGCATTTCATGATCTACCCAACAAATATATATAAGAAGTCTACTTTAAAAGTTAAACCTTCCCAGAAGCACTTGTGAATCTTTTAACTATAACACATCCTTGGAGCATTTTATTTTGTATCCACCCTGCACAAAATTAAATGTACTTTCTGAACATGTTTTCTTTACTGGAAGCAGAAATCTGGGTGTTTCGGGGCAAGGGCAAAGCAAAGAGGAGAGCAACAGAGAGTCTAATAAATCTTACTGTATACCTCTTGGTATGAAATCTACTTATTGGTGTCATGAAGAAACAACTTTACTGCTCTCTAAAGAAATATTTGTTTCAGAAGTTAGTACTGCATTCAAGACACATGGTATCTACATTAAATCAAGCTGTGAAAAGTGCTGGGGATAAGCTTTTAAATGTGCTCTTTTTTCCTTCGTTTTCTCTGAAAAAAGAATATCTTGAAACAGATCTTGACATGTATAGAGAAAAAAGAGGAAGGGAGAGTGGCTGAGGGTTCCATAAATTCTCAGAAGAGGAAGTTTAAAACTTGGGTGTTCTTAAGTTACATTCCACATGGAAACCGCTTGCTTGAATAGCAAAAGCTTAAATATATTAAAATCTTTATGTACTAAAAAGCAGGGAGGGGGATGTGAAACTATTTTTGCAGCCTCTGTGTTACATATTTATATGGAAGCTTAATGAGGACCAAAACTCCCATTGTCTGTTTCTGAAACGGAAGAGATTTGATCTAAGAGCCAGACATACCCAAACTTCAACAGGCACCAGGAACTTCTTGCAAAGAGATGCTTCCCCATTATCTCCAACTGAAGGGCAAGAGAGAGCTGGAGTTTCGCATGTCCACAAGAGTCTTGCCGAATTTCGTCTGGCAACCAGATTCCTCGTACACCTTAATCGCTGACACTCAAGAGGCAAATCTGTTAGTTTTGCTTTGTCCTGCATTCAATTTCTTGTGTAATCTCAAGCTGTTCCCCTCCCAGTATGAGTGAATTCTGATAAATTCTTCTCAGAAGTGATCAGAAGCCAAATTGTCATCCATCTGCACCAACCAAATGAAGGAGGTATGCTGTTCCCATCAGGAAGAGAGATGGTACCCTTAATTCTAACAAGCTTGCATGCACAGGGATTCAATCTAGATGCCTTAAGTCCTGAATTTGCAAAACTTTGTACATTCACATAAATGTACAAATCTGTCGGTTTGTTCTACAACCCAATCTTAAAAGATTTTCTTTTTCTTTTTCCTCTCTCCACAGTTGCATTTTCTATTCTTTTCCTCCTTTTTCTTTTCTAAGTTCATGATGTGTTGGTTTATATTGTTTTGAGGTTTTACTATGGTACTATTGTAATTTTATATTGTGTAAGCCCTCCTGAGTGCTTGGCGGGAGGACAGGACATAAATGCTTGTAATACATAAATAAATAATAAAGAAAAAACATCTGATGTAAATTCAGTATTTTGATTGTTGTTATCAAAGGAAAACTGAAATGAAATTCTTACCCTCTCCCACTCCCATGTCACTTCTGTTTTGGAGCCCAGCTAACATTTAGCACCATCCCTGTGAGATAAATGGATATAATTACTCAGAACCAGCTCCATGTCTGAGCGGGATTCTGGCAGAGGTGTTCTCCCTTGGATTTGTCTGGCAGCAACAACAGCAGATCCTAGGCAATTAGTCTGAGAGCTGCCATTTAATTTCCCACAGTGCCCTGGACATAATCCTGCTGCAAGGCCTTGTGGGAAATGTGAACCCTGGCAAGCACTCTCAGCTACCAGGCTGCACCAACTTTCCCTGGTTCTACTCCTGCAATTTGAGCAGGTGCAGAAATGCTAAACGGGTGATCGTCCCCAGTCTGTCAATATGTGCACCTGCAAGTGTTTCTGGGCGCACTCGCTCACTAGACCGATCTGACATCCATTCCCGACTGCCTGATACTCCTAGGGCTGGTTGTTTCTCTCCATTGAGGGATGTAGATGCACTTAACTGGAAGGAAGCTCTATGGAAATCAACAGGACTTACATCTAAGCAGGCATGTATGGGATGGCACTGCAAACCAGCCTCCCCCCACTGTCTGCCCTCCTGGTCTTCTGGACTTCAACTCCCATCAGCCCTGCCAGCGTGGCCAATGGTCAAGACTCCTGGGAGCTGCAGTCCAAAATGCTTGGAGGGTGCCGACTTGAGGAAGGCTGCTGTAAACCACCAATGTGGAGGTGTTCTCTCTCTCTCCCCCCCTCCCCACCCCTCCCCCCGTGTGTTGTGATGAGTGTGTTGTGAAAGAGGATGCTTTTGTATGTACTCAGCAATCATGAATCCAATCCAAGATGCGTTCTTGACTCGCAAGATAAATCCTTATTGTCATGAGATGAACTGCTGGAGCCCCAAGGATAATTCAGCGCAATAAAACCTTCTTATAAGAATAACAGTTGCACAACGTTGCTCTCTTGACTTCTTTCTTCCACCCTCTTCCCAGAAAACCTCCATCTTCTCCAGGAACAGAGGCTTCGATCTCTGCTCAACTGCCTAATCCATCTTTTGGGATGTTTTCTTGTGTTATGCTGAATGCCCCCAGTAAACAGCATGCCTCTGAACTTAAGAATCACACTGCAAGACAACCTCCCTACAATTTAAAGAAAAACGTTTTCGCGGGTTTTCGCGGGTGTCTAACAGGTTACATATGCATGTGAACACCAAGAGCAGGAAAAGTTTTTCAGTGGCAGATGCTTTCTAGGGGCAGAATATGACAGTGTTAACAAGCAGCGCTTTCATCCGAAGCCACATATGCTTTGGCTGCCTCCTAGGGAGGCTGCTTTTAATGGTCCCACGAGGCAGAGAGGGCGAACGCAACGGTCTCGACACACAAAATTAAGGAAACGCTAATCAGGGCAGGATGACAAGCCAAGGATCCTCTTGGGGTTGTTTCAAAGGAGGCTGCCATTCCACAAGGGCTGTTCAACACAACCTTCACAGGGCAGGACAACTCACAAACTTGGGTACCACAGTCAGAATCGTGGTGGACTGCAACCCACATGCCCGCTAGCCTCGCCAAGGGTTCGCTAACACGCTAGATAGCTGGCCTGTTGGACAAAAAATGAGTTGCAGCAAACCTGATGTCCTTATTCTTGCAAGTTATGGCTGATTCCAACGACAAAGAGAAAACGGAGCTCTCTGCACGCTGCCAGAGCTTCCCGTGCATTGAGTAATACACCGTGGGCTGTAATGACCCACGCCATTTCCTTTATGTCCTTAGATCCGGGAGTAACTACAAGAATCAGGGCTGGATGAGATGGAAAGTTTGGCACATACTTCCTCTGGTATCACCTACCTTTTAATTTAAATACAGCCTGCATGGGGGTAGACCCACATCATGGTAGGGGTACTTGACCCTTTACCCCCACCATGGTCTCTATTTTATTTATTTGCTCACTTTTTATGTAAAGCTTTTGTATTCCACCCTTCACAGTGTCTCAGCGATAAAATACATAAACGAGACACAGCACCAAGATGATAATCTATAAAATCCACCTTTAAAGCAGCATTGGCATTTAAAATAATGGGAAAATAAAATGGGTTGGCCTAGTGCCGCAATGAAAAAAGCATCAGCGCCAGGCACCCTTCTCTGGGTAGCCCATTCCATAGTCGCTCCCTTTTCCAGGATATTCCATTCCACCCCCTTTTCCCTGCCAGCCATCGGGTGCTCTAACCATGTCGCCAGCAGGGCTTCCTTCAAGGCGACTTGGTCTTTCACCTGCTCTAATTTCTTTCAGTGCCAGGCACCAGCTTTTTAGCCTTTGGCCGCATCTTATGCGGCATTTAGACTTTTTGAAATCCTCCCACTGGTTTCATGACACCAGGGATCTATTGTTGCTGTTTCACTGTCTCTTTTAACCCCAGGGGCCTGGTCTAGACAAGATACCTCACTTTAAATTCAAGGATACTGCAGAAGGAGCGAAACTACCTGTGTCAAAGATGATAGGCAGTTTATTGAATACAGCAATGAAATATGGATGTGGAATATAAACAAGCCAGGCTGAGAGCAACATACAATGCCTTTTGCTATAGATGTTCATTGTTCCCACTACTGCAGAGTTTGTCCATGCTCACAGACTCTCATTTCCCCTTTCCTTGGGAGCGAAAGGGCAAGCAGCCATTCTGTTTGTGTTTCAGTAAGGCAACCCATTTCGTTCTGGCAGCGAAAGTAGCTCTTATCTACAGAATGGCTGGCAAAGGCAGCTCTAAGTCAACAGCTCTGGTACTCTTCCCAGTAAGAAGCTGTCCTGACTTTTGGAGGCTGGGAAAGTTCACTACGCTACTCCTTGATCTTTAATGGCTTGCTCACCATTCTTCCACCAGAGCCCATACCATACAATGATGCCCTAGAAACCCACATGGTGAGCCTGCACATCTATCTACCTGATCCTGCCTAATCTCGGAAGCTAAGCAGGGTCAGGCCAGGTCAGAATTGGGATGGGTGACCTGAGAGTATGATTCTATGATTATTGCTGTCAACTGCCCAGAGAGCTTTGGCTATAGGCAGTATTGATGATGACGGTATCTACGCAGATAGATATCATCATCATTGCATGTCATTGCATCATTGCAGGTCCACTGCATGTTTCTCAGGGGAAGTGGTGGGCTGAGGTTAACTCATTCAGCTCTGAGAACCCCATTCCTCCCTCACTGAATCTATACAGGGGTTCATGCAAACCTCTCTAATGCAATACCAGTGTATCAGAGGGAATATTGAAAATTAATCTTTGCTATGAGAAGAGATGTTTAACACAGGGATGTGAGATACCACAAAGCTCATTCCATTTGAGCTTGGTGGACTTTTAATGAATTCCCAACCCCATGGATAAAAGCAGGCCAAGTCAGGGTGTAGATTTCATTTTCTAAGTAATTGCTCAAAATATCTGCACAAAGTTGGAGAACTATGTATCACTCGGGCCACTTCATTAGATTCAAGTTGCTGCTGCTGCTGCTGCATTTAATTTGTTAAGTACAGCAGGATCTTCCTCCCACTGCTTCACCTTGACCACCTTGAATTTTCTGGCAGTTAATTTCAGATATGTGCAAAACAGGGCACCCACTCCCCAATTTTGCACCAATTTCCTCAGCCTAAACAATAAACCATGCAATTAAGAGTCCAGGTTCAGCTTGGTTCAGACAGTGTCATTGCCAGCAAAGGGTTGACGGAACAGAATCCATGGGGCCGAGTCAAGAAAATGTGTCAGCTTTTCACCTGCTAATAAGATTCCTCACACATCCCCAGCTTAACAGGCATGCCTTCTTCATTATCTGCTAAAGGTTAGCATTAGAGCTGGTGCCAGGGGCTGGCATCCCTGGGCCCAGGCCAAGGCCCGTGCTTCAGCAAGGGGCCCACAGCATCCCTGGAGCTTCCTGCCTGTATCACTGCTCCTATTCATCTGCACTCTCAATGCCAAGAGGAAGGACCAGTGCAGAGAAATGTTGACACAGCTCACTCTCCTTCCAGGAGACGGTGCAGACTGGGTCCAGAAACAGCAGGGCAGCATCACCAAAAGGAGGCCCTGTGAAGACACAGATTCACACACACCTTTTCATTTTTCATTTTCATTTTTCAATTTATATCCTGCCTTTTTCCCCAAAGGGCTCAAGGCAGCTCACATCTCCTCCTCCATCTTCTCCCCACAACAACAACCCTGTGAGGCAGGTTGGGCTGAGAGTCTGTGACTGGCCCAAAGTCACCCAGTGGGCTCCATGACTGAGCGGGGACTAGAACCCGGATCGTCTGAGTCCCAGTCCCACGCTCTTAACCACCACACCACACTGGCTCTCCTTTTAGAGGTACAGATGCAAATTTGAAAATAACAACTATAATGCCATCCATGTCACCCCAGCATGGAAGACTGCAACCCAGGGACCTGTGCATCTGTTCCGTCTATTGTCAAGTATGAATGAATCTGTTCTCCCACCATGCACTTGGGCTGGACAGTGCATCAGAGAGAGAACCAGCCTGCACCATCCTTCAAAAGGGGAACTGCTCTCTAGAAAGGAAGGACATGGCTACCCCTCAGGTGGACGCATTGCACACAATGGCCATTGCAAGCGATACAATGTGGCTGGCTGGTTGCAAGCAAACGGGCAAGAGCAAGAGCTGGGAGGAGGAGGCGGAAGTGTATATACGTGAGAAAGGAAATGCCTAGCCCATGTTCTTCCCTCGCAAGCCAAACCAAACCCAGTGTTGCGTTTCACTAAAAGTTAAGTTGCTACCGAATGCATGGCACCATTGGTGGTACCGTGGTCGGGGGGGTTAGACTGGGAGTCAGGAGACACAGGTTCTAGGCCCCCCTCAGCCATAAAGCTCACTGGGTGACTTTGGTCCATTCCACCCAATCCTCGAATAGCGTACCTCACAAGGCTGCTGTGAGGAGAGATGGAAAGGAGGCAGGCTACTACCCCAGCAAATCAATAACAAACAAGTTATCCTGCCAAGCAGAGAAGAGCACTGCAACACTTCCCTCTTTGCTTGAACTTTTAACTGGATGTGGTAACTTTTCCTTCAACATGTGGCAGAATAATACAGATAAGCAGTTTCCCAAGCACTTCACACACACATGGTGCTAACCCTCACATGGCAACTGGTTGCCCGTATCCATCCTCTTAAGGGGTCAGGAAGCAATATGGGGTGTTCCAAGACACCCGAAGGCAAAAGCAGGCAAGCAAACTGGATTGTCGAGGCCAGGAGAATCCAAACAAAATACCAGAACAGTCATTTCCCACCCTAAATGTAGCTGTTCACACTAAACACAGCTGTTACGCGTTGAATGTGACGTTTATCCGTGATCTGCCATTGTAAAAGATTCCCTGGAGCTTTGCTCTCCAAAGCAAAGTTTGAGGAAAAACTTTAAATACAAACTTGTCATGGCTCCATGAGTCGCAAATATTAAATATCATGGGGTTACCATCACATAAAGCCATTTTTTTTCCTAAGCATCCATTTATCTCAGCATACCATACGGGGCAAGTAAAGTTTCAAAATGTGCATTGCTGGGGGAAAAAGGCTACAGATCTGTGCTTTTCCACAAGAGGAGAGAGGGTGCGTAGAGAAATTTACCAACGCATAGTTCTTGAAGTGCATCACACAAGCTTTCTGTTGAAAGAAGGATTAAAAAGAAATGCCACCAACTAAAACAAGAGAATACCAGACATAGTGGATTTCAAAGAAGTCCAGCTTTATCTCTTAATTATTAGAAATGCACACAATCAAAAACACCCACCATGATAATAACAAAAGTCTGACCAGCCGTGGGTGGGGGTGACAAACGTTTACCAGAAAACAAAGCTTGTTTAATAAAATCTGTAGGCCATGCCAAACCTCCCCCCCCCCGCCCCAACTCTATCATTCTCAGGAGGCACAAGATAAATGTACATATTTCACAAAACACCAAAATAATAATGCACACACACACATGTATCCAAATAGATTGATGGTCCCGATGCCAAAACAACTTGAAAAGGGATTTACAGCCCCAGCAAAAAGCATGGCTAATGATTTGCTTTTATCGTGAAAAAATTCCACTAATAAACACTAAACAAAATTTGGCAGCTCTCTTCGAATTGAGAAGTGGAGGGAGGAGTACCCGCTCCCTCCAGGACAAAACAATTGCTGGCTCCATAAGACCAAGGAACTTTTTGCTGCAGTTTGAGGACAAAGGTCTGGTAGGACAAAGGTGTCATTCCTTCTCTATCATCTCCCTTTTCTGACCTGTTGTGGTAGTAGTGTGAATCCAACCTTGACTGGATTCACACAATACCATGTGCCATTGTGGGAGGGGTGGGAGGCCATCTTGCTGGGGTGGGAGGCCATGTTACCGAACCCTAGCCATACTGGTTAACAAGCCATACTGTTGGGTTCAGACAATGCAGAAAACCAGCACTGGCTTAAGCACCATCACAGTTGATCGCATTGTGTGAACCCAGCCTCTCTCAACAATTAGAGAACCCGGGTGTCTGAAAGAGCAAGGCACATGGATCACCTGGTCACTGCCTTCTCCCCTGGGGAGATATTTCTATTTACATAATTGTTCTTTGCCAATTTGCTTCTATGGAAACAGACACATGTAAAACCCCTGCAAGTCTGTCTCCTTGTTTGTTCTTTTTTGGTAACGCATTTCCTTCCCTTGGTCATGCATGCCTGGCTATTCGAATGCCGGCTGGAGCAGTTCAAAAAATTATTCCTAATGACAACAAAAGCCAAAGAAATACAACAATTCTTGAAATTCAGGAGTGTCCTCAAGACATTTTGACCAGGGGGAAGAGTTTAGTCCAAACAGAATGGTGTATACTTTCCATCAGTGTCATCACCGATTCCTTTTCTTCCCAGTTATAGTCCTCCTGCTGTTCAATGTGTTAGAAGTGTTCGCATGCAATCTTGTTTGCCCTTATAACAAATTTTTGGAGCAGAGCGATTCACTTTTAAAGAAACAAGACAAGGGAGGCTTTGTTCATTCACAATCAGTTTGTCCATAGTTCATAACAAGAATCTGAAATCCTTCACTGCAGCCCAACCTCCTTGACCTGGTGTCCGCCAGAGGTGCTGAGCTAAAAGTCCCATAATCCACAATCAGTGAAAACATAGGATGGGGGAGGCTGCTGTAACCCAAGGTAGATCTCCAGATGT
>NW_025335550.1:5460632-5719642 GCF_004798865.1 Varanus komodoensis | reverse complement strand
ACATCTGGAGAAGTTACTTTTGCCCAGTAGCCAACAAGCTTTTGTAGCATTCTAAGGATACCCAAATTTATAAAGCAGCTCTGCACTTGTCATGCTTTCATCTGGCAATCCTAAGAACAACCTGAGGATGAAGGGGTTGCCTGCATCCCTCTGAAGCACATGTGCTCGTTTCTCATTGCCTCCCTAGATGTATACCCTTCCCTTCTTCCAAGTGGAATGCAAGAAGCTGAGCTGGCTGCCTATCCAGAGTCCAACAAAAGCCAGATTTAACTGAAGATCAGCAGGGCATGTTGCACTTTGTCAACTCCAGACCATAGCCTGGGAGCAATGCACGCTCCCCAAATTTCTGGAATGCCCAACAGAAGCATCACTTAATAGGCCTGCTCCAGGTTTCCCACTAAAATCTAGGAGACTTAAATGCTAACCTCTCCAGTGGATTACCCAACACCTCTGTTACACCCAGAGCTGGAATGGCATCGCTCCATCCCAAAATACCAATGGCAGACTTGCCGCCGGAGACGCTTGTGTTCAAGAGGGAACAGCCTTTGACACATCAAAAATCTGGCAAAATAGATGAGGCGAGAAAGAAGAATTTCCTGGCATGGCTAAGCAAAGAGATCTGTCTTAATCTTCCCAGGGAGGGGAAAAGAAGTGGGGGGGAGAGAGGGAGGAGAAGCAGATGAAATGCACAGACCAACAGCTATGATTATTACAGCCAGATTCTCTGAGCTGTTTGAAAACCACACAGCGCTTGGAATAAGCCCATCCCTATAATCCAATATTCATCAGAGAAGTTGTCTTTATTAATGTATTTAAAGTGCCTAAATATGCTATTAACTCCTTTTCAGACAGAAGGAAATTGTCTTAATTCTCTTAAGCTTTAAATAATACAGGGCAAGCACAGGAGGGAGGGAGCACTGAAAAAGAGCACATGACAAGGAAGTAGACACACAGTCCAGGCAGACTGACGACGCCAGTTGGGCAAGACGACAACTGTCTTCCTCATTATTCATTTCAAGTCCTACCAGGCCCTCCTTACTTACAAATGCAGAGCACTATCTAAGCAGAATCAAGTGGGGCTGGCCCCACCTCTAGGAATAGCGAAGTTCTTGAGCCAGACCAGGGGTCCCCATCATTTCGGGGGTTGGTGGACACAGCTGGAACTCTGACCATGTCGTGGGCATGCCTGCCAAATGGCCACCCTTGACCACACTTAAAAAGCCTGCTGTCACTGGCACAGCTAAATACAAATCCCTCGTTTCCCAGAAGCCAGGCTGGTAAGAAGCAAAGCAAACCAGAACTCAAGTACAAGGGAGAGGTAGGTGCCCGAACTCCAGAAAGATGGTTCTGGAGGGCAAAACTTTGCTTCCCAGCATGCCAGCCTCCCACTTAAAACGAAAATGAAATGTTTCAAAGAAAGGAAATGACAATCTGGGGGGCAGGGAACATGGGCAGCCACCAAAAGAGGCATCCATAGGTAAGGCCCCATGGACACCACACTAGAGATCCACAGAGTTAATTTTAAGTATCCTGAAAAAAAATCATTTTGTATCACCACCGCTTAATTTCATTGCCAGCACCCGAGTCAAAACAAGATGCCTTCATGCGCCAGAATAATTTGCCATTCCCAACCTGACAACAAAGTAGGAAAGGCAGACCAGCTCTCCCTCTTGCTTGCTTTGGAGACAGCGGGAGTGGAGGTGCTCATTACCCTGGAAATCTCTTCTTCACCTTCTCAGCTTAGGACAATATAAGAGAGATGCCCCGACCTCCCACAGGAGGCATGAAACTTGCCCTTGTTAAGGACTTGTGCATCACAAAGCCCTAACTGGCCACAGGCAACTAGACCAGCTCTGCACTTGGATGATTCTATAGACATCTTGGCATGCATTGCACACCCCTCCACCATTTGCAAGGATGGAGACCACCAGTGGAGGATTGCTTGGTTCTGTTTTTAAGGATGCCACATTTAAGGCTTCCCAACTCTGCAAAGATGCCATGGCTCAGTGATGGCACCAAGATTTATTTATTTATATTGTGATTTATATCCTGCCTTTTTCCTACAAAGGGCCCAAGGCAGCTTACACCTCCTCCTCCATCTTATCCCCACAACAACAACCCTGTGAGGTAGGTTGGGCTGAGAGTCGGTGACTGGCCCAAAGTCACCCAGTTGGCTCCATGACTGAGCGGGGACTAGAACCCGGATGGCCTGAGTCCCAGTCCCATGGTCTTAACCACTGGGATGGGGCCTAGGGCCTTCTTGGCCACATGAGCCATGGGGCCCCCAAAACACAACAGGGCTGGCTTAGCACATTTTCAAATAATACGCATTGCCATCTAAGGATTGTCATCCTTAACACACTGGAGTCTAACATTATTTCACTGCAGCTATCCAGCAATTGCAGAGGAAAACTGCTCAAAACAGGCCTAAGTTGCACCTCAGTTTCCAAATATTTGTTCACACAGCCATCCTTGGAGGACAATCCACTCCAATACTGGAAGGGTCCTTTCTCGAGCTATGCCATTTCTATGCTGCTGTATTCTAAGAAGGACCCCTAAGTATTTTCCATATGTCTGCTACAAAAATGCTCATTGAAAATGCAATTTTAAAAATGATAAAAATGACAGTAACAATCATATTAACGATACAGAGCCATACAAGATCAGTCTCATGGAAGAGTACAGTTCATTTAATTATGGGCCAGGAAAAACTGTGCAAGCAGCTGTATTTTCTGGAGGTGTCTGAAAAGTTAAGTCACAAACGTTGAGAGACACGGGGTGTGTCAGATATATATTGATACAGATGCATGGACAGTGCCAAGACCACAATCCGTATTTCTTCCTTTCTCCCTTGTGGTACAGAATATTTTGAAAGGAATTTAACTTAGCAGGGCCTGCTTTTGAGTAAATGCACATAGGATTCACCATGAGCTCCACCTCTGTCCCACTGAAATCAATGACAGACGTTTGCCACTCATCTCAGTGATACCCAAGTGCGACTTGGTCTGGATTCAACAACACCAGCAAGCAACAAAAGAACATGCAATTAGACAATGGACCAGCTCTCAAGTAGCCCTTTAAGAACCTGGTTTCTTCCAGATGTTTTAGACTAAAACTCCCAGCATTCCTAACCACTGGCCATTCTGGCTGGAGCTAATGGGAGCTGAGGTCTGAAACACAGGCTGGAAACATCGCTATGGAAAAAAATCCCCAATTTCTTTCTAGAAAAAGATTGCTTTGCAAACTTGGAAGCTCTACCAGAAAGGCCCTGATTCTAGCAACAGATGTTCAGATTTAGTCAAGGGCTGGATCACCCATTCCCACAACCACAGATGACAGCAGAGACAATTTGAAAACAGGGTAATGTTGCTCTGCTCCCCAGGCCCAAATCGAAACATTGGACCAATATTTGCATGAAAGGGGAAATGAACGATAGGATGGTACTCAAGAAATGAGAATGCAGGTAGGTGGTTCACATTCCCATTCTCTCCCTCCCATACACACACACACACACACACACACATCCAAGACAAAGTTTTAAAAACAGTCAGAATTCATTATAATACGGTAGCAAGAACCAAAACAGGGGAAGATAAAATCTCTGAAGGAAAAAATTTCTTTCCCCCCTACCCAGCCTCACATTCTCAATTCACTCTGAAATTCCTTCACAAATTCTCTTTAAACTTTAAACAACAAAAATGTACCACTTCGCTGACACTATGAAAAGAAAATCCCTACAAAGAAGCTCCTTCTTGAAAGGAAGAGAAAATGCTACAAGGAGATTAATGGCAGAATGTTCCCTACTTGATTGCAGCACATTGAAGCCTCGCCGTCCCAATGCCCACCCTGGTCTCAAGGAACGGAGTTAACGGAAACTGTTTACAGCTCCATTGTCAACACTGTACCCTCGACTTTCACTCGTGATCAGAGGATCTAGAGAAAGGCCGTTCCGGAGTCTGTCCAAGAGGCAGATGCTGAAGGACATGGCCCAGTGGGCAGGTGCTGGGAGGACACGAATGCTGGATGCTACGTAGGTGGCCCTCAGGTGTAGTGGTGGTGGACAGTGCCCCAGACCACCAGTACAGGAAGGTTTACCTGCCAGTCTGCTCCACTCTGGAAAGGGGCCGTTTCCATCAAGTCTCTCTGTCTCATTGCATCTTAAGGAGTGGATCTGCACTGAAGCAATCAGCCACTCATGAAATTTCACAGTCCAGTTTCCGATTCCAGAAATCAGCACATGCAACCTGCAACATTACAGGTTCTTCTTCTGAGTGCCAGCCAGTCAATCAACTGTGTCCTTACCAGGATATTCCATTACATGTCCCATTGCCTCCTGGGTCAACCAGTCGCATTCTGCGCCATTGACTAAGTTCAGAGAGCACTGAATTCTTCGGATCGGGGTGAGTTCTAAATGCGTACTTCCGCCTGCGTGGGTTCCTCCAAGCTTGTCAAGGCCTCCCTCCTGAGTATGCACGGCACTGTTTTTGCTACATAAGAATCCACATGGAGGAACTGAACTGAGGAATTAGGATTTTGGATGAGTTGTATGAAAAGTAAGACAGACAGACAGACAGACAACCGGAAGACACATTGGTTCCTTGTTTTTCTGCCCAACCCGTGGTTCACCATGGCAGACCATCATTTGGAGCTTGGACTTTGATGGAAAAAACTAAGGATACAATTCTATGCATGTCTAGACAGATATAAATCTTACAAAAGTCCTCCACACTGGCTGGGGATTGCTAGGAACTATACAACTTCTTTCTGTTTTAATATGCATAGCATTGTGCCTGAAATCAAAATACTAGCATGGCTGAAGTAAGAATACCCTCATTTCCCGCTACCAAAGCTGTCAAGAAAACCTTCTGCTTGACTTCCAACTTTAGAAAAGTGCTGTAGGATGACAGCAAGTGAAAAGACACCCTGTGTTATGCTTTTCCCTTTCCTTCTCTGCTTTCTTTGCAAATTGCTCCTCTTTTAGACGCGTATTTTCAACCCTTCTCTTCAAAAAAATAAAATTAAAGAGGCAGATAGAACCCCGCCTTGCATTATATGTTTGTGATTAGAAGCTAGGGGGTGGGGCAGGCCCTTCATTTGAATGCAGGTCAGGTCTGCTTAAAGAAAAACATCACATACCCCCAAATCACACACGGTTCAACACATCATGAGCCGAACAAAAAAAAAAAAAATAAAAAAATTGTAGACTCAGTCTGGGAGGCTTGGAGCCAGCCTGAAAAGCCCTTTGAAGTTAGAAAAACATCCTCTGGTCAGGGCACATTTGTGAAGCCGTGGGACAGGGGGCTTTAAACAACATTCGCTCCAAGATCACCTGTGGCGTGCCAGTGGATTGGCGCCTGCGTAACTTCAACAGTATAACCCCTAACGCTCTGAATCAAGTTACTACTTCTGACACAGACGTAATACAGCAGGCAGAGCTTTACCTTGAACAAATTCTATTTCCGTGTGCCCTTGAACAGGGGCAGACACCCCTTTGTGGCTTGTGGCCGCACCTAATGATTTGAGGAGCTGTCATGAGTCCCACCACAGGTGGGCTGTTAAAGAAAATTGGGGAGGGGGGAGGAAGGTGGTGTTCATGCAGGGTGGAGTGTCAGAGGCCAAAATGGCAACTGGCCCATGCCAGATACCGAAGCTCTTAGGCTTCTGTTCTAAGGTAAATATATAAAAGCCGATTGGGCTCTAATACTGGTTGAAATAGAATGAGCCCCTTGTAAGGAAGAACACACGTGTCAAAGAGGAAAGAGAAAACATTGCAACTGGGGACTGATGTTAGTGGTGCACTGCATATACAGAGTCATAGAATAGTAGAGTTGGAAGGGGCCATGAAGGCCATCCAGTCCAACCCCCTGCTGTTGCAGGATGCCACGTTACACCATTCCACTCAGATGGCTGTCCAGTTTCTTGCTGAATGTCTCTAGTCTGGGAGAGCCCACCACCTCTCCAGGCAGCTGGTCCCACTGTGGTATTGCTCTGCCAGTGAGGAAGCTTTTCCTGATGCCCAGCCTGAATCTCAGCTGTTGCAACTTGAATTGCTTATTCTGTGTCCTACACTCTGGCATCAGCAAGAAGAGATCTTAACCTTCCTCTTTGTGGCAGCCTTTGGGGGACTTCTAGAGGGATATCATGTCCCCCCTCTGTCTTCCCAAGGCTGAACACGTCCAGTTGTCTCAGTCTTTCCTCAAGTCTTTCCTTAGGGCACTGCTTACAAACCCTGGATCATTTTGGTTGCCCTCCGCTGGACCCCTTCTAAGTTAGCAGCCTCTTTCTTAAATCTTGGTGCCCAGAACTGGACACAGCACTCCAGGTAAAACACTGGGGATATTACAGCCCCACTGGGTGAGACACTCAGTCATGCTGATTTACCAGGACGGCTTTTAGGGAAGGAGCCATTGTTCAGTGGTAAAGCACCTGCACTGCATAAGCATGGTTCAACTCCCAGCATCTCCCTGGTGGGCTCGGGAAAAGCCCTGCAAGAAACCTGCCAGTCAACAATACGGGGCTGCATAGCACACAATGCTCTTGGCGGTGGGGCACCCCCATCGTCAATGTTGTTGGACAGATGTAAAAGGAGTGAGCCAAACAAGACAGAACTCGCCCATAGATGCTCTCTTAACTTCTACTAGATCCAAAGCAATTTTCCATGCCACCATTTGTTCGGAGAATACCATTGCTGCTAACTACTTGGTCCTTTTGCCCTTACAATGTCAGGTTATTTGTCTAACATCAAACTATACCCAAGGAATAAAGTAAGTTCCATCAGCCAAGATGCCATTTGTGCTCACACTGTATGTCATCCACAGGGAGACTTTGCCCTCACAGAGCTTGCAAAACACCTGCCCTCGCCATGGCTTCAAGTCTAGCTTTGGATAAGCCAGTCGACAAGTTCAAAGGAGAAATGACAATATAAATTTGTCCTGTGCTTGGCATTGGCCCCAGACTTCCCCAAGTATCAAACTTCAGAGATGAAAGAAACAAACTAAACCCAAGAAAGCCATTTAGTTGAAAGGACATGTCAAAAGAAATCCCATAGAGTTCTTTTAAAACACACACACTGGGTGTTATGTCACTGAGAGACCCCGGCTCCTTCCAGCTCCACAGTGCATCAAAACATTTCATCTATTTGAAATTCCTCAGCATGTGTTCAAATTGGATAGACACATTAAGGCAGCTCCGTAAATATATCCACTTTTTCTTTGCAACATGATGCTCCATATACATACGTATATGCATAAACCCGTTAAAAAGAAACCCGTTAGCTGTATCAAGATCAGCATGTTAAAAGCTAGGCTGAGCTTTGACTAGGCTCACAGCTTCCGCCTTCCCAAGAACCACGAGTCTCAGGAGAGGGTAGAAACGGGCAAGGGCACTGCTAAGAGTTGGGTCCAACCAAGGGGGCATGAAGGAAGAGCACTGGAGAATCTCAGCACAAAGGGGATGATCCCTTGCCACTCCCTTTTGCTCGAAAAGGTCCCTCGCAGCTCTGCTTTCCCTTGACAGCCTTTTGACAGCTGTCAGTACAGTACAAACTATAAAGCGATTTGGCTCAAGGTCCATGGTTGGGACATGCTGCACTTTACCAGCAGACTCCTCCCAGGCAAGGCTTCCCATTCTGGACCCCTGCAAGAGTGTCGGTCTGCACTTGTGCAAGTCTAATTTAAATATATGTGCAATTTTTCCAGGATTAGTTTTTTTAATGAGTGGCCAACAAGTGGCAGCCCCCACGCCAATGGGCTGCTTTGGCCCTCCGGAGGGGCTGTCGCAGCCATCAAAAGCAATTGTGATTACGCCAAGCCCATGGTTGTCACGGTAGCACCCCGCTCGGGCATCAGTGGGATGGCCATCAACGGGTAGCGACACAGGTAAGCTTGGCAAGACCAGCACTTAGGTTTTGCCACTCTCACCAAGCCACTCACTCAACACTTCCCTGTACCCACAACAAGCTCTACTGCCTGGGTTTGGATGACACAGCAACCCATCCTGACCACGACGACCTCTGCATCAAGCCATCGGTTGTCAGGGTGGTTTGTTAGTTTCCACCAAGCCACCGTGTCCGAAGCAGCCTGGGTTCCAATGACATGACCACTCATTCTGTCTATTATCCTCAGTGGGTTGTCATAGCCTATGAACACAGTCGATACAGAAATAATGGACAACACTGGAAAGAAAAGTCCTTTTGCGTTTGCATGGGTGCAGTCTAGCTCATGCCATTCCTAAGACAGTGAAGCTGCAGGTTGATGTATTACATACAGGTATCATACACTGTTTCCTAAATGAATAAATAGCAGGTTATCTTTAAAAGATTATGCAAGGTATACCCTTTCTGGTGTCATAAGATGCTGTACTGTGTTGACAATTAAGCTGTTTTAGTAATCAGATCTCTTCAAGCAATATAGCAAATCTGACATTTAAGTCCTTGCCTTAAACCAGAGTTTCATATCTTGGTGGTTTCAGTCAAGAATTCAATCAATGATTCCAATCACCTTGCCTTCCCTCCATCCATGTGCCAACTCCGTCCCTGCAAGGATTTAATTCGTTACTTATTTATATCAGGAGGGAGCTTTCAGAAATGCTTTTGTCCATCTCAAAACTGCAGTCCATTATACAGTCCACTCTACTGCCTCATTTGTCCACCTTGGGGAAAGCATCAAGGGTCAGGCACCTGCCAAGTCTTCCGGAGCTGCACCACTGCAACCTGCTGGTCGGTCCACCTGCCTCCTTCTGGCTTCAGCAATGGTGGTGGTGAGGAGGAGGAGGAACTGGTGCTGCCACCACTTCCTTGTTCATTGGCTCCCTGCTTGTCAATCAAGGAAGGATGGAGGAGGAGAGGAGGAGCAATATCAGCTTGCGATCATGGCAATGAACCAGGAGACACACCAAGGGAAGGGAGACCATCAGGAAGGTCTGGTTCAAGAGCCCTCAAGAACCCAGAGCAGGACAGGCCTATGCTTAGTACGAACCCTGGTGTCAGCTTCAGTAACGAACAGCAGGTAGTGCTAATTATTACACAGACTTAGCAGGGCATCCTAGACCTGTCAACCCAAAATTGTGCCCCTTGAGTTCATTGGGACTTATAGAATCAGCACAGAATTTCAGTGTTCTTTGGAAGCATACGGTCACCCCGACCCCAATGGCAGTTCAGGGATGAACAGAAAACATGACACAGCTCCTGAATGGATCCAAGCAAGCTCTGAGAGGGATATTCATCACCAAGATCCATATGCTGCTATTTTTTAAAGGTAACGCACAAATAGAACATGAAGAAAAAGCTGCATCTCACCCCACCCCCCAAATTCTGGAGGTTCCAAATAAAGAATAATTCCTATATAGCTCTGATTTTTTAAAAGCAGATGAAAAGAACCCCTTCATGGGAACTTGTAAGCAGCATTTATGGAGCGTTTAAAAAATAGCTTAAACTAAGATACCCTGTTCTCATTTACCCTCAAAATAAAATTAAACCTTTTATTTATCCATTTGGAGTGCAGGGTGTATATTTCTTTTTTCCATGGGAAAAATATCAAGGTCTTATTTATTTTTGCTGTAAGTACTTGTTCTGAGAACTCCTTCTCCCCACCTGGTCCTGCATTAAAACCACAGTCTAGAGTGAAGCAGGGCGCAAGCTTCAGAAAATGATCAACTTCTTCTTCTTCTTCTTTAAGCCGGAGCGTCTGATCTACTTTTCGTATGGAATGTCTGAAGTTGACCATCCAGAACCAGGCAGTTTCCCAGTATAAACTTACCAGGATTACATCAAAGGCTTTGCTCAAGGATAAGGCAATTGATTTCTTCAGGGCTTTTTAGACTCTCATCCAGGATATTTTGGGTTATTGCATTAGACCTTACTCAGCTAGAAATTACAGCTATTCCGATTACCAGACCAAGATATTTTTTGCTTTTCAGAGAGAAAACTGTGCCCTTGTGTCATGGACATATACAGCAACTATTCCAAACTCCAAAACAACGACCAAAACATGAGCGCCAGGAAAAATAAAACTTGATGGTCTGGATGAACTACTGTGTTAAACACACTGTAACATACTATGGTATGCTCAAACTAACAATCCATCCAGGCCAGGAAGACCTAGAATTAACTATTTCATCCAAACCTACAGGAGGGCTCACCAGGTGATAGTGAATTGCAGGGTGGTACATAGCAGTCTGTGTCTAATCCCTGATAAATGTTTCCATCTTCAGCTTCCCATTTCAAAGGAAAGCCATGTGTCATCACTTATATTTAGCTTGCTTTGTGAATTTTCCATGACTTAAAGGACCTATGTCTCACATCATAGCTACATGGAATAACTGCGAACATTCACAGAGCTGCTTGTCTATGAAGTCCGGCTACAAGCCGAGACACATTTCCCCTTTTGCCAATGAAAAAGAAAAGCAGAAAGCCATGTTGGCCGCAATGAAAATCCTGGTTTCTGTACTAGTGTAACACCTTTATTAGGCCAAGCAAAAGGTCACAAAAACATGCGAGCTTTCAAGATCCCCAAAACCGCTCATCAGGGAAGATGCTACAAAAGGTAGGGATGGGGAGAGAGAAGAAACGAGTAGAGAAAAGACAGTGAAGTTATGGGGTCTGCAAGGTCGCCATCTTGAGACGGAATGGAGGCCGAAAGAACTTCACGCATTAAAAGAAGGCCCTAGCAACTGATACCATGGTTTCAAGTTTCGCTTCAAGGGCCCCTTGGATGACGGGAAAGCAGAAAGGTAGAAAAATTTGATCCTCCTTTTTTGCAATGAAAAACCCAGCTGTTACTCAGAATTGTCTCCATTTCGGGCAACACACCCAGTACTTCAAGCAGTCTATGTATTAAAAAAACTGGAGATGGATTCAAAAGGGGATATTGAACTTCAGGTCTACCTTGGGCTAAATCCCTCTAGGAGGTGAGGCTTGGCCATGTCCCTTCCCCTCTGTTCCCTTGGTGGTCATGCCCCACCTCATTACCCCAACCACCCATCCAGAAGTCAAGATATCGATATACATAGATCAATGATTCATAACCCTCATACATCAAGTGCACCATCTAAGTAAACAGAATCCTAGCGTACTGATTAGGAAGCGTCTTCCTCAAGAGCTATATAGACCAATCTTCATTTCATATTAACAGAATGTGAAATCACCAGGAAAAAGATCCACTTTCTAAATAGAACAAATATTCAGTGGGGCACTGGCCAACTGAATGCTAGCAAGTATTTAGGCTGAGTATCTCCTTGGTTGCTGACTGGCCTTTGGAGGAAAAATCCATTCCTGGAAAACAAGCCACACTTCACAAGCCAACAACAAACCATAAGTTGCCTTTGTGGCTTGTTTGTGGTTAACAAACTGCAGTCCGTCAGCTCTGTTATGTTCACACAACACAAAGGCCCAAGTTCAGCAAAATCACACTCAGCCTGTACTCAATTTTGAGTGTGGATGGTTGGAGATATCAACTGAATATTTCAAAAGGGAATTAAGCAAATTAATGGAGAGTTAAAACCATTAATCACCACATGTCCTACTTGGTACCCTTCAGATGTCTGGGACAACAATTCTCATTATCACCACCAACTGGATGATGTTGACCTCCAAATGGAATGGAGAACAAGTCCCACGCTGAGAGCAGTTGGTACATACCTTCTGGGCCTCGACTGCAGGTGCAGACTGCCATTGGAAGTCCAAATTTGGGAAGCTGGATGGACATGGTGGGAAATGGGATTATGACTGAAACACAGCCCTTTGATCTGATCCTGTGGGGCTCCTGAGTACTTATTAGCTTAAAAGTGCAGGAATACAAGAGGATCCCAACCGGTTGTTGCAGCTTGGCATCAAGTTGTCCCCAGCTTACGGCAACTCTAGGAATGGAAGCCCCACAAAACGCCCTGCCCTTGACTCAGGGCTGTGGCTTCCTTGATGGAATCGCCTCCAACCTGACATCTCAGAAATAGCACAAAAGCAGCCAGGTAGTCTGGGACCAAATGGTGGTGGTAGTTATTCCAGATTTAAATAATGCAGAGAGAGCACAAACAGGTGTGTTGATTTCTTCCAATGATGCATGCATTTATGCACTACTTTCCTACTCACCGTAAGATGTGGTCATACGGCTGCCATTCTTTCCTTTCCTTAAGTGCCAGAACAGAAGATAAAGATACCAAGCTTGTATTATGATTATGATTATTTCCTCAGTGCCCACAATCTTCCAGGGGCTCTTTAGTGCCCTGTTTCTCCTGCAATGGACAAGCAGCCTTGGCTTCTTCCAGGGTAGCCCACCGAAGCCTCCGACTTCAGTGGCGTGTCCAAGGGCACCAGCAACACACCCTCCTCACTCCCCCAAGACAGGAAAAAAGTACTGCCTCCGTATCGCACATCGTTCACATCAGAAGGCAGATCAAAAGATCCAAATCTGCTCCCAAATCCCATCGCTCCTGCAAGACAGTACTTTGTACTGTCACTTCCCTACCGAGCACATCTCCTTATTTCATACCTCACAGCATGCGCGGCTGCACCCCAAGATCAAACACCCGTGCATGATTTCCTTCTACAGATCTTGAAATCACAGAGTTAGATTTTAATAGGAACCTCAATATACCTAATCCTCTAAAGCTAGCACAGTAATGATCCGAAATACATTAAACTCTGCCATAATCACAAAAGCAACCAACGCGCCCCGCTTCTCTCCCTTTTGGATGTACAGCACACACACAAAATGGTCCAGACCTCATGCCAATCCATCTTGATGTAACACATACAGATGTTGAAGGGCGTTAGTGCAGATCGGAGGCCAAACAGCTTCCCAGAAAATCAACAGCTTGTGACAAAAATTTGCTGTTCCTCAAACTAAGGTTACCCCCCCCACACACACACACACACAGAGATACTAATGTCACAGAAGACACATGTCTCTAGCAGCTAAAGGCAATTGCAATCCCAAACTTACTTTGACAATCTCACTTCCATTAGAGAGAGAGAGAAGAGAGAAGAGAGAAGAGATGGCACACACAGTGCACAGACTGTGTCTCATCCTTTGAAGCATCTAACATGCTTTATGGGGCAAGCGATCCATTAAAAGATGCAGACATGATATCTCCTGTTTATCAAGTTGGGAATGGAGAAAAGGGCAGAAGATGGCAAGATAAATCTCTAACAGCAGCATGTCCTTGTCCTGTCCTCCAAGAAACTAATGAGCAGGCTTGATCTGGGAGTTTTTATAGGAGTCCAGAAGTATCACATGACCTGCACTGGCCTATGGTTGTTCAGAAGCATGTAGCTTCCTTCTAGTTCACCTCTGAGGTGCTGCCAGAGTCAAGTGATCAATAGGAAAGATGTGCTATTTGCAGGGAGGTGGCTGGATATTTTATGGAGAGCAAACCTAATGTTATATGGGTAGCAGGAGGAATGGAATTAGTATAGAATTGTCTGACCCTCATGCTGGGAATGATTGAAGGCAAAAGGATAAGGAGACAGCAGAGGTTGAAGTGGCTGGGTGGGTCATGGGGGGGTGGGTGGACTCCAGCAGATAATGGAGCACAGGAGATCCTAGAGGAATGTTGTCCATGAGGTCATAGAGAGTTAGGCACAACTTTGCAACTGAACAACAAAAACAAAAGATAGGGAGTCTAATTATTCAAGCTCACCTAGCCCTGTGCCACTACTCCAGCTGAGACCAACCCTCGGGCTGTAATGGCCACTGGAGAAAGTTTTGGGGAGGAAGAGACAACTGATTGTCAAGCTAACCAAAGTATATTGCTTTAAACTTCTTATTTTAAAGGTACAGTCTATCTGAGCCTTCGCAGACTTCCAAGGGAAAGGGAAGCAAAGAAAATAAAAACAAAAATGAATAGACCAAGATTATTTCATGTGCTTGCTTCAGATACTTCATGGCAGGACCAAGAGAGGAAAATGTGTACCACTTTTATGATGCTGTTTTCATTACTAATAAACCTTTGGCTTGACATGTGAGACCTTTCAATTTCAGGATAGAATCCCTAGCATGCAACAAACCCCAGTTCAGCAGCTGAGCTTGGACTAACATACAGATCCATAAATACTGATGTCCTGTGTTAAAATCCACACTGTTTCCGCAAACTGAGAACACAAAGGTTTGAAAACAATATCAGAAAGTACAATATACCGGGTCCTTTTTTTAAGGAGCCTTCTTACCATCCTTCTTTTTATTAACTTGCAACCACAAGGACCAGAAACTTACCTCTATTTTTAAATCAAATCTATAGGTTGCATTACTATTTGCATCTATTTCTTATCAGCTTTATTGGGCCCAGCATTCCCCCAGGACTGTTTCAATGGTTTTGTTTTAAGTCCAGAAAGGATGAAACATTGCAGACTTATAATGTGTATCCATTTAAATCAGAAAGCTCTAAAAGAAAACAAACCCATCAGCCTTGACAGCACAGGTTTCATTAATAGGTTAATTAAGAGACAACATGTTTAGACGCTTCAGGGACTCAGCCAGGAGACGCAGAAGGCTCCAAAAGACTGCATGTAGCCGTTTTGCAACATCCCGAGTTCTCAGCATTTATATGCTATTAGTATTGTCTTGGGCACTGTACTTTTGATTGAGTTTGCTTTTAAGTCAGATGTTCCTCAGTAAACAGGCATGTTTTAACAGATGATCTAATTGGTGTTTCTGGTGGGCTTTCTAAGCTGCGTCTGATACAGAAAGAGTTGGACTGAATGCATAAAGACCATGCATTCCCCTTGCCAGGCTGTGTGCATTCCAGCTTACAAGCCATGCATGTGGACAACATGCACATTCAGAACCATGGCCAACGTCAACAGAAGGCAGAGAAACGATGCAGATGGGGTCTCTCTGTACAGCAACCTCCATTACACCGAGGTTGTGGAACCTCTTTCAGCCTGAGGGCTGCAGTCCCACTTCAGACGTTCAAAAAATAGCAGCATCCCAAGGCAAGCAAAAGTTGGCAGCCTTCTTCCGAGCCACAGTCTGTGGCCTACCTTGGCCAGTACCACTGATGGCATTATTTCCTCCCATCAACAATACCCCTCAAAGCTATCATCTCTCATTCAGTTTAAAAGCAAAGAGATGCATCTCACATTCATCTTCCACCCCAGTGCATCGCTGTTTGGGTTATGGTCAATGCGCTTCTGAGCCCATTAAAAACCAAGAGAAAAAGACCCATAAGTGTGGAGAAGCTGGAGCAGAAGAGCAAATGGGAAGCAATGAAGGGGGAAAATCAGCTATTTTGGAATCCATGAATTTACAGAAGTGGCGTCCGTGCACAGAGATATTGTGCCTGTTTTGACATTATAGCAAACAAAAATGAGTATTACAACAACAAATCCAGTTCTTCCTCCACCTCCAGTATAGCTACACAAAGGAGTTGAAATGCTTCAGTTTTCTATCAATTGCCTTTTGCCACTGAATGCCACTGATGAATTTTAAGTATGGTTTATGAAGCTCGTGTGTTTCCACTAACTTCCCCAAATGCCATGAACTCAGTGCAAAAGCCTCAGTCTTGGACCAGCAGATCCAACTATCCAGATCTCAAAAATATATTATTGATCCAACCACCCTCATGTTCTTTCCCTGGGATACTCATGAAGCAAAAACCAAAATTCAGAATATATTTGACTGTTCTCCCAAGACCCTAGATGTAGAAACCATATTAAAATGAAAGAAATTCAGTCTGAATGGAGTGATCATTCCATTTCCATATTGCAGAGCAGTTTTCATGCAAGCCCAAAGGCCAAGTTCCACCTGCCCTGGTACAGATATGAGGAAATTGTTTCAGTTCATTGTGATCAGGATTTACCCAGTTTGCACATTGTGGACCAAACATAAAAGATATGTTCAGGAACAATCTAAAATTATAATTCATAGCTTTCTGAGTTTATTAAATGGTTCACAGATCCTCAAAAAAAAGCATTTGACAGGGTGCATAGGCTTTTTTATGTTCCTGAAAAAATGAATACTTCTTTAAAATGAGCAAGAATACCCTTGAGTCAAGGAGAGAATGATTACATTTAAAGATGTTCAAAATGCGGGCAAAAATTACACAGAAATACACATGGATTTTCATGTAAAAAGGAAAAAAAAACTTGCCATCTGATATGGGCTTGAGTGAGAATGACCTCTGAGATGAAATTCAGAGCACTTCTGCCAGTTTGAGTTTTGCTGATTCACATCTCCATAGCCTGGGTTTTCCCAGATGGTCACGCTCCTTCCCCCTGGCTCTACCTCTTTCTCAGGGCTGCTGAAGGCTTGCTGGTTTCTCAGCTATTGAGCATGCTGTGACAAGCAGGTGGTATAAAAGAAAACTAATCACTAATACTGGAAAAAAGTGATTAATTTTATTTCTATACCACCTAATAAATGAAGCTTTCTAGAAGGTTCATAAATTATGATAAAATACAATATAAAATAGAGATAATAGCAGAAACATCACAGTACAGAATTTAAAAAACAAATTTTAAAAGCTGTCATAGGTAGCACAAATTAAATCATGAGACCTGTTAAGCAGTTGACATAATGTCCCAATATAATATTAAAGCTACTTAATTGCCCTGTCGTGCAGAACAGTCTTAACCCGGCATCAAAAAGATATTAGAACTGGTGCCAGGCGGGTCTCAGTGGGGAGTCTGTTCCATAATTATCACATTGTAATCTGTCAGCTGGATTTAACCACATGT
The DNA here is from genome assembly GCF_004798865.1 of Varanus komodoensis. NCBI lineage: Eukaryota > Metazoa > Chordata > Lepidosauria > Squamata > Varanidae > Varanus > Varanus komodoensis. The sequence continues at coordinate 5,702,976 of NW_025335550.1, read as the reverse complement.
ATCCCAAGAGGAAGCAAGCCTGGATTTGGTAAGATACACAAATAAGATGGGAGTAGATCAGATAATGCCTTTGAGTCAGTCCTCTGCAGGTCCATTTACCTACAGCAGCTCCCACACTTTGAGACTGTTTGTTCCAGTCCAGCTTGGAGATGCTCATGGCTGACCTTATGCTTGCAAAGCATGCGCCTACAATGGACCCCCACCCTTCTTCCCAATGTGAAGTTGCCTTGCACCACATCAAATCCATGTAGCTCAACATTGTCTCCAGCAGGGGGTCAAACCTCAGGCCTGCTGGGCAAGTCAAGCCCACCCAGGTTCCCAATCTTTGTTGTTGTGCAGCTGCAGTGTTTTGTCTGACTCTTTGCGACCGCATTCCTCCAGGCTCTCCTGTCCTCCACCATCACCTGAGTCCACCCAACTCCACACCTACCACCCCAGTGACCCCATCCAGCCACCTCAACCTCTGCTGTCCCCTTCTCCTTTTGCCTTCCATCGTGCCCAACATCCCATGGACAGTATCAAAAGGTTCCCAATTTAGCCTTCTCTAAATGGCCATACCCCTTCCCTTAGTTCCACCCCTTTTCTCCCGGCCAACAGTGACTCGGTGGTTTCCAAGGTTTTGCACATGACTTCCCGTTCTAATCGGCTGAAACGCCTCCTCAAATGCTGAAAGACTGGCATTCAGAGCTTTCAGCTACAGCCTGCTGGCATTTCTTACATTTTTGGTCCCACTCAGTTTTGCCATAAGTCCCCCCAAAGTGCTTCTTCATAAGTCAATTGACAGAGGTTTCCCATCCCTGCTGCAGCCAAAGAGCCGCAACCTGCCTTCTATTCTTCAAAAGTTTTAAGACATATTTAGAAAATAGGCAATTCTATCAGGCTGGCGAACAGCCACACAGCTAGTTACAAAGTGCCCCCAGGAAACTAAACTTAGGGTTCTAGTCCCAAGAGACTCTTTCCGGCAAGTAAGCCCAGTTGGACCAGTAATTTTACTGAGTTTATTTTCATCAGTGAGTCCTAATATTGTCAGTGAAAGACAAGCATGTTTAAGAAACGGGTTGTATTTAAATAAGTCACATTTCAGCCTTCTGTTTAACAAAAGTTGGAGGCCTGTGGCACCTCTCTTCCAGTTGTAAATCCATTCAAACAGAAAAGGGAAACACAAATGCACACAGGCACAAAAAAAAAAAAAAACCCTCTTCCAAAATGCTTCAACATCTGCAGTTTACTTTTCAACCAGGTTTTCAAGTTAACATGAAGGAAACCTAACCCATGGCCTTCCAAGAATTTCTGTAAAGGCCAAAAGCTGAGCTAGTGGGAGGCATGCCGAGTGAATGTTCTGTTTTGTTTTAAAAGATCATCACTGAATGATATTTTTCTTCTTCTGAGGGAAGCAACGGCGCTTACCAAGTTTCAATACTCCAGAGGCTTCTCCCCCCCCCACACCCCCCATTTTGAGGCCAGTTCAAAGAGAACCATAAAAAGTCATCCGAACATCTTCTGGAATGGAAGGAGCAACGCTATAAAAATACCACTTATTTAGCCCCTCCTGGGTCTTATTACAGAATAGCACAAAAGCTTATAAAGAAACCTTCATTTAATGAACTCTGGTGCAAAGGACATTTCCATATGTCCACAAGAGTACACAACAAAATGTTCTGTCTCTTGACCATTTACTGGCTGGTCACACCAGGCTTAGGATGAGATTAAGTGCTCTGAGGAACCTGGCATGTTCACAGCATCCTACATCTATTTCCCTGGTCGTGAGCTTGCTATGCCCAGGTATAGGATTCTAGGATGAATCCTGCTATTCATCCTAAATTGAGATCAAAAACTATTTTCTCTTCAAAATTCCCCATTCATGAGGGAGTTACATCAAGTTGGTCAACAGCTGGAAAAATCCAGACAGCATCGACATTCTAAGCCACTCGGACCTAAGTCCATGTAATTATGGATCAAACCATGTTGTAAATTAAGTTTTTGGGGAGGGAGGTCTTCATTTATTTGTGGCTTCTTATATATGGAGGATCAACTATGTCCTCTAGAGGTTCACAGAAATTTTAAAAACATAAAATCTGTTGAGAGCACCTATTAGGCAGAGACAAGTAGGATCTGTAACACAAACCTATGCCACAATCCCACACCCTTCCCAGCATTCAGCACGGCCCTAGCCCCTAGGAAACAGCAACCAACTGTTCCCCTTGGCGAGAATTCTGGGTCACATCTGTGTCTTTCCTGGACCGCAGCAAAATTTTGACCTTGCCTGTATGGCTCTTTACAATGATGACTCATGTATTGCCAAGAAAAAAAGAGGAAATGGGTCAATTTGCATAAATGTGCATGTACTAATTTATTTGTAGAAATGTTGTTTTGGCCCTGTTAAACAGAAAATCACTTGAGTGGAGAGGCTGTGACCAGTCTGCTGTCCAGGGACACAGGTAACCTTAGTTTAAATGAGACAAGGCCAGGATGTCCCTTCAGAAAGAGGACTGTCCTCTTGCCATTCTTCAAATGCAAGTAAAAGAGGAAACATGGCCAGCCTAGCTGTTTCTCCAAGGGACCCTGACCTGTCCCCATGCCCCTTCCCACTCCCTTTCCTTGCCTGCCATGACATCAGGGACAGCAAGGTAAGGAGGATAAGCCAAAGTAGCTTTGCTCCAGGCTTCCTCTTACCTCCAGTCACATTCCTACCAGGACACAATTCTCACCCTCCTTGGATACCTATGGTCAGCACTAACACAAATTAGGAATCCTCATAAGCCTAAGAAAGAATCAATTCCCATACGATTACCATAGCATGTTCATTCTCTCTCCCCCTCTCATTTTTAAACCTCAAAGTTCAGGGGCCATTTCAGCTCTGTTGCCAATACCCAAATTAGCAAAGTGCCATATCAGATCTAGATTATCTGGAAAATGCACACAGATAAACACAGAACATCTCATTGCTCCCCAAAGTCAACTTTGTACATTTCGTAACATGATGCTCTGGACTTCATGCTTCCCCAGCGCACCTCCCCGTACACCAATTTAACTGCCAGGACCAAGCTTTGAAACTATGCAAACGAGGCCTAACACATTCCTTATGGCAATGGCATTGTGGCTTTTAATTATACCAACTGGGATCATTACAGGATAATTACCTTGGAATTCAGCTTTCTGCTAGATTATTAGCCAAGATACTAACCTCATCACCAAGGAACTCTGCATGCTGCCAGAGCACTCTTTGATGGTGAACATCCACACTGCAACATTTCCAAACCAGAGATGTCAACGTGAACTGTGCATTTTTTCTAATTAAATTATCTTTCACAACAGCCAAATGTCATTAGTCTTTTGGACTTCTCATCCTTTCATCATGAAAGCATTTGGGGAACTTCTAACCATACTTGCATGTAGAGGTAATAACGAGAAGTGATTCATTCACTCTGTATAAACAGACTCCACCAAAAATCACCCGCCCCCAGAGAGAGAGAGAGAGAGAGAGAGAGAGAGAGAGAGAGAGAGAGAGAGAGAGAGAGAGAGAGAGAGAGAGAGAATGAATCCCACAAAACCTGCCATTGGCTTGTTCCACCAGTATTTCTCCATTTCTGTCTTATTTGAGTGTGACCAGAGATGCTAAGCTGCTTTCAGCCCAAGGGTCAAATTCCATTTTGGAAAACCTCTCCGGGTGCTGCATCCCAGTGGTGAGAAGGCAGAAGCCAAACAGCTGGAACCCCAATACCAGCAGGCTTTAATGGAAAGCTCCTAATGCCAATCACCAGGCCCGATTTCAACTCCTTGGAATGGTGGGGGGAACTCACAAGTGCTGGAAGCCACCAAGGGATCGATAGTTGCTGGAAAGAGGTTGGAGATCAGGCGAAGGGGAAAGAGCATGGGTTGAAGTGTCCTCCAAGTTCCATGTTCAAGATGTGGAACATAGAACAATGTTCAAGCCAACCCCAAACATTCAGCTCAGCTTTCTAATGCCAAAAAAAAAAAAAAATCCCAACCAGGGTGGCAGCAAAAAGAACAGAGCAGGAACAGATTATTCTGGACATAATGGGTCACAATATTTTAAAAAGATCACTCCCAGAGAAGAGAGCTTGCCACGGGAAGTGGGGAGAGAGACTTTCCCCAAGAGTCCCTTCTTTCTTCCACTGTTTTAGTACAACAATGAAGAGACACTGTTCGGACAACAAGATGGTACCCCAACACCTGAATGGCAGGGGCTGCCATTTTTAGCTTCTTCTAGCAAGCTCTGAAACAATCCTTCAGACAAAGACTTTGCGGAGCAGTAGGGTGACCAACCAAGCTGCCAAGTGCAGTTATACCATCAGGTGAAAGACACACCCCGCCCAGAGCAAGAAAAGATGCTGCTGCTGTTCCCACACCACTTATCTCAGCAAGTTTTATTTTTCCATTCTAAAAGCTCTAAGGCTTAATCACCAAAAGCACTTTAAGCTAACATTTCCTGTACGTTTGGCCCTGCCCTTTCTGCCTACAGCTCCAACCATCACTGGAAGGTGGCCTCCAAAACTGGAATTCAGTCCTTGGGGTGAAAGAAGCTCAGCATCCCTAAATTAAAAGCCGTGTATTATCATCAGCACCTTTATTAAATAACACTGCCACCCATTAGCAGATCAGATGGAAGGAGCCGATCAGTCTCCACTGAGGGAGTTCCACAGCAAGGGCACCAGCTGTAAGATGGTCCTGTCTCTCCTGGCCTTTTGTCTGATCTCCCACAAAGACAGGATGGAGAACTGGACCTCTCGGACTGATTGAAAAGACCACAGAGGTTGCTCTGAGGGCTAGAGTGCCCAGTCATGCACCACCCTAAAAAGGGTGGGGGCAAAAGAACTTGCACATTTTTTTCCATATACTAATGCATAGGCATCATTGCAAATGCAGAAGCAACAGCAGTAATTCAAACAGATATACAGCCTATTTCAGCAGGGAAGGGAAGGCTGAAACCGGGAGATCTGCATGCCTGGATAGTTTGTTGGTCAGGTACTAGCTGCTTGCAAAGCCTTGGCTGCCATGGTTCTTTAGACCAGAGGATGCCCAAGCAGCTCCTTCAAACCAGGAAGCGTCCAATTAAAGGGATGGTCCTCTGTTAACCAGGGCACCCAGCCAGCTTAATAGGAGCAAGTGTTTTCTGAGATGCCCTGGAATCTAAGCTAGGGCTTTGTGAGAGATCTGCTTTGGGAGTGGGAATCTGTCAGGATTCCCTGGGCTTGGTGGTCTAGAATCTGAGCTCCCGGTGCAACGTGTCCAAGGTGCCAGCCAGGAATGGAGCTCCACACACTTCACCGGCTGCATCCCCCTTCCACATCATTTGCAGCCATTTGTGCTGCCCCGTCAAACAGGGATGGAAGTTGCCAGCTGTGCAACCTTCGTTCTGTAAGTCTGCACAGACTTCCTCCTGGCTCAGCTGGCTTTCCAAGCACTGTACTAGAGGGATGGATTCTGCCATGCTTCATCCAAGCCCTGCTCTAAACCACTTGGGTCTTCCAAAGCCAAATACCAGCCCCTGCAGATGGAATAAGGCCACTTCACTCTCTAAAATAATCACTGGGCAGCAACAGTGGAAGTCATGTGACCTCACAGTCTCTACTAGCAGAGAGCAGAGACCTCTGGAAGTTCCTCCACAGGTTAGCTGGAAAACTCCGCAGGCCGAATTTGGCTCGCGGGACAGAGGTTCCCCACCACTGTTCCAGCGTGTTCTTCTACCACATGTGCAACCAGCTGCATATCACAACCGAGGGTCAGCAATGGCAGGCAAAGGGTATTTCAGAGAAGCTTCACGGCCAGTCTGAGGAACCCCATAGCAGCACAAGTCTCTTGGAATGCAGTTTGAAAAGCAGTGTTCCCCAATCGCAAAATCTCTAGTTGAGGAAACATGCTCATGGAAAACAGATTCAAATATGAATACAATTGTATGCTATTGTTTTCATCTACCCTCCCCAACCTGGTACCTTCCAGCTGTTTTGGACCAGAACTGCCATCAATCCAACCATTGATGGGGATGATGGCATTCGGAGTCCAATGTAGGGCACCAGGTTGAAGAGATCTGCTTTAGTCTACATTTCTAAAATCTCCTTGTTTTACTGCCTGTAGCCAGGAAGAACTGCCTCCAGCCAAACAAAGCTTTCTAAATTATCTGTACCCCACTCCGCAAAGAATCTTCTGGACATGAAGTACCAGACACCTCTGGGCAGGATCTCAAGGGATGCCCAAGTTAGCATGGGAGACAGGCTGGCTGCACACTGCCCCAGAAAAGGCCAAATGAGAACACAACTTTCCTTGGAACTGTTCAAAGGGCAGCCTCAAAGGGGGAAGGGACAGAAATTCATGTGGGAAACAGAGAAGGAAACAGCACTGAAGAGTCTGAAAAGACACTGCGCCTAGAGAAAGGATCTGCAAGGACAGCAACAGCAATCTTCTCTCGCTTGCACTTGTAGGCCCTGATTCCAGTCTAGCATCTGCCTTAGAGATGTGTTAAGGGTGGAGCAGAAAGCTTGGAGAATGTTTGAAGTTCTGCTCTTGGCTTCTATCCTGTGTGCATCTGGACTGGAAGACAGAACACAGGCTCCTGAAGACCACAAGTAGCCTTCCACACATGTAACCCTTTCATGGCAGGAGCCACAATAAATTGGTCTTTTTCCACCAGAACACCACCCCAGACAAGACAGCAAAAGCAGTGCAGCATGCAAGGAAGGGAGAAAGGAAACGAGTTCCATTTGTTATGCCTTTGAAGATAAAAGGAAAGGGAATTAAGCAAATGCTGCATTTAAAGGGCCAAACCCCACCTTGGCACTGAGGCAATGGGGTGGAGGAGAGGGAAAACCCTTGCAAATACTGCAGATTTTCAAAAACAGCAGGCCACAAAAATGAACTGCTGAATAAAGAGCAGACAATCTGCATACGGCAACAGGAACTTCTTCCTCAGTTTGCTTTAGGAGGGACCCTCTGGGTCAAAGAACCATCAGACACATCCCTCATCTTGGAAATTTGGCATGAATGGTCAACCAAAGAAAGTTCTCTGGTGGTTGGAAAAGAGGAGGAATCATACCATACCATACCAAAAGAACAACAAAAGCCACTGTTCCTTTTGTTCCCAAATGATGTAATATATCCTAGCCAAACACATATGTTCTGGGGGTGAAAGTGCACCCACACTTCAGCAATCAGCTTTGTTTCAGACACACATGTGCCTAGAAAGCTGCCTTCTTTCACCAGCAGTAATTGTAACCTCACAGGAGTCTCAAAGATGGTCTTCTTCAGCCCTGCAACCCTTTTAAACAGAGAAGCTAGGCATGGAAACAGGAACTTGCAACATACACAGCATGAGATGCACAACTGGGCTGGGGGTGAATGCCAACCATGTGGGTTCCGGAGGTAAATACTTCCCTCCTCTTTGCCCACCCTGTTTCTTCACAGTCACAAATCCTTCGTTGCTGCCTGGCTTTTGTGTACTTCACCCTCCATTTGAAATGGTTGAAAACTCTCCCCTAAGACTTAGTTCCTGGCTGTGAGAACTTTAAATTACACTGGTATTCTTGGCCATGCCCTTTTTGCCTTTGATCTGCCCAGTTTGCCCACCAACTCCTAGAATGAGGCCCCCCGAGAGCTTCAGGCCCATGGACTGAAACAGGTTGTGCACCCCTGGACTGGGCTATGGGTTGCTTGTCTCCCTGCTTGAGTTCAAGGGCTGGAGGCTGGAAAACCCACAGCTGTGCAGCACAGCCCATGCTCTGCATATCAAGAAGGCAGAGCTGGTACCTCCAATGCTTGGCACCTCCATTTCAAGGGACTTCCATCAGGAGGCCAGGGAACAGAGTCTGCCTGAGGTCGTGGGAAAGCCCTTGCTAGATTGACTCATATCTAATTCAGTGCAAGGCAATATCATAAATTCTTTGCTGATTCTTATTCATTTCCTAATTATTAGGGCTGGGGGAGGGCAAAAGAGGATCAAAGGCTTATTTCAAACAAGAAATGATTCTACCTCGACCTCTAAAGCAGGAGGAGGAAAATGACGATGTTGTCATTAGTAGAACAGAATTTCAAAAGTGCCAAGCTTCACTGCCCTAAACCAAGAAATACGTTCCCCGCTGCATTTATAGCGGCCATCTTCTCCCCTGGTCCCTACCCAGCTTGACTACCTTCCCCGGCCATTGACCATAGTGACTGGGGATGGGGCTGTGGCAGCCCAACATCCAAGGGAACCGACCTGGGGGAGGCTGATTTATGGAGCCACTTCCATGTACGCTTGGCCTTATTCTTCCCTTGTGGCTTAAAACTGGCTACACTAATTTCCAACTCAATGTAGCATACATGCCTCTGGATGACAACTACAGCAGAATCCTTGTTCTTGAGCCAGTAATCTGCATAATTTCAACTAATGTTGAGTTCCTCCTTTCTCTGCTACTTAAATAAGTCATCATTCTCTTCTAATCAGGAGCAAAAACCGAACACATATATCCCAGGCCTTCATAAAATAACCACTGATTCATTTGCTCGAAACCTTCCACGCCGATAGAAGCGGATCAAGAGTTGGTTCATTTGACATTCCTAGAAAGCTGACCAGCTCATTAAAAAGTTGCTTACGAGATACCTTCCAGCATTTCCCCCACCCTTTAATACTTTCCAATCCTATTAAATAAAATCCAAGAGAATATTTCTGTGAGGTCGAACACGCGTTGAGGATCTCCGTTTACTCTGCTCCTACTGGAAGTACACACCAAGGGAAGTGCACTCCTACGGGGCTGCCTGTAGCTCTCCGTGTATTTGGAGGATTAAGGGCATCCTAGGCAGGGTGAAAGGTCTGCAGAAGCAAGGATCTCCTGCCTGTTTCTTCCACCCTGCAAAGGGCTTAGTCATCTGATTTCAGATCTCTCCCTGTGGCACTTTGAAGCAGGAGGAAACAGGCTGAGGCCCTCTCAGGATACCGCCTACCTTGGGAGCGCTGTGCTCCTTCCCTCTCTGTCACCAAGAGCATCCACTAATCCTCTTCACCAGGGTTGCTTCTGGGACCTCAGGGAAGCCGCCAACATGGTTCTCGCTGTGCCAGAGGGTGCTCCAAGCATGAAGTCTCAGCTCTGACATCGGATAAGCAACTCTGAAAACTCCTACAGCCCTCTAGTCACTGTTCAGACCACACAACAAGCCATGCTGGTTGTTTTACCACTATTGGTCTGTAATGTGGCCCAAACCCCGTCATGGTATTTCACAGCGGTAAGTCTGGTCCTGGTAACAAGCAATCGGTTTCTCCATACCACCATGGCTTGTCATGTTGTCTGAACCCAGGATCGTGATTTTCACGGTCCTGGTATTCAGCTACCATGGAGTCCCTGGAAAAGAAGGGTGGATGATAGGATGACAGGATACATGCCAGCAGTGGGAAGACTCAACTCGGAGGATGGAAACCACAATAGTGTAGAAACCACTTGATCATCTGTTGGGTAGAGCTTGGTAAAAATCCACAAACCATGGTAACCACGCAGGGTTGCTTGTCACATTGTGTGAACACAGTGTCCTTCGTTAAGGCTACAGGATTGCACTGCAAAATAACCATGAATAAAACTCCATTTTTGGAGCATATGAATGGAAACTGACTCCTGCAACCAACGCCCTTGCCACTCTTTTGTTTTGCACTCCCATGGCCATAAGTTCCAGATGGCACAGCCAGCAATGATCAAGAATACCAGGAACCGGTGAGCACCACACTGGGGAAAACCCATGCCCTTCGATTCTTATGGGAACTAGTTCAGGAGAAAGAGTAGCTTGAGGAAACTGCCTTATTTGCAATACAAATATTAGACTTCCAAAGCATTTCGCTATGCCCCATTATGAATACAGAAGTATACCTACAAAATGTAGATGATAAATTATGACGACAGTGAGACTTTGGAAGGGTGGTCAATACCTGAAGTGCTTTGCTTGTGCATCATGTGCTCTACAACACGGACAAGGCCTCCAGGGGAATCCAAATGACCCTTCAAGAGTTTTACTCAACCTACGGCACTACAAAGGTTTTATTTATTCATACATCACCTTTCTACTGCTACAAACGGCACCAAGGCATCTTGCAATTACAAGTCAAACCTAGAAGATAAGGTGAGCCCTGCTGGATTATACTCAGGGTTCATCTGGCCCAGCCAGCTGCCCACAACAATGAGTATAACAGCACCTCTCTGCCCAAGATCTCCAGCAGGGGATATATACAGGCAAACTACCTGCAGCTATCACAACCAACACAGCTAATGGATAGCCAATTCCTTCTCCATGAATGTGTCCAATCCCCCTTTTAAAGCTGACCAAGCGGCTACATCTCATGGACATGGAAACTTTAGCCAAGTGATAATAAAATGAAGACATTAAAAGACAACTGAGAACATAACAAGAGGATAGAAAAAGCATCCAAACCAATGGATTGGAGTATGCATCAAAGACCTGTTTGAATAAAAAGGCCTTTGCGTCTAGTCTCTCTCAGCAGAGGGTTCCACAGCTTGGGACAGACCACCAAGAAGTCCCTCTCTCAAAGCACCACCAAACGTGCCTTTGCAGGGGCTGATCTTGAAAGAAGAGCTTCTTCCAAAGATCTTAAGACCTGGGCAGACTTGGTTTTATACCTGCAGCTTGCATAGCCAAATATCAGGAGTAATGAGAGCTGTACTACAGTCATATCCCTTCCTGTCTTTGAGTTACTTCCTATCCGAGTCTCACCTAAGTTCCACTCATTTTAATGGGACTACAACCCTTGCTTTGTAACTCCACATAATGGGAAGGATCCAGACCACTTTGGAAAAGGAACCGAGATGTGACCAATCCACACAATTTAAGGCCGCCATGACTCAATCTGCTCCACATTCAGTCCACTGTAAGTATTTTCCTAATGACCTTGTCTATGTATTCCATCTCCTTTCCAAAAGAAAAGCATGAGCAAAATGAGAATAGGATTGAGTGTATAGATGAATTATTGTCATTGTTATTAATTGGAAGCACTATGTTTCAACGCTTTGTGTTTGAAACATTAGGAAGCAATTAGAGTTGAAAAAGCACTTCTAGGCCACACCAAATGGTGGTATACCAAAATGTATGAACAATTAACCTAATTGCTGAGCTGTTCATTGGAAAGCACATTTGGGTACAGGTTTAATATGTTCTGGGATATTGCAGATAAGAGGATCCACATACACCCTTGCATGAAGCTTTCCCCTTACATTTAAACTATGCCTTATTCAGCTCCCATGGAGTTCTTTTCCTAAAAGAAATATGTCACGGACATGTTCCACAGTTCCCAAAGCTTGGCTCAAGTAGCTCCCTGTAAAGAAATAGACACAAACAATCTACATATAAGCCAGTTGGCCAGAAATCGCCTGAACTTAAACAACAACCTTTCAAGATATATAGAACAGTGGCTGCTAAAGTTATCACCACAAGAACACAGAATGTACAGAGAAGTTTTTCATCTAGAAGAATAACAATAACTCATAGCCTACTACAAGGTCAGATAACTTTCTCCCTTCACTTAATGAAGTCACCTGGATGGGATGCTGCATAGCTCACCTAAAGGGAAAAAAGCAAGGATGCCACTTTTAATTGAAATAACAACCTGATGAGCCACCATTGATGCCACTAAATGATATGAGCTCTTTAGGGTGTTTTCACTGGTATCTTGGTTGGTTGGTTTGCTAACATGATAGGAGTCTGCCCGATTCCTCTCTCCAGCAACAGATAGATAGCAAAGGTCCATATGGACTACTAACTTGGTAGTTCATATCCTTAGTAGGGGATACATTTACAAGCCTGCTTTAACCCACAAGTCATCAGATCAACACTCACCTGCCACTAGAAAATCATCAGCCAGAAACAGTGTAATAATCTCCTCTAATCAGCACGGTGCAAATGCCAGCAACCCAGAGAGCAAACCAAACTAACTACAAAGAAATAAATCATGGAGACAAATGTCCAAGCAGGTATCAGACAGATTAAGGCTTCATCACACACCTGGACCCAACTACTGCTAGAGTCTTTCTGAAGGGTTCGCTCAAGCATTCTAGTGATGTCACGAACACTTTTCTTCTCCTGGGTCATCCAAGACATTCTTCTCCAATGTGACGTTCTAGGCATCAGCTCCCATCAACCCCACCCAGCATGGCTAATGGTGAAGAATCCTAAGAGTGGTAGTCTAACACACATGAAGCGTACCAAGTTGTAGAAGACCGACCAAAGCATAAGCCAGGGATACGGCAAAGTTTTGACATAGTTAACTAACCCATCATTTGAACTGGCTTCTCAGGAAAGTTACAATCTATATGTCTCTTCCTTATTTTTTTTTAACTTTTGAAGACACCTCCTTTCATCCCTTGCCTGTTTTTGAAGATGAGAAAAAGAAAAATCCAGATGGGGAGGAAAGACTGGAAAACACACTCCTGAAGTTAACAACTAAATATGGTGACAGCTTTCTCCCATGCACATTTTACTCATGGGGAAGCACTTTGTTCAACTTGCTGCTCTGTAACTATGCATAGTATGATTGCCTGAAACTTTCTCAAGATAAAACTTGCAAGGCAGGCATAAAATAGATAATTACCTTGCCCAACACGTTTTGCTTTTTAACCTTTGGCTAACTGATACTCCACACGCAAAAGCTTTCCCCGCGCACCATTCTGGCTAGGATACCACTCTGACACCAAGATGCTTGGGCTTGTGCGTTCTCCCACATGGGGTTTGCAACGGTCTGGCTCAAATAAGCTGTCCGAAGGCCACCGGGGCCAGAAGCCGCCTTACTTGTATCAGCCTTCGAACAATGGCCTAGAGAACAATAGAGAGCTCCCCATTCTCTTTTGCCTCTACTTCCTTCCTTTTCAAAAGGCAAAGTGGGGAGCGAGTGAGGTCCAAACAAGAGAAAGAACAGCCCTCTCAATGCACTTGGGAGAATTTCAAAGGGGAAGAGAGAGAACTCATGTGCCTTAAAGTAGCCGGACACAAGAACTGACAAATGGCACTGTCGGCAAAAGCTCCAGGGAACTCATCCCACCCAGACCTCCTCAGGAAAAGCTCATTGATTATTACATCTCAAGTTAGTTGGATCATAAATAAGTGACAAGACACCAGACAAGATATGAGGCCCTCAACTCATGCACAAACACACACACCTGCTCCCCCCCCCCCTTAGAATGTTTTGGTATCTGAGAACTTTACAATGACCATCTGGCTTGGAGAGGTTCCACCTACTTTGTCCATTCATGAAGAACCCAAATCTTTTTAACCTAAGAAGAAAGGCTTTCCTGTTTGCCAGAACAGAGTTTGGTCTTGGCAGACGCACAACTTCCTTCAAAGGGGGGGGGGGGATGCATGGAATCAACTTGGCAGACAACTTCCCAAAGGCACAATAACTCCAAGCGGGTGGGGAGAAGGGCAAGGAAAGAGTCTCTCTCCCCTAAAGCAAAGATCAGACGAGAAGAACCCCAGGATGGAAATTCAAGCTGGGGTGGGGGGGGGGGGCGCAAAGAGAAGGAATCCAGAACTTACCCTGGAGCCGGACAGCCTGCAGAGGGCCCGATGCTGTAAGCCCCGCTGGAGTCCCAAGCTGCTCCCTTCGCTACTGCTTCCACTGCCGAAGTGTTTCTGGTTCACCATCCAGTCCTCCAGCCCTTTCCGAGCCAGTGAAGTATTCACTGCAAAACTATCACCTGGGTAGTGGGGAAAGAAAGAGCAAAGGCAGAATTGGACACAGCTGCCACTCCAGAAAGGATACCCCCCACCCCTTTATGTCCCGAGCTACCTCCACAGTCCTCAGCTTCCACACAACACGTTGGGGGGGGGGGGTGGAAGGGGTCAGAGAACAGAACAAGCACCGGGGGTTGCACCCCTGCGCATCTACGCACCAAAGAATGCGCACGGGGAACTTCTTTTTTGAGAGAGGAGGGAAAAGTTGGGAGGGGGCGAGGGGAAGGCAAAAAGGATTAAAGTTGCTATGACCACAAATAAAGAGCAGCGCTTACCTTCCGGGCTCTCTCGGGGTTTACAAACAGCAGCTAAGGCGATCCGTGGGGAAAGAGAATGGGGAGGGGGGTGGAAACAAGACGGTTAGATCGCAGTCGCTGAAACACAAACACAAACACGTCCCCACCCCGGCGAGTTCGGCGGCAGACCCACGGCGCTTTCCCTGCCCAGCCGCCCACCCCCGCTCCATTTTAAGCCCTCCGCAGCGAGGAACTTACCATGTTTCGAGTGAAGTTTTCCCATCTCTCTGCACGAATCTGCCAATGCGAGGGCATTGGAGAGCGGTTCCAAGTCAGGGCTGAGTTGCAGAGTTCATCGCCTTTCTTCGGCTCGCTCTTTCGCACGATCCGAGAGGCTCGCGATTCCAAGCGGGTCCCGCCTGCCCTGCGTCTCCCTTTTAGAAATCCATGTGCCCCGGTCTGGCCGCTCCGTGCTGAATGCAACGAGGAGAAAATGCAGAGAGAGAGAGCGAGCGAGCGAGAGACGCGCAACTGCGCCCGTGCATTCAGCCAAGCAGCCCCGGACGCCGCGCTCTCGCTGCCGCTGCGTCGCCGCGCTCTCCCCTCGTCGTCTTTCCCCCCTTCTTCCCAAAGACAGAGGCGGTTACAAAAGACCTTACTTCACCCACCGGGGAACATGATTGACACCTCATTGAGATTAGACCACTCGCAGGCAGCCTCTGGATTCCTATTGGCGCGAGGCGGTACATGAAAGGCAAGCCGGATCCTTTTGGAGTCTCCAAAAAAATAGAAGCGGCGACGACTTTGGTGTATTTCATTTCCAGCCAGGCGCAAGCAGCAGAACTCAGAGCCATGGAGAGAGGCCCCGGGCCGGCGCTGGAGCGCCTTGCTGGGGCCGGGCCGGGCCGGGCCGGGCGCTTGTTTACCGCCCGGCTCGCTTTTTCCCCTTGCTTCTCCTCCTCGCATCCTTCCATTCGCTTGCAACTTTTCGGAAAGCCAGGTTCAACCCACTGCGGTGTCGTGGCTGAAGAGTTGGACCGAGGCCGGGGAAAGGCAGGATATTAATGTAATTAATACGTTTCAAAAGCATCTCCGCTCAGAAGTCAGTCCCTTTGAGATTGGCGAAGTAGACCTAGGACAGCGGGCTGTAAATGCAGTCCCGTGTTCCCCAGGGTTGAGGCCCATTGAACGCAGGCAGCCTTACTCCCGGGGAGATCTAGGCAGACCGCCTGGCCGGGAGGAAAAAGCGGCTGTTCTGGAGCTGCTCTGAGCGTTCCTCACAGGCAAGGAGGCACAAGAATGCAGCTCGCAATTCAATATATTTCTTGCATTTATAGCTTACCTTTATGTACCGACTTGATACCACCTTTCTTCCCCTGGGGAACCGCAAATGGCAACAGGTGGTATCCCTTCCAAGCCTTTTAACGCCTCAGACCACTCCCAGCAATCCTATCTCATTGGGAAGGGAGGGGAGCCTTAAAGCGCCCATCCCCGCTTGCTCAGCAGTAGGGGTGCATGGTTAGTTTCTGGGTATTTCTGTGAGTGAAGCACCCTTCCATTGTTGCCCAGCACCGGTTCAAACAATGCCAAGCTACATGCAGCGAGCGCTGAGTCCAATGTACTTCAAAGGAGAGCTCGTTCCTCAGGGTGGGAGCCACCACAGAGAATGCCCTGTCCCTTTGTTGTTGTCACCAAACAGCCAATTATACTGCAACCTTCCCCAACCCAGTACTGATACATTCAAGACATGTCGGACTACAGGCCCCATCATCCTGTAGTCATTATGGCAAATCCCTCTGTAGCCGTGGAGGGAGATGCATCTTCCTTGCCACTGTTTTCCCACTTGTTATGCTGTGCATTTTGCACTAGCTGGGTCTTGAGTAGATAATTACAGCTCTGCAAAGGATCTGGTCCTCATGAAGATGAAAACTGATACAACTGGCTGGGTGATATGGATCTCCCCAGCTGCTTGTCTTTTGGGAAGAGGTGGACATGAGGGTGTGGGGATGAACACCCAGTCTTCATGCTGGTTGGAGAGGACTGTTGCCATTTTTATACCCCGCAGTGGCCCCTGTAGGTGTCCCCAATCTTTTGGGCTTTCAAAAGGGTCAAAATGGCCATGGTGTCACCATTCCCATTCTCTTTTCCCAGAGAGAAAACCAGTGCCCTTAAATGGAACCAGCTGCCTGAGAAGGAGTAGGCAGACGTGAGGGCCGAGTGCCAAAAAGACAACCCCTCTCTCTTGAACCCTAGGTTTTCTGCTTCAACCCATTTCACAGACAGTAAAGAGCCTAATGCTGGGAACAACAGATGACAAAAGAAGAAGGGGATGGCAGAGGATGAGGTGGCTAGATGGAGTCACTGAAGCAGCTGGTGTGAGCTTGAGTGGACTCTGGGGGATGGTGGAGGACAGGAAGGCCTGGAGGAATGTTGTCCATGGGGTCGCGATGGGTCGGACACGACTTCGCAACTAACAACAACAAAGTGGTGACATTCAGAGAAGCACACACACCTGCTCCCCAGGATGGTCCCTACAACCTCCAGCTTATTTTTGGAAATAGAGATGGTATTGGAGGGCGGCACTTCATGTTGCAATACCCCAGCCTCCCAGATTAAGGAAGATATTTTAAAAATAAATTATGCGGGTCAGGGCTAGGCAGCCACCTGGTGCCCCCGTCACAATTCTGAGAATGCCAATATCTCAGGGACACGGTGCAAAATTTAATGCCTGGAGGCTGCAGTGTAGGCCTGGAAAAGGAAGCCAAGAGAGAAGAAGGGATCCAAAGTGCCGAGGGGCCACGGGGAAAAGACCATGAGCAAAAGAGCTCCTGGGCAAAGGAACACTAGCAGAATGTTGTGTGTTTAGATTTCTTCTGGGTAGCGATACTAAGTGATTGCATTTGTGTGTGTGTGTCCGCTGCATTGTAACAAGGGTATTTTCAAAACACGCAGTCAGTACTAAAGCCTCTTTCATGGGTACATGAAACTGTTTATCTTTTGTTCCCTTGTTGTTTCCTTTTCCACAGTTCAGCCTCCTCTCCTCGTTTCATCGCTGAACGGAGGCCTGCCACGGCCAGCAGGTTAGGCTATGGTGACATAGCTGCAGCTGCAGTAGCGAAGGGTTTGCCAAAGGCCATTTTGCCAAGGACTCTCAAGCCAGGACCCTCGAGCACGGAGCCAGCCTTGGTCATTCTCCAGCACAGCATCTGCTAAACTTCTCTGCACCAAAGTGCGGGAGAGGAACTCCCCTCCTAGTGAGCTGCAGTCATTTGCTTGCGTTCAAGCTCTGGGCAAGCTGCTACACTGCTTTTATAGCACCAAGTTTTCAGCAGGACCGGCTCTGCCATTAGCTAAAGTGCTGTGACGGCCTCAGGCAGCGGAGGCTGGAAAGTCGGGAGGCAGCAGTGGCAATCTCCCCGCAAGTCTTATAAATAATAATAAGAAGAAGAAGTAGCAGTAGTAAGATTTATATCCTGCTTTTTTCTTTTAAAGAATTCAAAGCAGCTTACATCATTCTCCTCCTCCTGCTCTCAATCTTATCCCCACAACAACAACCCTGTGAGGTAGGCTGGGCTGAGAGTTTTTGACTGGCCCAGAGTCACCCAGTTGACTCCAAGGCTGAGTGGGGACTTGAACCCAGATCACCTGAATCCCAAGCCCGTGCTCTTAACCACTGCACCACGCGGGCACTTCCTGTATTCCCCTCTGAGAGCTGGGGAGGCATAGCGATGGGAGCACTGGGAATTAGGAGATCCCGCTTCTAGTCCCCACTCAGCCATGAAGTGACTGGATGACTTGGGACCAGCCACTGACTCTCAAATCAACTTACACCCCCAGGGCTGTTTTGAGGATACAATGGAAAGGTGGATTCTGTAAGCTGCCTTGGGTGACTTGCAGGGGGAAAAGGCAGCATATAAATATAATAAATAGAAACATAGAAACACAGCGAGTCAGAAGGGGCCTCCCGGGCCATCTAGTCTGACCTCCGGCTCCAGCCGGCTCCGCTCACAACATGCCCACCATGTGGACGTCCAGCCTGTCCTTGAACACCCGCACCGATGGGGCCTCAACGACCTCCCGTGGAAGCCCATTCCACACCCTCGGGGTCCTGACTGTCAGGAAGCGCTTCCTGGCATCCAAGTGGAACCTTGGCTCCCTGAGCTTTGCTCCATTATATACCACACAATTTGTCCTGAGCAAACTAGGCTCAAGTACTGCCAGTATTGAAGTCACATTTGATTGCCGCTCCAGGCAGTTTCTGGCCATGCTTGGGGAACCCCAGTTTTTAGTGCAGCCTAAAATGTTGTTTTATTGTTAAACCATCCTGAAACTACGGAAAGGGACAGTCTGAAAAAGTTTTAATTAATAAATAAATAAATAAATAAATAAATGTTGTCTCCCCTGTTTTTTGTTTTCTTTTTTTCTGCTGAATTGTTTTATCCTGCTCTTGGTTTTACTGAATGAAATTTGATTCGGTTAGCTGGACTCTTTTACTGGTGTTTTATGTGTGTTCTGAACTTTTCTGTCAAGTTCTTATGAGTTTGTTTGATAAAGAAAAGCAGGGTACACACGTTGAGAGGATAATTTAAACAAAGTGCGCATTCCGGGGGCACCTTCGAAGTCAGCTCTTGTGCCATTTAACAAGTTGTGTGGGAGGAAGCCAAAGTCTTTGCTAGTGTGAACACGGCCTGAGTCAAAAGTTGGGTTGCTTCCCAAAGCTTTCGAAGAAGCTCCTTTTTCAGATCCAGTGTGCTATACCCGAGAATTATCAGTCATTTTTTAAAAAAAGCCATTGTAGTTGATCATTACTTTTCTTTTATGAAAATTACATCTCCTTGGGGGGAATTCAGCTGAGATAAAAGAGAAACGGAATGCTTACGAGTTCAAAAAAATGTTATTTTTTTAAAAGGAAGATGGAAGTTTTACTATCCATCAAGCCTTCCAGTCACACTGTGCAAAAGAAAACTGGAAACAGGCCCAGGCCAAAACATTCCAATCTGTTCATTTTCAAAGAGCCAAAGTATTTGATCTAGAGTTCACCTGGAAGAAGGAGAAAGGATTACAAAATGATGTGCAGTCCAGCGCTCTGATTTTTAAGATCCCTTGGCATTCCCGAGACAATAAATAAATAAAATCCAGAAAACTGTCGTGAGCAATGAGGCTTGCATTCCATAATATTTCAATAAAAGATCGCGTGATCCTGTCCTGGGAGATTCCTGGGAAGTTTCTCATAACACACATCTTCCTCTGCAACGGGTTCAGACATGGGGGAGGGAAAAGGAGCGCGTTGCTCAGATGCTGAACGTCTTTCAGTGCAAGTCCAACCTTTTTGTCTAAAAACCTCTGCACACCTGGCTGAACCATGTGAATAATGTAAGCAAACCCAGCAACTATAGAGGCTTGTGTAGTTTGCCTCTTACAAGCTATCTCCAAGGAATCCCTCCAACTTCATCTAGGGGAATCCTGCATGGCACCAGGGAACTGGAACCAGGGAACTGGAACCCTAACCCTAATCCTAACCAGGAGGTCCAGAAGAAGGTGCTGTATTCTCTACATGGCGGAGACAGAGGGAGCCATTGGCCGAATTCATCTGGCTCCACACCACCATCCACAGAGGGGCTGGAGAGCATTCTTACAGCTTGCCCCCAAATACAATGAATGGACCTGCAGCCCTTTTCTTTGTGGCCAGAAGAAGTACGTTTTCTACAAGCTCGTGCAAAAAAATCAGAGTGCAAGCACACGCTTAGAGGAGACATTCCCTCATGTCCTGAGGAAATGTGTGGAGGTGGAAAGAGAGAGAGAGAGAATGCCTCTTCTAAGATGATGCATTCTGCAAACCAGCAGGCTTTGCTATAAAACGCATCTTTGCTGCTGACTTCCGCATCTTCGATCGACTGAGCAATCCATAGAGTGGCTAAAAGTTGTGTGATTAAGTGACTCGGTGTTCTTTAATCAGGCGACATCTCTTCTAAAGACCCAAACACGAAACACTCCCCCCGACTGACAATGCCACGGGCCCCGTGTTTATTATTGTGTTACAGGGCCGGAGTTGGGCTTGCGTTGGCCTTCTCGGCTTCCCTCTCCCATTAAGGGAAAATAAGGAAGCAATTTCCTCCTTCCAAACACACATACATACATTTTTTCTAGAAATCATGGCTCCCGTTTTTAACGAGCATGCAGGGCTCTGGAGTGTGATTTTTGCGTGTGCGCATTATGTTAACTCTGGCACACGTTTAATTTTCCCATCCCAAGATGTGAATGGGTTTATATTACATCGAGGTTCAAAAGAGTTCCTTTTCATATCAGCTCTTTGCAAGATTTTTAGCACGCTCGGCACTCATGAAAGGGCAACAGGGGAAAAGAACAACAGCTACCCACTCTTCCTGCGTCATAGATTTCAGCGCTTCGAAAAATTCCACTGCGGTCACAGGGTTAAATGAGAGGCCCCTGTAATCATTATTACAGTTTTATGAATGGTGTGTTTTACTCTGATATTTCGCTTCTTAACATGCTCCATTGAAAAGGGGAGGGGGGAGGAGAGAGACAAAAGGCTTTGTGTATCTGAAAGACCCTGTGGTTATGAAACCTCATTGTAATTATATTGACGCCGCCCCCCCCCCACACACACCCTTAAATTCTCTGAGTGGGCTCAGTTTAACATCCTTTGGGCCTAATTCCACTGAAGACTAGGCCAGTACAGTGCGGAGGCCCAGGATTCAACTGTACCACAGCAGGGCTTATTAGAGCCCTGCAGATGCTGTGGCATCCAGCTCCTGTCAGCTGTAGCCAGCCTGGCTAATGGTGAGGGATGAGGGTAGTTGCAGGACCGTCAGACAGACCATGTGCTACCCTCTCCTTGTCTCCCCAAGCAGTCCCTTCTTCCATGGCCATTTCTCCCTACTTCTGGACCTCTCTAGCTCATTTCTCCCATGGGTGTAGCACAAGGTCATAGGGAAGCCGTCAGCTTGCGCTCCTCCAGGACGCCCACTTCTGCCGTCCTGGGCTGCGCCTCCCTTTCCTTCTCACTTTCTTCCCTGTGAGCAGGACCTTGGCCACCGCAAGTCACCTCTTCCTCCGCCAGCTGCCCATCCACTTCACGGATCCACTTCGGTTTCCTTCACCTAGGACTTTGCAGCTGGACTTCTGGGTCAGCCTTAAGCCCTTGTGGCAGCTGATCAAAGCAGTGGTGGGAATGCCAGGCTCTGCCCCAGGTGTGTGAAGGAGGCCTGTGGATTCCCCTTTCAGCATGCCTACTCATTTATTTAAGGTATTTTTAGCCCAAAAGTCTCCTGCAGTGGCTTACATGAAATTGGTAAAATAAGAGAGTGCCTGTCCATAGGCTTATGATTTTAAAAAGATACAATACAGAAGGAAAAAGGGTTAGAGAGAGCAGAGGAAAAGCAGGCAAGCAATCTTTCAACAGCATCGGTAGAATTGTCCCGTTCCATCTTCTGTTTGCTTCTTTCCAGCCTACGTCTTTCCAGCTGTTTTCATTTCCTAGCTTCAGACAAACACAGTTCAGGGCTCCGTATGAGTTGTGTGTGGATTGCTGCTGAAAATGGGTTCACTAAACCCAGCTGCACTATCAAGCCAAGGTTTGCTAACCACACACAATCCACGCAAAGGAACTATGGCTTGTTGGATTGCAAGCTATGAGTTGTTCATTGCTAACAAACCATAGTTTGTTAGCACGGCTGGGTTCACACAAAATCACAATCCCTGTTTCAAACAGAGCCCACAATTTACGAACAACCTGCACTCAACTGTGTGTGTTAATGTGTTATCTGAACCCTCTCATTGGTTGTTTGAAGATGTCTAGATGCTCTTTACCAGGAGTATTTCTTAACCCGGCAGCACAATATTAATTTAGGGAATTTGCTGCCACAATGTGAAGATGGCCTTTTAAAACGATTGGAGGAAAATCAAAGTCTAGTCACAACAGCTGTAAGAAACCTTCATGGGCACTCCACTTGATTACCAGCTGCTGGGAACAACAGTGCAGGTTGGCAAGATGGGACCATTACCCCAAATCGGTAATATTTGTTCCCCAAGAACACCTACCATTTCATGAATTTAAAATAAATAAAACAGGTAAAGCCAGTTTTATTTAAGAGGACACTCCTTATTTTGTTTTTAATTGGTATTTTTGATAGTTTTCAAAGCTGTTTTGCACTGAGTGTGTGTGTGTGCAATGCACAAACACATTTGTACATTTTATGTAGCCAAACCAACAAAGCAACTTCATGTACAGATAGCAAAATTCTGACCTATACCTTCAAGAACCTTTTATTTTCTGTGTGGCTGCAGAGTGAGATTAACGATCTGAACTTCAAGGTAGCTGCTTTGAATGCTGCATGTCACTTAAAGCATTGATCGAACTCATGGGTGGAGAACCTGGGGTCTGTAGGCCTAGCCCAGACCTATAGGGTCCCCAAACTGGACCAAATGGCCATTCTCTGCTCTACAAACACACACACGCACACACATGCAGAGAGGGAGGGAGGGAGGGAGGGAAGGAAATGCTTCTCCTGAGGTTTCGTCTCTGGCAGCAAGGTTGTTAAGCTGAACCACACTGATATTTTGGGTCTGCCTCTCTGCCCCACCCACGTTTGACATTAGCCCTTCCCACCCATGGGAAATGAAGCTTCTCCACAATTAAACTAGGCCCACTGCTAAAGCAGGTTCAATCCCTTTGCCCTAACCAGCAAACACGCCGCTGCACCGAGACGCAACAAACGTGCACTGTTACAAGCTTGCTGCTAGACATGCCTGGCTTTCCGCAGCCTGTACGCAGGGCAACCATTTCCTCCACTCTAGATTTCTATTTAAATGCTAGTAGCCATTCCTAAATTCATATCTTTACATCTACATTAGCATATGGAGATTAGATGCAAACCGCATAATCTTTTCTCCCTTTTGGGGAGTGGCAATGCATTTATTCTTTGGGAGTGATTTCAAGTGGCCAGCCTAGCTCAAGGTGCTTCCCTACTAGATATTCAACAGAGCCTTCTATATAGCCTGAAGTGCCTGATCCAGTCTCATCTTGGAAGCTAAGCAGGGTCAGCCCTGGTTAGAATCTGGATGGGAGACGTGATTCCTGCATTAAGCAGAAGTTGGACCTAGTCCTTTCCAATTGTATGACTCTATGCTGTGCTTCCAGACCATGCCCTGATGCCAGAAAAATGAAGACGGAAAACTAGGATTCCTAAACTTTATCATGGAGAGCTTCCCCACTTATATGAAACACACTATCGAAAAGATAATTCAGCAGATGGCATTTGTTTCTCATCCCCCAAAGACAAACAGAACAAAGATGGAATGTTGTTTTCCATGGAGGGGGCCAAGAAGAGACCTCAAGAACACCCATTTGCAATAAAAAAGGAAACCCAGTTGTTCCTCTGACACCATCTATTAACCCAAGAGTTAGGTGAATGCTGACTGGCGTATGAGGACGACCGTGGTATTTTCTGACTCAGGACTCACTCAGGACAGAAAAATGTACCAGCAATAATCCCATTAGCAGGACTGTCACCTGAGCAAAGCCGCCTTTGTCAGTTAATTGCAGAAGTTTCAAGCAATTCATCGATTAGATTAAACTCCCAGGAACTGATAGGATCATCTTCAAAGACAGTAACATTGTGATATGGAATGACCTTCAAAATGGGGGGGAAAGACATGAGGAAACCACGCTTGGGTGGCCATGGCCAAAGATAGATTCATCAGAATATTTTTCCTACAATGGGAAGATCCTGTGCCGGCTGGTGGCCGGCACATGCCCCGCTGTGGGCATCCTGGAAGCATCTGTCTGGCCACTGCTGGAAACAGGATGCTGGCACAGTTGAGTCACTCAGGATTCCAAGAATTCCTTGTTCCCTCTGAACTGAGCTGCAGTTCTCACAGTGACTGGAGGCAGAGGGGGCATGGCTCTTCCCAACAACAGGATATTTTGTCCCTGTTTGATGCGTAGTACTGAAGGCTGCATTGCTCTTGCACTAGCCATTTAGACCCATTAGCTTTTCGAAGACCTGCTCCTGGTTGAGATGCAAACTGCTAGAACTGGTTGAATGTCGGGACTCTCTTTGAAGATGTGGCTGTGATGACAGGCCACTGTCAAGGATTGATTTGATCGGGGACCTACAATGGTCCACACCGGAGCAGGGACCCTCTGAGAAAAGTCCAGAGGGAGTCCAGAGGACTTGCTCCTCCTCTGGTACACCTGCCTTTTATTCTGATCCAGGCAAGAGTGGTAGAGAGCAGGGGCAATGAAGGCAACGAGGAGGAGCAATAACAGCTGGTGACAATGGCGGTCAACAAATCAATTCACTAAGGGAGGAGCTACGGATGCCGTCTTGCCCAAGGGCCCTCCAGACCCTGGAGACGGCACGACTCGATGAGCACCCGCTCTTCGAACTTTACCACCACACCACTGCGAACAAGCAGAGCAACCAACAGTACCTAGTGAAGACTAGGTTCTCTGATGGTTTGCAAAGACATTCCTGGGGCTCGTAGACTAGCCAAGAGAGGGAGGGGAGGGGAGGGGAGGGGAGAGGGGGGAGGAGGAGGAGGACAACATGAAGAAGACGACGACGACAACGAAGCAGCAGCAGCAGCAGCAGAAGACAGGAGCTGCAAAAGGTGATCCCAACCAGAGATCACATAATAAATGGAATGATCTCGCAGAGGCCTGATTCATTGGTGAAGTCAATGTAGGGCCTCTTGGTGCCATGGTGGGCACCATTCTGAAACTTTGGGGCACAGTGGGAATGCATGCTGCACCTTCTCTTCACATGTGAACCCAACAAAGGAGTGATATTGGGATGGTTGTCAAGGCACCTGTACCTAAGACAGTCTAAGAGTTCTGGGCAGCTTGTCAACCACTCCAACAACTGACCCTCACTGAGTTTGCACAAAATGAGAAGCTATGGAAAATGCCCAACATGCCCCAAATATTCAGAGGGTTCACCAGGACAAGCAGCTCCATCCAGCTTCTTATGGCAAGCGAAGCAGTTCTGGCTGAATGGAGTTGGGGCACCCAAGAGCCCTTGAAACAAACGGAAGAAAGTGTCCACATGGATGCTAAAATACCCTCAGGGAGGCAAGGCAGTGTCACTTTTCAGCACTGCTGAAAATGTTTACCAAAACAGCAGGCTCACTTTGGCTTGGCCCCATCCCCATTCAAACACAAAGGAGACCCGTGTTGCAGGTGGAGCTCACCCTAAGTCACACAGGCCATTGATCCGATCAGATCATTTGTAGGATGTGCTAGTTAAAAAACCAGAAACTCCAGGGCAATTTATTAAAAAGGAAAGAAAAATGTTTCTTTTCAAGTTTGTTCCCCCTTCCTGCAAGTATTTTGCTGAAATGAGATTTCCTCCCCTAACTTATTTGCTGAGGAAGTAAAAAACTAACTTTCCCCAGTAATCACGCACAGTATTTTACATCGAAAACAAAAGAAAGTGGAGGGGGGAGAGAGAGGAGAAAAAAACCCAGCAGTTCCAGGACTTCAATAATCCTTTAGCATCTAAAGAAATGACAAGGGAGAAAGTTTTAATATAGATGAGGGGGTATTATTTGCATTTCTTAACAATAAGGGTGGTTTATACTCCACCTGGTGTCTTTTCTCACATCACCTTTTATGAGCTTCTCTCCATGACAAGTATCTTTGTACAAAGGGTTTCCTTTCTCTCCCCCCTTTCCCGATCTAACTCTTTACCAGGCTTTGGTATACAAGCACAATGGAAGTGCTGAAAGAACAGTAGGACATCTCTTTTGATCTTAGGTTCTAATAACTTGTGTATGTTTGCGTCCAAAAACAATGCTCCGAGGGTGTTTTCTTCCTCCTTCTCCATGAACCGTTTGCTCTGCTCTGAAAGGAAAGGAATGTTCATCACAGGGCAAGTGTTAAATGTTCAATTTTAGCCAGGGAAAAAAGTAAATGTGTGAGCACAATTTCGTGTATGTGATTTAAGACCAAGGGAGGCATGTAAACAAGAGGCTGGAAATCCTTCTAATTGCTTTGATCTCCCGACAGCGGATGTAGGAACAGTTCAAACACGCCTGTCTGTCACTGATGACAGAAGCACTGCATGGCGACAAAACCTGTGGGAAACTAGCATAGTTACAACTTCCAGACTGCCGTCAGTTCACACATCCAACTGCAAGTCCTTTAGGGTTGAGAAAGCATGCGATGGCTTGCATGCGTGAAGCTCACCCATCCTTCTATTCAGACCTGTAGGTGCTTCCTTCTTAAAACAATCAAACCAGCTCATGTCTTTGAGACCTAGGCAACGTTAATCTCTTTTGTCTTCCATTTTTGTGCTTCCACTCTCCTATTTATTTGTAATTGGTATATTTTTCTATTATTCCAGTTGTCTTTGCAGCTCAGGTAGCTTTGCTCCTCTTCCCTTCCCTTTTTCTTGGAAAATGTTGACCACTCAGCAACAGTAGCAGAGACCAAGCTCTCCAGCTGCTATCTTGGTTTCCCCACAATGCCCCATTCCTTCCCACAATGCAATGAGCAGTCCCAGTGGCCAAGACAGCAGCTGGAGGCCATGCTGGGGAAAATGCTCAATGACTGCTTAGAAACCGTATGTGAGAAAGGAGGGGAAGCTGAGTGGAAAAGCCAACTCTGGCCATGGAGAGTTCAGTTGCCACCATGCGGAAACAATAAAGCTGTGACAGTTTAAAAACAAGCACATGTATTCTGAAAAATGCTTTAATAAATGGCAGTCCACTGGGTTGGATGCATCAGCTAGACCAGACATAGTCCATATGGGTGGGGAGGAGGAAATGATAAAACATGACGGAATTAAATGCAGAAAGTGACAGTCGCTGTGGTCATTCGCAATACACTGGCTGCTGATAACACCAATCTTCTGGCTCTAAGTTGTTGTTTTTAAAAATGCTTTTGACAGGAAAAAATGCCTTGGGATGCAATTCTGCAGCCTCCAGACGTTGTCCTGCTTCCCACAGTCCTGCCGCAACCTTAGAAAAGCATCCTGTGGCCAAAGCTGTGACTTTAAGCTCAGGGCCGTTCCTCAGACCCCGTGCCTGGTGCTGCTGGCTGAGCTCTGAAGATGGCAGAACGTCATCTCCTGAGCCAGTGCAGGGGGCGTCCTGAGAGGGGACCCAGGGCAAAGCGCCCTCCGAAGAGCAGTGGTGGTGTCCCAGCCTCTCTTTCTCACAGAACAAGGAAGACAGGGGGAGGGTGGTGGGACTCCCAACCTCTGCATTGCTCCCACCTTCCACTGGACACCCATAATCCTTTGCATTCACAGTGCCACCGGGAAGCCACCGGATGGCTCCCTCCATCTTTCAAGGTGCCACCACCATCAGCATCATGTTAAATTTATTGTGTTGTTAGGTGCTTTCAAGTTGTCTTGAATTTATGGGAACCCCATGAATGAAACCGCTTCGAAACGCCCCGTCCGCCGGAGCCCTGCTCAGCTCCTGTAAATTCAAGGCTGCATTTAACCTTCTTGTGAGGAACCCAGGCCAGCTAACACGTGCATCCTGACAACAATACCCCTGTGAGATAGGCTGGAGGAATGAGTGACTGTCCCAAAGTCACCCAGAGAGCTTCATGGCCACGTGGGGACTAGAACCCCGATCTCCCTTCTAGCATACTAACCACCATACCCCACCAGCTCTCTAGGACTTCTAGAAGACTTGTTGTTGGTTTTGTGTCAAGAGACAAGCAGGATACACCCTGGAGATGAGCGTCAGGAAACAGTGAGTGTAGGTATGCCGCAGGTGTGCAATCAAAGAACATCTGCAGTTAATCCAGATGTATAGGAAATTCATGCAACATTTAGGTAGCCCCAAAGGGATTACAAAGATGGTGTCTTTACAAGATGCTCTTATAACCTATTATTTATGTACACAATTTGGGGCAGCGGGAGGGATCACACAGGCAGTTTGCTAGAAGCACACGAGACTAAAACAAAAGGATTAAGTTAAAGACTCAAAAGGAACAGGCTTCTGTACGGGGAGGTGTGTCCAAAACGCACTTGAGGAACCAAGACTTGGAACTTGGTTTCCTGATCAGATCAGGAATCCCACCTTAAGTCTCAAGCTGTTCTTGAGCGTCAAGCTTTTGGCAGCCGTATTATAGCAGGGCTTTTGCTCATTTTGTCCCCACTTCAGCTATTAGGACAGAGTGCTCTAGGACGGAAAGGGGGGGTGGGCTGAACCAGAGGCCAGCTAGACGGCATCGCCCTGAGACTCCCCCACTCTGCAGCCAGCTGTGGGGCAGCAATCCATCATCATTTCAAAGCACGTCCTTGGAGGATTTCCCCAGAGTTCAGAGCTGTGGCAGTCTGCTGCTGTTTTACAAAAAGGTTGTGTTAGTTCTAGGCCCATTTCAAAATGCTGAAGCCACATTTAACCCACAAAACTCCTCACAGCTTGCGGATACAATATCTCTCCCTGACTGTACCGTGAACTCATCAAACCACCCACAAGGCATCAAGGTCTGGGTGGTATATATACGCATTCAATTTAAGAAGGAAATACATAGATACATAATTTTTGAAGCCCTTGAAGAGTCACTCCACATGGACAGCCAGTTGTGGGGCTGCTTCTGTGGAGGCCCCAAATTGTGAAATGGGAAGAGAAGTCTCATTAGAGAGCCCACCTGGCACCTACAACTTCGTTGACATTCCAGTACCATGCAAATACCTTTTTCCTCTCCCAGGCCTTTTAAACTGCTGCTTGCTTCGTTTTTAATATTTGTGAGGGCTACATTTTAAAATGAACTACAGTTTTTAGCTGTTCAGTTGTCTATTTCTTTCACTGATGATGCTTTTCTTGCTGCTTTTCAAATAATACTTTAATGTGTTTACGTATTTTTATCATGGTTTGCATTCTTTTGGCTTTTATTCACCCTGAGAACTTTGGTTATAAAGCAATTCATTAATCGAATGAATGAATGAATGAATGAATGAATGAATGCAATAATAAAATAGAATAGAATAATAAAAATGAAAAATGAAAATTAATTTAAAAAGATGGGGTGAAGAGAGTTGGCTTGCAATCCAATGCATGCTAACTTTTGACAACATTCAGTGAGATTTACCTTCTGAGTAAATACATTCTGCACAACTTCACTGTTTGCTCTTTAGATGCTAAAATGGGCCAGAGAAGACCAAGCACAGAAGGGCAGTTACTTTAATTTTGAACCACATGAAGTCTTCTGCCTAAGGCGAATGCACTGAATTTCTTCCATCAGGTTTTAGACCCTGAGAGGCACGGAGGCAGTGGCAGATGCTCAGCCTCATCCTTCTAGCCAGTCTCCTCTTGGAGGAAACACCTGTTGCACCTGAAACCTGCTTACCAGGCTAGTAAGAGATACCCTTACTAGCCTGCTGCAAACAGGCAGATGTTGTAAGATTTGGCTGCCAGTCCTATCAGCTTCTGTATGCAGAACTGGATGGGTACCATCATGAGCTTCAGCTCAGGCACTAACACCCCAACCTTGCACACGATCCACTGGAGGACAATCGTGCCGAAATCCTTGATGAAATATTTAACCATGGTAGTATGTGCACAGACACGAAACATTACAATGTCCATTGCTACTCTCTGCATGCATTTAAGACTGGACTCCTGCAGTGTTGGATTGCCCTTGATGACAACCTGGAAACTCCAGTGGATATAGAAAAGCTGCCCACTCTCTGGGCACAGTGGAGTCCTTGGAAATATATTACACCCGGTGGCAACATTCTACTCAACACTGCCAGTTCTCCAAGCTGCTCAGACCAGTGGATTAGCTTGACCTTCCTTGCTCTGGCCTCTTCCTCAGGACCAGTGTCAAAGGTAAGCATGGCTGGGCCCCTGCCTCACACCCCATCAGGGGCCCACGGACAAGATCCCTTGGTGCTTGCTCCTCCTCTTCCCTGTTGCTTTTCTCATGCTGGCCCTGGAAGTGGTGGTGGTGGTGAAGAGAAAGAGCAGAGGACACCATGGACTACTTGCTCATTGGCCCTCCAGCTGCCAGGTGAGCACATGGAAGCAGCGATGAGAAAGAAGATGAGAAACAAGAGCCAATGACAGCGATGGCATGGAGAAGGTAGACTTGCTGAGGGAGGGGACCCATTGAGAGTGAGTTAAGCAGAAGCCTTCAAAGACATTTGCAGCTGGCACTGCTCTTATGGCGAGGAACTTTCCTGGGGTGGCAGTCAACAGATCTCTCTGCACTTCCACTCTTTGGCCAGAGTTGGTTGGCAGTGCATAGCTGAATCCTGGCTTGATGTCTCTCTGGTCACCAGGTCAAGTGATAGGCTCAGATCTAGGGGCTAAAACTGGGGATACAGGGAGAGAAATGAAGCCCAGTGGCAACCAAGCACCTCTTTTGCCCGGGGAAGCACTTCGATTCAAATTTCTTTGGAATCTCCAGTGGAAGGATCTAGAGAGAATGTTACCCGTCATCCCGAAAAGTCACCGCCAGCCCGATTATACAGTGCTACAACATAAGGCACTTCCCTGCACCCCTCTGTGCATGCTTGCTAGCTCAATGCAAACAGGCAAACACGTGTTAACAACCTCATTACACAACATCAAGCCGGAGTTGCATAAGAATTAGTATCCCCATCTGACATTCCACACTATGTAGACAAAGTTCCATGAAAAACAGGCAAAGCAGCCCTGACTTGGCATGTCTCTCCTTGCTTTGTAAAAGCAAAACTGCTTTGAAGGCGTATTTTTCATTACAGCAGCGCTTGCTAGAACCAGCCTCTTATATCGAAAAGAAGCTTATGTTGCCTTGACTTCCGTCTCCGAATTCAGTGCAGATTCTGAGCCTAGGATAAATATCTGACCTTGTGGGGGGGGGGAGAAGGGGGGAGGCAGTCATAACAGTTAGGATATACAAAATAGATGACCCATCTATTCTTCCTGTTTCTAAGGGAGATCCAATTTTGTTGAAGAAAAGTCCTCCGGTTCCTTTCTGGAAAGAAATGGCATCTTTTCCCAGCTTCACAAAACACACCAGCACAAAGAACGAAACTCTGCAGATTAAGACTTTTCAACTGTCTCAGCAGGAAAACACACGCACACTATCATATTAAAAGGCAGGAAGCAATGTTGTACTTTCAGAATTATGTCCCAAAGATGACCCAGGAGGCTTTCTGAGCTGAAAAATGGACTGATATCCAGAACACAAGACATTTGTAATACAATACAATAAAGGGAAAGTCGATATAATGTTTTCTTTCTTTGTCTGCCCCCACCCCTGCTCCACGATGCTGCAGAGGGTGTGGAATTAATTCCCATGCTCTTGAAAGCAAAATAAAATGCTGTGCAGAGTCAGACAGAGTAGGAAGAGAAGCGGGGTACTTCAAGCCGCGGAGGCACTTCACCCCACGTTTAGGGTGCTGTTTCATTCCATTCCATTTTTTCATTTCCTTTGCAGATCCGCAAGGGCTCAGGCTGTGCATCGAATCAGGGGACCTGCGTCTTACACCAACTCTCGTCTCAGACACATTCAGCACCAACCACGCCAAATGCAAACACAATTAGAGCATTCAGGATAAGACAGTGGGAGATTCCCTTTGATGTCGGGATAAATTGAGAATCTGCATGGTTTTGTCTGAGATGACAACCGTCCCAGGTTTTCTAATGGGTATCTAATGGTAAAAGAGAATTTTATGATGCTCATTAATTACCAAACTGTCATGTGCTCCTGGCAGAAAGAAAGTAATCCTCTTTCCCCAGATTAGACAACCACCACAAAGGACTTCAAAGAACTTTCAGTCCCCTCCCCTGAGAATTGCCTTGCGTAAACCTCCACAGCTCTAATGAAAAGCAGGGGAACAGTTGACAAACCCTTCCTGTTACATGAGCGACATATTTCGACTGGCAGCAAAGGTATTATTCTTTAGCCAGTTAACAGGGCGGGCCATGGAGGGGGGAAGACAGAGACAAAACTTTTTTTGAAGGCATCCAACGCATTCCAAAACGCACACTAGACTTCGTAAGCTGTCTTGATGACACAAAGCTTCTTCTTGTTCGAGTCCTGAAGATTTGGACAGTGTGATGAAAGGATGTGCTGGTAGTGGCCCCATTCAGAGCCAGACTTGGTTTGTTTTCAGGGTCTAGGGGCCACGACAGGGTTAGGGCCACCCAGAGGCTAGTCTAGGGCAGACATGAAGCCATTTTTTTGGTTTTTATGGAGGACAGTCCATTATGGAAAGAGACATCAAAGGGCAATGCTCTTTCCAAAGGTGTCTTCTGTTTCAGGAGTTGGCAACTTGTGGACCTCCAGATGTCTTGGCCTACCATTCCCATGATTGTTCACCATTGGCTGTGTTGACCATCCTCTTGGCTTGTAGCATCATTTGGAATTGAGCCAAGTAAGGCTATAGCTCATGCCTTGTCTCATTGGCTGCAAGCCAAATGATCTTGCGACCAATGGGAAAATGCTTGAGACAGAGAAGTCCATGAGGGTTTCACTGAGTTCATAAAACAAGCATTCCAAGTCCAATCCCCACTGGTTTCAGGTTGTGCTGGCAAGACCCCTGGAGGTCCTTTATTGCCAGATAATATGGCTGATACCTAACAAGATGGACTCCTAATCTCGCTCCATACAAGGCATGGCTTCCTAAGAAGAAGCCATTGTGGGAATTCAGTCCTTTGCCACCACACCAGGAGGAACGGCACTATGATTTGTTGTTGTCCTACAAGGGCACTGCCAAAATTACTACACACGTACAAAGAGCAGAAGTAGGTCCTCATACTGTCCTGCCCAGAGCTGCCCCATTGGAAAACATCTTCCCCTGCTCTCAGGAGATGCTCGGAGCATGTTATAAAGTTATGGTGAGTTATAGCAGGAATTTACTGCAGAGATTTTAGCCCACCCTTCAAGCAGATTTACAGAATGGCTGACAAATCAAAAATATGACTCATAGAGGCCTTTCTGGACTACACCACTTCTCACACTAGATGCTGAGTATGTTTCATTCACAGCCATCTGAGTAAAGTAAGACCTCCCTGTGTCAAGCTAGCATAACGGAGTGAAGATTTCTGGCCTAGCTTGGTGCCTTATATTCTCCGCGTATAGAATATTCGACGTGGGCCAGTGTGTCCTCCCCATCCACACTCTTTACAACGGGGGTGCCAGCATGTGGTCCTCCGAGTGTTTTGACTGTCGACCATTAGCCCTGCTAATGAGGGCTGATGGAAAACATGTCCTCCACAGGCTTGGGCCTACGAGTTCCCACCCCTGATTTAGTGGCAGTGTGCTTCCATCCCATGATTTTCCAAGTGTGCATGAGAGGGTAGGTAGACAGTCAGTCCATGTGTGCACATACGCAACAAGGGTAAGGATTCTATCAGCCCTCCCACTTGAAGTACAAAAGGGTTGTATCTCATAGGACACTTAGACCTTTTTCATAAAATGTTCTTTGGTGATTACTGGCTTTGGTTCACTTTCTTGAGTTACAACCCAACTGGGCAGAATTCACCTTTCTTCCCAGTCTGTTGACATCTAATTGCATTGATAGCTAATGGAAGGGCAGGAAAGGAAATGGAGCAGCCACTTCCAGTCAGCAATGCTCCTTGAGAAAGGTCACAAGCACCCCTTCACGTAATATTTCATAACATGACTAGTCTTCAAACACCATTTAACTAGATTGTCTCTATCACTGGAGTGCCATCTGGGCAATTTTTTAAAAAGGAACTTTTCATCAGGGCGAAACCAAATATTTACTCTTCATGGTAAGTTACAAGATTTGCCAGAGTGATCATATCTCACCAACTTTGAAAGCCCTCAACAAGCTCTCAGATTATTTTTTCCCTATACTGCTCAATAACTGAAGCTCTCTGAGCAGTTTGCAGTGGTTTTTTGTTAAATGAAATATGCCCTTATTATCTTTCAGACCTTTAATACCATCTTCCATGCTCGGAATGCTTGGCAAATTCATTCCAGAACAGCCTCTAACTTGGAAGGCCTATAGACACAAGTAGGCTTCACCATTTGCTGCCACTTCCAACAGAATAAAACCAGGCCTCAGAAAGCCATAAAAACAACAAAAACCCAGTGAAGATGGGTTTAAAAACACAATCTTATTTATTTATTTTGCTATTTATATCCTGCCTTTTTCCTACAAAGGGCTCAAGGCACTTACATCATTCTCCTCCTCCATCTTATCCCCACAACAAGAACCCTGTGAGGTAGGTTGGGCTGAGAGTCTGTGACTGGCCCAAAGTCACCCAGTGGGCTCCATGGCCGAGCAGGGACTCGAACCCGGATCGCCTGAGTCCCAGTCCCATGCTCTTAACCACTACACCACACTGGCAATCCAAGCAACAATAAAAACAGCAAGGAGACAAAGTAATATTCCATGTTTTCAGGGCCTTCTTAAAGTCTGTAATGATGGAGCCAGTGGATCCCTGATGGCAACTACTACTACTACTACTACTACTACTACTTATTATTATTATTATTATTATTATTATTATTATTATTATGGCCACTGAAAACCTGCCCTTCTTCTCTGTGATTGGCCATCCAGCTGCTTTCACAGGTGGCTCAGTGAGGAGGCCCTTCCTTGCTGATCTTAAACTAAGGTGTTCAACACAACCCCAACCAAACTGGACGCATTCCTGGGATGGTACACTGCTTCCCCTCGTACATCTCCTGACCCACCTGGCCGCTAAGTAATCCCCTCTTCCGGGTCTATGGCCACCCTTAACACAATCATACAGAATACACAAGGAGGTGATTGTACTCCACTCCTTGCTGGCTTGTGGTTCTACTCACAGCTTTGTCTCTCAGTGCCTTCCCTAAGCAGCATCTGCAGCTTAGACCTTCCCACACTCATACGCAAAATTAAACCATGCCTAGTCTGCAGGAAACTGTAAAAAACAACCTACAGCCTAGATAACATGTTAAAACATGATCGGTGACATATGAATCTAGTCTGTAAATAAAAATAGCACACAGATTAGCACCTGTTAGAAACTACCACTTTGGACATGAAGTTTGTAACTGGTAAAACAGGTCAAACTGCCATGACTCTACTCCTCTTTACAGTAAGTTAAACCTAGCAATATTCTAATTCAAGCCCCGTAATCATGGGAAAGCACACAGTTTTCCACGTTTCCTAATTGAAACCTATGGGGATCCCTTTCCTTGATGTCAGCGATCTCTACTAACCCCTAGATTACTCAACAGCCAAGAGGAATATGTAGTTGGTGAAACCTTGACTCATTTGGCCATAAGTGCATAGTATCCCCTGATCAGCTGGGGAGGGTATGGATCCAAAGAACTGCAATGTGGGAACATGTTCACCATGTGCGAAAAACTCAAGACCTAACCTACCTTGAGAAGTTGGGTCCTTGGGCTTCGAAGACCACGCAGGGAGAAAGAGTTGTGGGTGTCAAACTACCTTACCTTCTCACTCCAAGAGGACACCTGGTCCTCCGTGTGCATCAGTCGACTAACGATCCCAGCCAACCCAACATCTTCTATGGTTTTCCATCACATCTAGGCCTGGCAGTATCTGGCATGTAATATTTACCTGGGACAGGAGCAGGTGGTGTTTGGAGACCTGTGGGTACATTTGGCAAGGTGAGAAACCATCCAGGGCATCACCATGAAATGGCTGTCATGGGTGGGATGGGAAAGGCAAGGGAGCTGGCCAAAAGGTGAAGTGTAAAGCAGAGGCAGGACACCGTGATACGGCTGCTGCCCTAAAGCGTGTTTCAGGATTCTCTGTGCCACATCCTCGATGTGGATAAGCTTCCTTCAAGGTGGAGCGTCTAAAAGCCGCTGCTGTACAGAAACAGATAGGTATCTTGATGAGAACTCAACCATGTTGAAATATCCCACCAAGCCAAGCCAAGCCAAGCCCAACCTGCCCCAGGTATGTTGCTGTAGGATATGCTGGCTGGAAATTATGGGCATTCCAGTACTACAAATGTGGAGGGTACCCATTTTAGTGGTCTAGGCCATGCATGGGTTAATCCTAAAACGATCAGAAGGCCCATGCCAGATCAGACCAAGGATGCATCTAGTCCTGCATCTCTCACCAAGCAGCTTCATGAGATGACCCTGGTGATGATCACCCTTTTGTTCCAATGAAATATTCGGACTGATGGCTGCGCCAGGGTAGGAAAGGTGCAGCGGCTGACCAGCCTGCACGAGAATAACAACAAGAACAGAAATGAGTAGGAACTTATCCAGAACAAGGTGCTTGTGTCCCATGAAGAAGGCAAAATGCAGGCCGGTGAGATGCGTCTTGCAAAAATAGGACACGCGAAGAAGGATTCAAGCTCAATGGTGGTAAGAAAGGAGAATAACACTGTTAAGAAAACAAAGCATTTTGGACGATTATTTCTTAATATCTCTTCCCCGCTTTGAATAAGATTTCATCATTTTAATTGTGCCGGGTTTTCCCCTCCCCGTATCTGAGCTCTTTCACTCCTTAATAGTCCTCCAGGCATCAAGGGTGTTTGTACACAGAGAATAATCCTAATGTTAACATAAAATAGAAAGCAGACTTTCTTCTTCTTTTTTTCAAATCAGCATAATAGCTGTTAAGAAGATCTATCTTTCTAATGATCCGCTCAAGGGTCAGGGACAGCTAATCTCTTCTTAGGACTGTAAAGATAATATTAACACAGGGAGAAGTAGCTCTGGGCAGCAACAAAGCCACTCTGTAAATCAAAAGACCTTCGTGCTAAGTGATATTCAGGCTGTGCATTATTCTTCACACACCCTGCACTGCACATCCTCCAGATCCCCTTCCAGAAGCTGAGGACTTCAGCCCCTCTGCAGCTACGCTCAAAAGGCCGACTCGGTACAGTCACTGCCTGTAGGACTCAGATGAACACGAACTCTTTGGTGGAGTGATTCAGGGAGAGATCCATGGAGCATCACTTTCCACCCAACCCCTGGCCGAATTCACTAAAGTGATCCTCTTACACGGGCTGCTCCACACGAAGATCTCACCTGGCCCAAGACAAGGGCGGCAAAAACTGCCACAGCCATCAATGACCTGCACCTCTGCTCTGCCCAGGCCATAGATGCCTGGAGGTGAGCCCGTGCATTGATTTCTCCCCCACCTGAATAGCCTTCATTCATTTACAGCCTCACATACTGCTCCAGATTTGCACAGGTTCTGGAACACTGAACCAGAAAACAATAAAAGAATAAAAAGAAAGCATTAAAAACAAGTTAACATTCAAACGGTGGCTGTTCAGCAATAAAGGTTTCCCTGAAGCAAAGTTGCCTTCAGCAGATGCTGAAAACAACACAGGGTCTGAACCTGCCTGATCTTATGAAGCAGAGAATTCCATAAAAGTGGGCCCACCACACAGAAGACTCTGCTCCTGGTGGACTCCAGTCAGGTCATAGGTCCACGCAGAACCACCACGAGAATGTCCTCAGGTGACTTCAGTGACTGGGCAGGTTGGTAAGGAAGAGGGCACTCTTTCCGGTATGCTGGTCCAAAGCTGGTTATACATCAGTACCAGAACCTTAAACCTGGACCAGAACCTTATGGATCACTACCATAAGCAGGGCCTTTTCTCTGGTGGCTCTCCTGAGTGTGGGAAACACCCACCCAGGTTGCCTGGCACCTACTTCCATGCCTTTCAGATGCCAGCTGAGAAGATGTGGACTCTTTGGTGGGGTTGCAACGTGCCTTATCACTTGAGTGCTGCTAGGAAACACCCTTTCCTAGCAGGAAGCCCCCATTGAATTCAATGGAATCGAGGACTGAGCAGATGTGCATAGGATTGTGCTGAGAATCGGTTTGGTGCCACTGTCCTGAATGTTTTTCTGTGCAGTATTTTACAGTGTGCTTTCTTTCTTAAGTTTGTACTGCTTCTGAAATTTAGGTAAACAATCTCAAATTTCAGAGGTCAGGGAGGGGGGATTAAGCAGGAATACACAAACAGATAACTTGGGATGCTATAACTGACAGGCAAGTAGGGTGACCCTGTGTCCTCTCCAGAAGAGGACAGTCCTCTCTTTGAAGGGCCGTGTCCTCTCCAGAAGAGGACAGTCCTCTCTTTGAAGGGCCGTGTCCTCTCCAGAAGAGGACGGTCCTCTCTTTGAAGGGCCGTCATGGGGAGCTCTCTGTTTGAAGGTGTTCTCCATTTGAAGGAGATAAATCTGAAGATAAAGATAAAGAATCCTTAAAGATAAGGAAGCATCATGAGCAAGGAGAAACAGGGCCTCAAAGTCATCTATCAACACTTTTCCTGTGGACTAGATGGATTACCTAGCCTAAGATCCCCCTGGTGTTGTGAAATGCCCTTCTGTTTCAATTATAGGGTTTATTTCTATACATTTATCAATTGCTATACGTGTACTTGCACATGTGCATATGCACTAGCCCACGCACATTTAATGCACATCCGTGTGTCCCTGCATCCTGTTTTGTCCCTTTTTTAGTGAGGCATTAGGTGGCCGCCCTGCTAGCAAGTCTGTTGGCATAAAGGCATCCTAATTCTGAGGTCTTCTGCTCGCTCGTCCTCCAGACACCAGTCTCCATTTGGCTATGGCGGTAATTACATCGCAAAGCTCTGGACATGCATCTGCCGTGCGGTCTCAAGAGGCGTGAGAGTAAACTGCCAGAAGAGCCTCCCATGGCAAGTACATGTCTGACGGACCTTACTAAGCAATGAAATGCTGACCCAAGCTAGACCTGGAGGACCAGCCTCCTCCTCGTTTCTTTAGCAAGCCGCCGTGGGTTCTGATGTATTGTATTTCAAAAGGGAAGAAAATGGAGGGGCAGAGAGGTAGAAATTCTAGTCCTCTGGCAACAAGATCAGAAGAAGGAAGAGAGAGGGAAAAATTACAGCTTGCCCTCTTCGGCTATACTATAGCAGAGCTTCTCAGAAATAACTACTTCTATCAAATAGTGAAGCAGCAGAGTCACTGTAAAAACAGCCATAAAACAAGGTTGCAATTTTAACCTTCCTCTCAAAACCTCAAGATGAATATCATAGAGAAATAATTAGATATGTAGAACAGACACTCCAAAATCAAAAGCCCTCCTTGAGCCTTGAACGTTGCGCAAGCCAAAGGGCAGAGGGAGAGAAAGAGCTGGAATATTGGGCTCCAAGTTCTCCCTGTGAGAACTGATCCACACAGATAAAGACCTATATAAATATCTCTGGAGCGCTTCTCATGCCATCATTATCTCGCTGGCTTTGCTTTTCCTCCACGGAAGAATAAAAAATCACAGCAAGCCAAGCCTGTGCAAACAACAGCAAATAAAAACATGGGTAAGATGGAGCAGCAGGAGGGACGGGAGGGGAAAGGGGGCTGGAGATGGGGGGTGCCCCAACAACTTTGGCTCTACTGTGGGGCACCAGACAAGCCTGTCATACCCGAAAGCAAAAACCATGCTTATGAAATGGTTTCCCAGTGAAGGCCAATGCTAACAAGCCTCAGGGAAGAGACACGCGGAGCAAGCCAGAAGTTTCTTGAAATCTGCTGGAAGAAGGGGAGGTGGGTGGGTGCGGGGTCTTATTAGAAATTATACTTTCCGCCTGGGAAATGGCTGAGGGACGAGACAAAGGGATCAGTCCCTCATCTGGATAGAATATTAAATCAACCAGAAAGTTGCAGGATGGGGTGGAAGGAGAAAGAGGCACCAAAACAGATGTAAAAAGTTAAGCGGAATCACACACAAAGCAACACGGGCTTGGAGATCAATTCCATTGCAGAACAAAAACATTATGAGCAAAAGTTCATTCAGATGTTTCAGTGATGCTCTGAAAAGCCATTGAGCAGTGGAGGTAATAAAAAAAGTCCTGAACTTCAGATTACATTTAAATTGCATGTGTCTTTAAAGCCGAATGTCTGTATAATGAACCGGTATGAAGTGCTCACTGGAGAAAGGAGACCTTTTGCTTCTTCTTTTCTTTTCTTTTCTTTTTTTGCCTTCCTTATATATTTATAGTGCAGTGGGACAACTTAAACATCCCATGTTTTTGGAGATGAGTTTGTGCTTTAAATACGTGGCATATAGGGATATGGAGGGAAACACATTACGATCTGTAGGTAACTGATCTTGCCCAGTTTTCGATCCTAGCACAAAGAGAATTTTTGTTTATTTTATCTATTTTTCACATTGGACAGGGGAGATAAGGAGAGGGTGATGTTCTTCCTCAGGAAACATTTTAGAAAATTCAGATCAGCTTTAAGTGACTTGTCTCATAACAAGAAAAGCACAATTATTGTTCTTCAGCCTTTTGTCAAATAAGGCATGCAGGGAAGATTGATTTAAATCACACTGTGGAATCGAGTGTAAAAACACAGGGCCAGTGCAAAGCTCAGCTCTAGCAAAAGCAAAGCGGCAAAGAGAAATGAAATGCCCAGGACTAATAGTTGCAAGGAAGACTAGACAGTAACGGGCGGGCCTGGTCCCACCATCGGCCATGTTCTGACGCTTACTCCAGGTAGAAGGTTTGGAGGGGAGGCAGAAGGAGAGCCCCCCCTCTCTCACCCCCTCCCCACCTGCCTAGGCAGCCTGGGCAACCAGAAAAACCATCCTGCCCCTCCAGCAATGCCCCCGCCCCCGCACTGCTCAAGTTCTCCCAACTACCAGCTGCTGCCTCGCCATAAGATGGGCACTTCTGAATCATCAAAAGAGGAGCAAAGAAGGTGCCCATCTGCATGGAATTTGCACTTTCGGAAATCCCTATTACACCTTAGAGAGAGGAAGAGTGAGACTTGGAAGGGCAGCAAGGAAGAAACAAAAAGCAATCATCAAGAGCAAGGTTGTTTCACTGGGGACCAAGGCCAAGATCATCCGATCCTTATGTAAGGGTGTGAAAGCAAGGCATGGAAGAAAGCTGAGGGAGAAAACCGTGGTGTGTTCAAAACATGGTGCTGGAGGGGAGCTTGGCAAATATCCGGCCCAACAGAAAGATGGACTAGTTGATCCCAGACCCAAGTAAGCCAGAAGTTGCCCTGGAAGCAAAAGTGATGAAGCTGAGGCTGTCAAACTTCAAGCACCTCAGTGAGGAGGCAGGACTCCTTGGAGAAGACAGTCATGCTAGGGGAGAGTCAAAGGCGGAAGAAGAAGGGAAAGTCTAATTATGAGATGGATCAATTCCATAAAGAAGGCCATGACTTGGATATTATAAGAACTGAGCTGGATTGGGAAGGACAGGATGTTGACTGAGATGCCTGCTCTCCAGCCATCCATTCTGGGGTGTTCTTCTGGTTTATTTGCTTTAAAATGGAACTGGACAGAGTAACCCCAAATGGAGGGTGCCTTCGATTAGAGACAATCCTCTGCAAAAGAGGGTGCCTTGCCACTCTACGAGCTGCTCCACAGCTGTACCAGCACCCTGCTGAGCCATGGGGGATTCCTCCTGCGATCCCCAAGGCTCCAACTGGGCACAGAAAGCTGCACATGAGTCTTTTTTTTCCTTTGGACTGAACTGTTGCAGCCAAGGAGAAGGCGTGGCAGCGGCTCCCAGCCAGGCAGTCCACGGCTGCCAGGATCTGACCGGAGCTGGAGCACCAGACTAGGCAGCAATTAGCCATGGACTTGGGGCTTGAGTCCTGCAAGGTGCACTGGGGCTTTCTTAAAACACGCTCCAAATCATGCCTTTCAGAGCTGCGCATGACCTATAAAGCCCTAAACGGCTTGGGTCCTGGTTACCTGAAGGAGTGCTTACATCCATATATGCCCGGCCGCCCCCTGAGATCAGCGGGAGAGGCCCTCCTCCGGGAACCCTCCGTTAAGGAAATTAGGAGGGTAGGTACTCGGAGGAGGGCTTTCTCTGCGGTGGCGCCCAATCTATGGAATGAGCTCCCCAGAGAGGTCTGCCTGGCGCCGTCGTTATTTGTTTTTCGGCGCCAGGCGAAGACCTTTTTATTTAAGCGTCATTTTAATTGTTAATATTATGCTTATTTTATCTGGCCAGGACGACTTATTTTATATTGTTATTTTTTGTATTTTAACTTTATGTTGTGAGCCGCCCCGAGGCTTCGGCAAATGGGGCGGCATAGAAATGTTTTAATGAATGAATAAATAAATAAATAAATAAATAAAATGATCACCATTGTTTACTGGTGCGTAAGTGCATGTGCTCCGATTTGGATCAGGACTGTGACAAATCAGGATGGTGAATTGAAGCTTGACCCTTCCCATTTTTGTCTCAAAAGTTCACCGTCACTCCCATGGGGGGGGGGGTCAATTTAAGCAAAAGTCCCACCGCTTGATTTTTAACCCCCCCCCCCACACACACACACCCCTTGGCGACTAGCTCCACTGGAGTCATTTTTTTTAAGCACCCACGCCCAGGGGTAGAATTTCAAAATGAAGACAGAAGGGGCAAATACTTCAATTTACCTTTCCCAGATCACCACAATCCTGATCCAAACTGGGCCATTCATCCTTACACTTAAATAAAGAAGCCGGCCATGCATAGCTCTGCAGTGCGTGATTTGAAGAACATCTGGTCTGTCCACAAAGACTGCAGGGCTTTGCTAAACATCACAGGTGGCTTCTCTGTCCTGCTGGTGAGTCAACGGGACCAAGGGGGTAGCAGTTCCTGGGACAGACAGCAGGGGCAGGCCCCATAGAAAGACTCCCCTTCATTCAGTGGCCTTCAATGCCCTTCCCTTAAGTTCAGTTTGGAGATTCACTGTGAAGCTAACATACTTTGTTCAGATTAGCTAAGATTAACCTAGTTATTTGTTAAGAGGAACTTAGTATTTAAAATGTAATAAATAAGAATTGGGTTTGGGGTTTTTTTAGAAAATCTGATTTATGTTTCTTAAATTCTATTTTTATTTTTAAATAGCTTTGCATTCTCCCTCACTGTTCACTGTATGACTTTTGTCTGCATAACAGCATGGGAAGCTGCCTTATCTTAGTTGCGTGGCCCATTTAACCCGGCATTGCCAACACGGACTGGCAGCAGCTCCCCAGGAGAGGGGAGGGGAGGAGAGGAGAGATCAACATTTTCTTTGAATGCTCTGACAGAAGCCAGAATCCTGACTGCATTGCAAACAATCATGGCAACACCTTGGGTAATCAGGATTCCATTTAACCTGTTCTGTATCTTGCCAAGCTCAGTGTAAACTTAGCATAGAAAATAATGTGTGTGTTTTCCAAACAATTTGGTAGAGCCTTATTGGCCAAAATCCATCCATGCGCAGGCCCTTTTCTTCTCTCCTTTGCACATTTCCTTCTTTCCAGGGTTTTGTTTTGTGCTCTCTCTCTCTGCCTCTCTTTCAAAGGCATCCAATCATTCTGTTCATTTGATACTCATTACTGCAGATGAGAGGGGTCTGAGGCAATGTTTGCCTGGATGCTTTTCTCCCTTGGCCAGAATTCAGGACAGAACATGAATGTTTTACGTGATTTCTTGAGCTCGAGTGGCATTTGCAGTGCCAGACGAAACACAAACAGAGACAGAAGAAGCCTACCCAGAATTCATTTTGCTGTGATTTTACACTGGTGCTGCATCTCTGTCAATAGTGACAGAGGCTCTTGTACGATGCGGGTGGTAGAAGCAGCTCAGAGACCAAGAAGAGGGTGTTCCTGTCCATACATGAAGGTTGGCACATAATACCCATAGCTTCTATATATGAAGGACCTGTTTCTGCCTTTTCTTGGAAGCTAACCAGGGTGTGGCCAGGTTGATGCCTGGATGCGTGACTTGAATGCTGTGAGCCGCCCAGAGAGCTCTGGCTACCGGCATTATAGAAATGCAATGTCACAAAAACGTATTTATCCTGCATTGCAGGAAGCATGCAAAAAGTCTGGGTACTGTGTGAAAGAATGCGAAGCTTCAGGACCCAGTCATTCCAAAAGGGGGCATCAAAGTTGCTCTACCCAAGAACCTCCACAGTCCTGTCCACATGGCTGCCACGGGGTCTCTTGGCTCTCACACCATCCTGTGTGTCAGAAGGAAGTACTGAGAAGAGACAGCAAACGGAGGAGAAGGTATCAAAGCATGGGTCAGAGCCCTGGTACATCTAGCTCGGTATTGTCTCCCCTCGTCTGGAGCCACTGGAGATCCAACCCGGGATCTGGGGGATGTTACGAATGAGGCATGTCCTCTCTCTGAAGGACGGAGCATAAGGCTCTCATCCTCTGGCTGGCCATCTGGGGGTGGGACCAAGCAGAAAAGCACCGTGTTCTGATCAGCGCAGCAAGCTAGATGAGAACGAGGTGGAGCTTTTCCCTGGCTTGGGAGGAACTCCACCCCAAGCAGCCCACACGAAGGCTGACAATCAGCTGTCTTCACTAGGGAGGACTATAAGAGCTTCCTCCTCAGGCTGGGCCTGGGCAACAATCGTTTCTCTTGCCTCTGGCTTCTCTTGGCGTGGCTTCTCCACTTGAGCCCCTCTCCTACGGCCCCAAGGGCAGCAGCTGGTTACTACTCAAGAGCCACCCATGGCTATCCTTGGAAGCTGCTCTCACACGTGCGTGCAGGGAGCTGTGCAAGCCCTTTCCCCCACCCCCAACTTTGACCTCAATCCTGAAGGTCAACCGTGGTGCAGGACACGGTGGTCCCCAGGGCACCTTCCTCGGTTCCCACCCAGATACTCTCCTCCCTTGAATGTTTATTTTAAAATAGGGTTAGATTTTCTAACAGGCAGTCCAAAGTGGCTTCTTCTACCTTAAGTTTTCCTGACTACCTCTCAGCAAGTCCCTTGTCCTTAGTTCCTAGGGACCGTCTGATGGTTGGGCCCCAGGATGGTTTTCCACATTTCCCAGTGTGCCCACAGACCAAACCGACTGGCTACTCCTGGTATCATGTCACTCCTGTTGTTCCGTCTATTACCAGGACGATATGGAAAAGAAGTGCCAGAACGCAGCCCCTGGGTTATTCTGAAGACTTATGAAAGGGCCCTTCCACTCAGGTCCAAAACATTGATGTGCTCTTTTAATTTAGCTTTCCACAGTCTGATCCACAGGGTTTGGACTAATTCCGAAGTGTTTGTGTGGGCAAAACTTCCATCATTTGCAGCTGGAGTTTTGCCGAAGTCAGAAATACGTAAAGATGTTAAGGTTTGGCATGCAATCAACTTC
The DNA here is from genome assembly GCF_004798865.1 of Varanus komodoensis. Taxonomy (NCBI): domain Eukaryota; kingdom Metazoa; phylum Chordata; class Lepidosauria; order Squamata; family Varanidae; genus Varanus; species Varanus komodoensis. Next base: position 5,658,011 of record NW_025335550.1, on the reverse strand, counting down.
AGCAAATAGCAAGCAATAGATGATGCCAAAAGCATGTTCTGGGAAGGAAACAGCTTGGCTTGGCGTTCACAGAAAAACATTCTCTGCTGCAGATTAATCTCTTTACAACTGGAAGAATACAAAGCCCCCTGGCCTTTGAGCTTTGGGTTTCGAGGTAAGAGTGCAAAACTCTGTACATTTCTCCCTCCACTTGCTTAATACAATAGTATATTTCCACATGAGATCCAGAACTATGCACTCAAAGGGATTGGGGGAAGATCAGGTATGGTTTTTAATTACTGGGATTTGTTTCAATGAGAAATGTATATAAATTTCATGAATAAACAAAATTTAGCCTGCCTGCCCTCCCATGTTTCAGACCATATGTGCTTACCATTCAGGTTTTCACCTGAATGAACACACATATGAGGGAAAGAGGATTGGGCTCAGCTGTTCAGCAGAATGTTTGAGAGATCCTCCACCTGTACCAACTGTATGGCAGCCTTCCCCAGCCTTGATCCTTCCAGGTGTTTTGGACTCCAACTCCCATCAGCCCCAGCCAGAATCAGCGGTGCTCGGGAAGGACAGGAGTTGGTGCCCAAAATATATGGAGTGACCCAGGTTAGGGCAGATTGATACATGAAATCTGTTCTGGAATCACACAGCTGAAGATCCCTTCGCACACATGTGCTGAAGCAGGTTCTTTCTGACACATGCGCATACAGGGTCTGTCCGGCACCACACCAGATTCGTATAGAGGCGCGCTAACAGCTACAAGCGGGCACAATTCAGCAGCTGAACAGGAGTTGGTATTTCTGGTGATTAAAGATGCCATATCCCCAGCATGGCAATTTCAACTTGAGCATCTCCAGGCCTTTCAACTCTACGAATGTATATCCAACCCTTGAAACCAATTTGGTGCCAACTTCTCCCCAGAAATTTGCAGTGGTTCCCATGTCCATGGACTTAAGGAAGAGCTAATTTGGAGAAGTAGACTAAGAGTGGATATGGACGGTTAGGGGTCAGCGCGGATGCTCGAAGAGACACTAAGAGCTCGGTTCGATGGGAGACTCACCTTTAGTTCCTTCTAAAGCAGAGCTCGGGAATTGAACCTGCCGTGAGCTCCTTGGGTCATCCGGAGCTTGTAATCTCCCCCACTCTGGTGAACAACCTGCTCACAAATGGTTTTCCATTTTGTAGATGAAAGCCAGCATCTCAAAGAGTGCCTGGAACCAGATCAAAGCAAATTAAAGACAGGCGTGTGTGCAAAGAGAACAACAAGAACCCCGCCCCCTCAGCTATATTAATTTGCAGCTTGACTTGGGTCTATGCTTTAGAGAAAGACAGGTAAGAAGTATAACTAACATGCCTCAGTAGAATGAGCGCAGATTAAACTTGGCCATTTTTCTGGCTCTTCCAAGCCAGGTCCTAGTGCCAACGACATCGGGAGGTAGAGGCCCTGGAGCAAGGCGGCCTCTCCCTCACCCTTCCCACTGCTGCTCCCATGCCTCTGTTTGTCCTCCTGGCACGATTCTCACCAAGAAAACGCAAAGCGAGTGGAAGATGCTGTTCTACTTGCTGCACTGGCTCTCCAGTTGACCTCCCCACCCAATGGAGAGATACTGGGCCCCGTGAAAGTTGGCTTTTTGGGTTTCTCTGGCAGTCTGGGCCGCTTGTCGCACTGGATGACAATGCAGACTCTCGCCTTCCCAATCCAGGATTTGGCCCCCTGCTTGTGTCAATGTCTCCGGCCCTAAATTCCCGCCTGACCAATGCAGTACTTGAATTCCCGCCTACTCACTGGAGTGAGGGGGGCAGCACTAGCTCTTTGCCAACTTTTTAAGGGCCTGGGCTATCAGACTGTGAAAGAGAGGGCACCATGGAAGAGACGACAGAAGACGGAAGGATCCAAGGGGGACCGGAGCCTTTGAAACTCCCTCAGGGTCTTGTCCAGTTTCCTAAAGTTCCTCTAACCACGCAGAGCAAGGCTGTTCTGGAAGAGGCAGCAGGGGACCCAGGAAAGGAGCAAGACCTGTTGCCTTGCCCAGTCCCTCACCCTGGATGAGGAGACAGGAGAGATGAGCTACCCAGGTCTTGCTGGCTGGCTCTCCACCAGCAGGAGAGGGCAGGGCCTGCAGCATGAATGAAAGGGATGGCTTGGGGAGAAGGTTCCAGTTTGCATCCACACGCTCTTTACCTGAGCAGAGGCTTCCTTTCAGCTTGCTAGAGGGCTTTTCGGGTTGCCTTGTCTTGCTAGCTGTGACGTGCCAATCAAGATCCATATTGCAAAGGCTCGTCTCGTGTTCTGGCGCTTCGGGCAAGAAGGGGAGGCTCTGGCTCACACATTCACAACTGCACATCTGGCCCGAAGACCCACTGAGAGACTGAGTGTCTGCCCTGGTGCACAAACTTTTTGTCCCTGGGGGTCACGTTTGATGGGCCGTCAGGCGCCACACTTGCACAAGCGCACACACATTCTCGCTCTGTGATCCTAACGCCGGTTTCTCCTTTCTCACCACTAGCCACAGTGGGTGGAAGGATCTCTGGGGAACCAAGCGGGAAGTCCTGGAAAGGTAGAATTTGGCTGTGTGGGATAGAAGGGTTAGAAAGACCATGGGAGGGAGGGAGGGAGAATAGCAGTACCTTTTCCATTTGACCAGTGCAAATGCAAGATATCTTCATCACAGTTTGATTCTTGTAAGCATTTATGGATGTCTCTGCATTCGGGACAGAAGTAAAGTATTTAAAACCATAGCCCTGCAAGCAGAAAGAAGATCACGGACAGATTCATCCATCCCTTGCTGACAAAACAGCTCCAATCTGCCTTGTCAAGCGCTCTTTAGCATCTCCACCACAGACATGCAAGACCCAGGCCACCTCCCCAACCAATCTGGAGGGAGAATCAGGCGATCGCCGCATCCTTGCTGCTCCTACAGAACAGCCTCATCACTCAGAATGATGGTGCAAACTCAGACGACACATGCAACCAATGTGGGGTGTGTGTGTGTGTGTGTGTGTGTGTTTTACGGCAGCTCCGAAGAAGCCCTACTGACCATGTTGGTTGAGGCGCGTGGAGCGCCAGACTGCCTGCCCTTGTCCTCACGTGGAATTTGCTTTGATGTCATCTGTAACTGTGCACGCTGACCTACGCTACCGTGCAGCTTTTGGTGGCTAAGCTAATCATGGCTTTGAGGCTCCTGCAGTATCTGGAGACTCAGCAGGAAAGAGAGTTTCATAGTTAAACTCTGAATTCACTTATTTTCATTCTTTGATGTTATTTTAATCTAGTTTTGATGGGACTTTCCTTCCCTCTTCCCTCACTGCCCACTTCCCGATCATGCATTGCAGGGTGATTTATTATTTTATTTTTGCGGGAATGAAATGAACATTCTGAGCAGGATGGGAACTTGCTCATCACAACTCGTGCTTCAACGATAAGCACTGCTGAGTGAGCAAAGATGGGACTGGGCAAAGTTGTGCCCACACCCCCAGCGAGTTCCTGTTGTGACAAAATGCTGCGAAAGCTCAGACCCATTCTACTAGCCTGCCCAGAAAGCCCCAGAAAAGCTGGAGGCAAATCTTCAGGGGCCCTGAAGGGCCCTCCTTCTCAGGGCCCCTGCTGCCAAATTTCGGTGAGTGATGACTCAGAGACTGGACCGTGGGAGCAAGATGAAGCAAGAGACATGACATGACCAGGGACTGTAGCCACATAGATATCAGAATTAGTACCGTATCGATAAGGGTTTTCAGGCCATGGACCATATTGGGTGGGCTTAAATTCAGGAAGAGAGGCCTAGTATCCTGGGCCAGTGTGAGAAGGATGAATGCTAGAATTATCCTCCTGCCAATATATATATGTATCTTAGGAAAAACAGCCCTGCAAGGAGAATGACCCATTGTCTAGGGACACTTGGAGATTTTCCCATCAATGGCAGCCAGCAAATGCAGCCAGAGAACCAGTAGCACAGAGAAACAATACTCACAACCATCACGAAGCAATCAAGCACCCATCCAACAAGCCCGTCTTCCCATAGAGGCAAGTACAGAAGGAACCGCATGGCACAGGAACTTGGGAAAGGGGCTGAGACATGCTCTGATCATAGCAGGAATATGGGGAGAAAAATATTCAAAAAATAAAAAAGGTCATTGCACTGCGCGTTGTGTTGGCAACGGCATGTTGCTAGCCAGTCACCGTCACCCACAGTTTAGCTGCCGCTTCCCACCATCCTCCCACTTCAAGTTTGACAACGCCGAGCAAAAATCACAGAAGCAGATCCAAATGACTTCTACTGATCATTCGCAGTAGATCATTTACAGTTGTTACAGTCATCTTCACCCTTATTTTGTACTTGGGGCATGCTAAAGAGTTGTCTTCCCTACACCACCCTGATCTTTTCCTCCGGCTTTGCAAATGAATAACAGGAAACAGACAACACTCCTTAACTTTTCTTTAATCTTCCTCACTAGAGTCTCCATTCCCTTTGCCAAAATAAAAAAACGCTAATTGTCCGGATGATCTCATTACTGTCAACAAGACTGAACCCTTGAAGTCCCAGTGCTGAAACATGGATACATTTAGACACCCCCCCCAATTTTTTTTTTTAAAAACCAAACAAACTCAGGCACGATGCTTACATGTTGTTCAATGAATAAATAAAAGCTTATGAGATGAACGGACACCATGGGAGAACTTCAGCTTGTCAGAATTATACAGTGACATTAATCACAGTCTAACAGGAATGCTACAGGGTGGCTCACACAAAGTTCTCATTATATCTTAAAATAAAACCAAAAGAAAGAAAGAAAGAAAGAAACCCCACTCCTTCCAAATCCTTGGAAGTCGTCTTCTAAAGCTGAACATGAAAACACAATACAAATGTGACTTCTTTGTTACAGAGGGTGGCATAAGCCCTGGAAGGTTGTCATGTTGAGTGTTGGTATCCAACCTAGGAGGGTGGAAAACAGAACCCTTAAGAGGAAAGGTTGGGTGGATTGTGGCACATTGTTTAGGTGACAACTTCTACTGTGCAACCCTAAGCATTCTTACTCAGTAGTAAGTCTACTGTGCTCAGTAAGGCTTACTAACTTGCATCTTTCATCAGTCAACAAGTTCACCCAGGGGACAATCATAGAATCATAGAATAGATTGTGTTGCAGGACACCATTTACACCATCCCACTCAGGTGGCTGTCCAGTTTAACCTTGAATGTCTCTAGTGTGGGAGAGCCCACCACCTCTCTAGGCAGCTGGTTCAACTGCCATATTGCTCTGGCCGCAAGGAAACTTTTTGATTAGATTGATTAGCAACTAAAATATGGCCCACCCTTAGCAGAAACAGAGTTTCAGAGCTGACAGGAAACTTGGGGGTGCTTTGGTTCAACCCTTGCTCCATGCAGGACCTGTAGAACCTGAGAAACTCTTGTCCAAATGCTGCTTAAATATCTCCAGCAGAAGAAAACCTTCAGAGGGTCCCAGGGCCAAAAAGATGTTACTGTCATGGACTTGGATCTCCCCTTCTTGCCTTTAGTCTCCAAAAGTACCGGGCAGTCTCTTTGTGGGCAGATCTTTATTGACACTTTACAGCTGCAAGTAGTTCTAAAAGTCCTCTAGAAAGCTGCAAGTTGGCCCTCTTCACCCATCAAGAGTGATCGTTGAGCCCAGCTTGGGGCTTCTCCCTAGAAGCCATCCCTTCAGAGATTCTGGGACTCCACCTCAAAGTAGCTTCCACTGTTGAAGGCCAGCTGGTGAGAGCAGCACAAACCCTCTAATGGGCCAGTTCATCTCTCCCAATAGCTCATCATGGGACCAGGAAACGGGAAGGGAACAGCTCCTCCTCCTCCTCCTCCTCCCCTCCTGACCCTTCCACAACTTTCCTACTCTCCTGGTCAGCCTGGGAGAGCTCTTGAGGGTACTTCAAAGGCCACACCTTCACCTCTGCACCTTCACCTCTGCACAGGATGCCCATGGTAGGCATGTCATGAGCAGGGCTGGCTGGAGCCGGGGGTCAGACTAGATGGCCCAGGAGACCCCTTCTGACTCGCTCAGTTTCTATGTTAAATTTGGGAAAGTATAAGCTTCCCCACAGAATTGTGCTCTAGGTCTGTAATAACACATTTTCAATATCTTTCCACAGCATCTACATGCCCCAACTTTGATCACGAGTCAGGCTGCATCTGTCTATTTGCCGATTCAGCCATATATCTGATTATACTGCTGGCCTTTCTCTGGAATTCTGAATGTACTTCTCTGGAATGTTAAAGTGAATTGCATAATAAAAAGACCATCCACCTGTAAAATATTGACGATTGTCCAGACCTTCTCAGCAATCACCACGTGGCCAGGTTTATACTGAGCAACGGGGAAGGCAAAGCAGACACCACATCTTAGTTCCCACTTTCGTTCACCTTCCACAAGATGCTTCTCATGTGCCATATGGATGAAAACTCCTCACAGTGTCTTAAAAACCAACCGATTATTTAGCAGAGCATCAAATGCTGGAAGATATTTTGGGGGCAGGGGAGGAAGGAAGAGAAGGTTCTCCGCGAAGGGAAGGGATGTTTATTAAATTCATCCAGAAGGAGGCTGAAGGAAGCTATTAAGACCCACATCTGCTTCTCAAGTTTTAGTGTCGGAGGAATTCTTAAAGGCCTCAGAGGTTCCCGCCAGGAGAATCTTTGTATTCGTGTTACTCACAGGTGTGCTGCAGCCTCAGTTTTCTCACAGAAAAATCAGAGTCGAGGGAGCGACGCGGGGAGAAATCCATCTTAGGCAGGCTTCCTTTGGCGCTTAGGAGTGAGCACACTCTTAAAAGGCTGCTGGGGGTTTTGTTTCCTTTTCCAAAGGCAGCCAGGATGCCAAATATTCCTTGACTTGCAGGATTTTAGGACATTCCTTGATGAACCAAACATGCACCAGGTGCACCAACTCCTTCTTTTAAGTAATTATCTAGGGACTTTGCCATCCTAGAAATCTAGGATGTGTGGATAACAGCATGACGGCAAGGTGATCTGCGTGGGACAACCCTTGAAGTGTGTCTGATAATTTGATACCTATTGGCCAGGTGTGCTGGGAATGGGCTCACTCTCTCCTGCGTTGCTTCCAAACAGTAAAGACCAGTCTCTATTCTTTCGGGTTTAAGAAAGGGTGTGAAGACACATCACTCCCCTCTTTGGTGATAGCATTTTAAATTGCATTTCCATTTAATACTTTGCTGTTTTAATGTCCTCACTTCTGTGTGGTCGTTTTCAATGGCTGCACGTGGCCTTGGTGGTCTTTAGCAAATGCAGTGGTATGTGCATAAAAGTAAAATCAGTTCAGATTATCTCAGCACGACTCAGAGAACGTGGAAATCTAGTGGGCTGCAAAGCTTCCACCTGCACAGCAGCCCAAGAGCTCCGATATGATCAGGTCGTATCACCCTTCTCAGGCATCACTAACTGCATCAGCATCACAAGTGTCTATCCAACAACAGGCTGGGCTGCTTTGCCCAAATGGCAAGACATACGGAGCATCTGCCATGCAGCTGCATTTAAAGCACAAACACGGAAGGGAGGGTCCATGGCCCAGTGGTCGGTCACCTACTCCAAATGCAGAAGATCCTGGACTCAATCCTAGGCATCTCCAGGTAGGATTGAAAACATTCTTTCTGAATCACTGGAGAGCATCCACAGCGGACACTCAGTGTCCGCCATACTTGATGGAGGTTCTGATGCAGTATAAAGTGGACGGCCACATTCCTATGTCCATAGCCGTTTGCATGGGCAACGCAGCTTTATTCTTGCTACTCACACTGGATGAAAACTCCCTCCTCCATGGTATGCATGGTGCCTCCTAAGAGTAGCATCACAAAAAGCAGGCTGCATCACATCTTCTTCTTCCCTTAAACAAAGCACAACCTTACAGCATTGTTACAGATGCTTGAGGGACAGCTCTCAGACTTCCACTCTGTAGTGGGTTTAATGATGGATCGGAAAGGTTATATCCACAAAAACCTGACATCTGCTTTGTGTTATGGATGTGATGAAAGCACCCACTTGGGCGGCTGATACCAGGGACGCCATGTTCTCACAGCTGCAGATTCATTGGATGTGTTTGGCTGATTTGTGGGAAGAAAGCCCTCTGTTGGAAACGCATGAAGGGAGCACTAGACAGGAAAGGTGCAAGAAACAGCGGCAAGAGGCCAGTCCTAAGATAAGGCTCATGGGGCATGAAACACTGCAAGACATGATGCTCTGGCGCATGAGCATCACTGGTGATATGTGGAATGAAAGACCAGTGTCCGGCACACCTGGAGGCCGGGGAAGCATCGCCAAAGACCAGGTAGGGAGCGGGACACCTCCTGCTCCTTCGTCTCCCCCAGACACATCAAGCTCCGTCTTGTTCAGTCCAGCCAGGTTTATTCAAAAAGCACCCGAGCCAAAGTTTGGCACAAGACAAACAGCAAACGATGCCGCATTCCTTTCCCAGAAGCACAATACACAGCCCAAAACAAAGTGAACAGTAATCAGATTGTTTTCTTCTTGAATGAATCGCCTCTTCATCATAATAAGAATAAAAAGCACTGAGGCCTAGAAAGCAATGGAAGGGCCACAAATTGAAAACATTCTCATGTTTTACGAGGCATCCACTAACCTCTTGGTCTGAGAAACCGTTCTCTGGGTCATCGCTACTGCAAGAGACTTCTTTGTGGTTTTGGGGTGGAGCAGCTCTCCCTCCAATGTCCAATTTCCTCCCCGCAGGGATGCCTGGGAATTACAGCGGTGCGATGGAAGATGTCGGTCTTAATTCCTACCCCGATCATCACCAAACTACGAAGCTTGGATAGGGGTTACAACAGTTAAACTAATCTAAAACTGAAATACATTTGTCTCAAACATCACACAGGTTTCTTTTTCGCTTTTCTTTTTTGAAGAAGACGACACAATTCAAACACACAATTCTGCCTTCCCCTCTTCCCTTTGACAACTACAAAGAAGGAAAAGGCTGTTTAAACAAACAACAGATGTGAGCAAAGCTAAAGCCAAGCTGTATGCTAAAGCTAAAGCAAAGCTGTATGCTAAACCCATATTAAAGGCATATGCCATTGTCTCTCACCTTAACGATATGTGCATTTTTCTATTAAGGCCACGGTTTTGTCCTGTGAGATATTCCTGCTAACATAGTAGGGGGCTCGTAGGTGTACCTTAAATAGGCACAAATATTTTCTATAACATGAAACTCAGATTATTTCTCCCTCACCCTGAGATTCTATTCAGACGCTTTCAAAGGTTTCAGTGGAGCTCACTTCCAAGTAAGCATGTTTAGGACTGCAGCCATAGCGTATGAAGAAGGGCTGTCCAGCTGAATAAAAGTACAGGTTGCAAAGCAAAATGTAGTAAAAAGCTTAAGGGAAATATCACTATAAACAAAACATCCTTAAGGATTAGAGGGACATGTTTTAAAAGGTGACTTAAACACACAGACGAATTAACATCCCTGCACAAGTCTCCTTGTGTGCATTTTATGGTAGCACTTTATAATTTCTGCCTCCCATTCGTTTCACGATGATGTCACCACTGGCAGTTCTTCACCCAGTTAGGGGATTTATGGAATGCTCCAACAGGTTCTAGACATGTCTGGGGATGGAAGGCTGGAATCATCCGGGCCCCCAGCTGCAACCTTCCTTCCCCACAGCTGGTGTGGCAAAAGCGGACCAAGCGCTCTCCAAAGTCAGGAAAGCAACCTTGGAGAGGAGTTCGAGAGAGCCGGGAGGGAAGATGATGGGAGCAGCCAGAGTACAAGATCTCCTGAAGCTACTCCAGCTGCCTCTCCTCCCCCTGAACACGCTGCATGCGTACATGCCCTGGCATCCATTGAGAAAGCGTGGCTGTAATTTAGAGAGGGCATCTCAACACAGCGCGGAAGACTGCCAGCATCGCTGGGCCTGCAGTCCAAGTGCTGTTGGTGGGAACCTTCAAGGCCGAGCCTTCCCTCCTGATGGGCCTTCTCTTTAAATGGGTCGAACAGGAGAGGCCTCTTGCAGCCCCTCAGAGGAGAACTGTCCCCTGCAAAGGAGCCTCTGGCCACCCTAGGTCAAGCACACAATGCAGAGGGGTGCGCTGCCTCCACTGTTGTCTTGCAAGCATGGACTTTGGGGCAATCGGCGGCAGCAGTTTCAAATAACGCGGCTTTCTATGAACCCCGACCAGCTTCTTCCACGTTGGGGAAAGTGCACGCTGATGGACCGTTTTCATTTTTTTAACTTCAGGGAGAAATTTGTGCAAATGCACATTTGGAGTGCCTGTGCTTAAGCATCTATATCTGAGTCTGAGAGAGACTCAGTAGGTATGAGGGATTATCATTATGTGTTATACGATATATTTACTATTATAACAAATAGTGTTGCTTATATATATATATATATATATATATATATATAATGTATTTATTAATTTATATTAAATATTTATGATTATATCATATAAACTATATATTTATGATCATTATAAATAATATTTGTTATATATTTATACATTCATTTATAATATATGTATTATGTTATTCATAAGATGAAACTCAAATACTTTGGCCACCTAATGAGAAGGGAGGACTCACTGGAGAAGACCCTGATGCTGGGAACAACTGAGGGCAAAAGAAGAAGGGGACGGCAGAGGATGAGGTGGCTGGATGGGGTCACTGAAGCAGCCGGTGTTTGGACTCCAGGGGATGGTGGAGGACAGGAAGGCCTGGAGGAGTGTTGTCCATGGGGTCGCAATGGGTCGGACACGACTTCGCGACTAGCAAGCAGGCATGTTAGTCATATTACAAATATATGTATTATTTGTTATACTATACATTTATTCAAGGAACCCCGGCTGGCTCATCTTCCCAGCGACTCTGTGTGGTAGGCTAGGCTGAGAAACCATCACTAGCCCAAAGTCACCCACGGAGCATCATGGTCAAGTGGGGACCAGAACCCCAATCTCCTGTGTCCCAGTCCAGCCGCTACGCCACACTGGCATTCTAGCCCTGTGTTCCAGGATCCCCCAATGTGCCCTGCATGACGTTTGGCACGGGACTCACAGTCATCTCCTCAAGAGGAGTGTGCGAGAGGCGATGTGAGCCCCTCAGCATTTGCCACCCAAAGCAACAGCTTCGCCGCACCTCGCGATGGGGCCTCCCTTGCCCGTCTCATCACTCCTGCAAAGGTGGCCTCCAGTGATTCTTCTGCACTGCGTCCATGGGGAGAAGCTTCATCAGATGCAGGCCCAAGAACAATACTGTGGGGCAAGAGGCTTCATCACGTCTCACGATGTGCAGAGTTTCCTGGCTGTAGTTCAGCAGCACTGGAATTCCTGTGGCCGGCACACGGCCTATTTCCTCAGGTGCCGTAAGGGTCACATACCAACCGTGTGGTGAAGAGACTTCCACTCCTCACATACTTGGCGCGCAGGCCACCATTACACACTTGGAAACTGAAAACCTGGAGCAGATTTCTCTTTCCTTCAGATACAACCATAAAATGCCGTGCTCTGTTAGAGAGTTGACAGTCCGCGGCTTCTCCTCCTTTTGGTAATTTATGGGCATCTCCAACATCTCTCCTCACCTTCCTCCTTTGCATTGCTTTGAAGATATAATGAGTGTGATCTCAAAGCCAGATGTCAAATCCCATACACGCTTTAACTAATATCAGAAAACAAATATTTTTTTTCCTCTCATTCAAAATGCATCACACACACATACACTCCACCTCCTTAACCATATTTTAAGTGTTTGCTTCACTTGCTAACTTTCATCCAGAAAGAGAATTTGTGTCTGGCAGCAGTCGGGTCTTGTGGTTAGAAATCCAGTGTGTGTTGTCACCCCTCCAAGGGGAGAAAAGGAGAAAAGGGCACTGTTGATTTGTATCCAGCTAATCTGTTTGGAACTTCGCACATTTAACTGTCCAGTGGCAAGGATTTGCTTGTTCTTTTCTTTTAAGCCAGCAAAGGCAAACCAACTTATTCAGTTGGTCTACAAAGGCATTGGCTGGCCCTGTGTATAATACATTATACTTCTACGCACAATGCCAAGAGCACAAACCCCCCTGCTGAAAAGGGGCAGGGGGTTCCTATGAGGTATTTAAAATCACAGCAAAAATGCTGCCCCCAAAACCCTCCTCTTCATTTTAGCCACCCACATACGAAGGAACAAGCCCTTGGACCTAACGGAAGTTAGCACGATGTAATGGTTAAATAAGAGACTTCAGCATTTGGGTTCAAATCTCCCATCAACCCTGAAGCTGACTGGTTGACTTCAGACCTATTAACTGTCCATTTCAGGCACCTCAGTCGTGCTCCTGGCTAAAGCTGGGAAGGGCCATGCTGAATGCATCCAAGACCTCCAAAGGTAGACAGGGGTCAAGGTTGATAAATAGCCTTCTGTAAGTATGTCACTCACGCTGCAGTAAAGAGAAGTGAAGTGGATCACTACCAATTTTCAGGCTTAAAGTAAGAATGGTGCTTATTTGTTGTATTATGATAAACTGCAGAGTTCTTGTTATCTGAGGTGACTTCTGCCTTTCTGTATCTCAGCTGACTATTTGGCCAATTCTTCCAGATTATTTAGAAATTTCCTTGTAAGTTCAGTATAGCAAGGTTAGGAAAAGTACAGAAGATAAGTCCAAGAGCACTGGAAATGGCAGATCTGCTTTTCAGGATACGTGTAAAAGTGCAGAAAAGGCGAACAGCTACAACATTATTTTCAGAGTATTTGCCCCGAACCCATACGTGCTGCTAATTTTCACTGAATAAGGCATTGATCTTTTGTTACTCTGAGAAAGTGGTGATGTCATCTGGCTTTATACTGCCTTTCCGTTGCCTACCAGTCTATGGGAACATTCTTCCCAGCTAAAAGTAGCACTCTGTTCATCAAAATTAAATAATTCCACATGAAGCATTCCTTCAGGCTGTAGCTTGCTCCTATACAGAAAAAAACAAAGGTTGAGGGATGCATTCTACTGCAGAAAATATTGTTGGCATTAAAATGGTTTTGCACTCTTCAAAGCAAAATCTCTGGTTCCATTCTAAACAGCAGATGCCCTTATTTGGAATGGAAAACCACCCACAAAATGCTGTAGATTGGGTTTTGTTTTGATTTTTCAAGCAGCTTATGGATAAAAATCATAGTCCGATTTTGTTTACACAACCCATTTAGGTCAAAATGCAATTTGGAGTCAAAATGGACACATTTCACATCCAAAGAACAACAACATTCAGATAGCGAGCAAAAATGTGGCCACAACCTAAATTTTGGTTTTATTTTGACTGGAAAGCAATTCAGTTGGAAAGGCTTCCTGAAGAAAAATCGCATGGCAGAATCCAATGATGTCACTTCAAAAATTCAAACACGGCAGCAGAGACCTGTCGAAGCTTTCCACTCCGCATGTGCTTCCACATGCCATCGGAGCAACCTGCCGTGCAATTGCTTCACAAGCATAATGCCCAGCTGTCTGCACAAGCACGATGTGTGACCGGTGGCACAGCGGATTGTGCAAGCCCAGCGCTTGGTGGATTTTCCCCCTGCCTGTAGCTCAGAGTTTCCACTAGCACAGCATCATTGGCACTAGCCAAATGACACCTTTGGATGGTCCACAACTTTGTTCCATAGCATAGAAAAAAAATAGCGCAGGCCTTGTGTGGAGAGGGACACAACTTAAGCAGGCATGGAACGTTCTTCTCAAGAATGTGCCACTTCCAGCAATTCCCTCTCTGCTAGGAATCACTCAATATTTCACTCAACATGTGGCAGAGAGGCTGAAGTGTTGGACCAGGGTTCAGGAGATCCGGGTTCTAGTCCCCACTCAGGCATGGAGATCACTGGGTGATTCTGGGCCAGGCACAGATACTCAGTCCAACCCACTTCACAGGGTTGTTGTTGTGAGGATGAGAGAGGAGAATGTTGCCTGGAGTTCCTTGCAAAAGGAAGGAAGGCAGGGAAGAGATGCAATTTTTTTTAAAAAAAGTCTAAACTCCAAAATTCACTCTTTGTGATGTTTGCTTTGGTCCGAATGAAAGTATTGCCCAACTATATGACTTGAGGTGGGGGTCTCACAGCCAATATCAGTAGCTTTGCCCTCTTTTCTTGTGTTCTTACGCTTTTACGCTCCTTTCATACTCCGTGCTTGAAGCAAGAATCCTTGACTTGCATAGACTCAAGGCAAGATACTAAACACCTGGTACTGTTGTTCTGAGGTTCAAAGCTTAGAACATTTTTGACACATGAAGGGTACTATAAAAAAATTTAGGATGGATTGCCTAAGGTTAAAGCATGTGCAGATGGATTTGTTGTTATGGGATGTTTTCCAACCCCTTTTGGGAATCAACACTTTTTATTTTCTCTGACTAGTTAAGATAAAAGAGTGGTTATAAACATTGGTTTATGGTTCCTTTCTTCATAGTGACTTTATCTGTTTCCTTGAAAAGGATCCCTCCCTGAGTATCTATTATTACGTGCAAACACTTGCAGAACACAAGTGACAAAAACTGTTTCTCTTCTCGAAGGTCACATCTCCTTGGGAGCACTCAGACGTCTAGTTCGGCCCACACAGCTTCTCTTGCATTGGGTTTCAGCCGCAATTGATGAGTCACCAACGGTGTTCTTCAGCTATTTTCGGTGTCAGTAGTTCTCGTGAATGGGGATGCCTTTCTTGGGCTGTACTATCTTGAAACAGGGTTTTTTCGGCTGTATTTCAACCATGCAGTGAATAACTTGCAGTGGGATAAGAGAGAGAGAATTACAACAGCCCCCCTTTCGTCCTTTCCAGCAAGCTCTGTTCTGATGCGGTTGGGGCATTCTGGGAAATTCAAAATGACCGCCACCATGAAAATGGCATCTTCCTTTTTCACTCGAAGGCTACTTCAATTATATTGGGCAGCAATGGAATATTGGACCTAGTATTTGAAGGAGCACCTCCTTCCATATATACCTGCCCACTCTATAAGATCTGAACTGGAGATCCTTCTTCGGGAGCCCTCTTTGAAGGAGATCAGAGGTGTGGCTACCCAGAGAAGGGCCTTCTCTGTGGTGTCGCCCCAGCAATAGAACAGGCTTCCCAGAGAGGTGTGCCTGGCGCCAATGCGTTTTTCATTTCGGTGCCAGGCCAAAACCTTTTTATTTTCCCATTAATTAAAAAGTTAATAGTGTTTCAAGACTGGATTTTATTTATTGCAATTGTGATGTATCTTATTTATTTTATTATATTTCCACCCTGAGATATTAAAGTTAGGAAGGACGGACGGACGGACGGACGGACGGACGGAAGGAAGGAAGGAAGGAAGGAAGGGTGAGCCATTCTTATGAAGTGGGCAGATTGTTCCTCCAGCAACTTATCCCCCTATCTCCAAGAGCTTCAGTGATAAATAACCTTCCAAAAGGAGGGCAGAGACTGAAGCAGGGCTGGGCTGGGGCCTGGGCGATCCGAGTTCTAGTCCCCACTTAGACATGAAAGATGCTGGCTGACTTTGGGCCAATCTCAGGCTCTCAGACAAATCCACCTCACATTGTTATGAGGATAAAATGGAGGACTTGCAATAATGTGAAAAAGTATTAGATTAAAATACATAAATGGCTTGAGGAAATGTTACAAAAACCTTTAGCTTTTAAACCTGAAGTTTTTTTATTAGGTACCATACCGGAGGACATTAGTAAACAAGAAACGTATTTGATTTTACATACAATCAATGTGGCGAGGATTGCATTTGCTCAACACTGGAAAAGTGAGGAACTTCCCACCGACAAACTGATTCTAAAAAAGATCCTGGACTGTGCAGAAATGGATAGGTTGACATTATCATTGAAGGAGAAGGAAGATACTGACTTCTATCAAACTTGGGACTCTTTTTATTATTGGCTAGAGAAACGGGACTTCGCACAGCTTTAAATATGTTTTTAAGTTATCATAAATGGAAAAAGAAGGGTGTGGGGGCTGACCCAGTAGGCGCGATGTTTTTGATGATGGATGTTGTTTTCAGTTTTTTGTTTTTTTTTAGGATTACAATTTCAAATAAAACTTATTCAAAAAAAAGGATAAAATGGAGAGGAGAACCTTGGGGTTCTTATAAGGCTGGGAAAGTGTGTGGGGGGGGGATATTATTATATGGATCCCTGGTGAATGAACGGAGAGAGAAGTGAGGAAGAAATAGCCCTACGTGTTGACAAGCCAACAACAGCCATTGAATAGTAAGGTGTGCAGAAAGAGCATTCCTAGCTGCTAAACACCCTAAAACACTGAGAAAATGTAATCATTGTGGTGAAAGGGCAGGTATTTGCTGTCCATTTCTAACACATTTGTCAGTTTTCATGAGCTCGAAGGAATGGTCCGAGTACACAAGAGACTCCAACTAAAAGAAAGCAAGGTTTCTTTTTACTTCTTGAACAGAGGGAATGTGAACAGGGGGCTTTGCTTCAATGTGATTTGTCATGATTTTGAAGAAAGCCCAGAAAGTCTAAGCCAAGCAAAATCGGATGACGAAAACTACTGGAACCTTCAGATTGTCTTGGAGGCCTTGCTCATTGTGTGTGGATGGAGAAGGCAAGGCAGCTGCCTGCTAAGGAGAGCTTCTTTGAAGCGGTGGCACCCCAGCTGCGGAGTAGCCCTCCTCCTCCTCCCAAGAGGCTCACCTGGCACCTTCTTTATGTTTGTTCTTGTCTTTACTCACAAGCAACAATGGTTGTATTCAAGCAGAACTTTGGCATGTAAGCAGGCACCTTGTAGCACCATGTTCTATTGGTTTGGGTGCCGTTTTTATTTTTCTATCAGTTGCATTGTTTTACAGCATTTTTAAATGATTTGCTTTTACTATTGTTTCAACCAGAGTTTCACGATGGGTTGATTTCCATTTAGTCGCCTTGAGCACCTTTTTCGGCAGAAGTACCAGGTATAAGTGAAACCATCAATTAACGATCTGGTGTTTTAGATAAGCTATCAGCACTCATTGTTGGAAGAATCTTTTCAACTGGAGAGCTACCTGATTCATTCTGTCTAGGAGTAAAGTGTTGTTCTTGCTCTGCAAAGTTTTTAAACACTGCCCATTGTATTTTAAATATTCGGTCAGGTTTGGCTTTTGAGGGATAACCTCCCCCAAAAAGCCTTGTTGATGGGTGACGATATACAGGTAACAAGAAAAGAAGTGATTTTTGAAATAACACTGAAGGTAGCAAGCGAACCAAAGGACACACAAGCCTTCCTACACCTGTCCCCCACCAGACAAAACAAAACAAAACAAAACAAACTGATTGAATTAAAAGGAAAAAGACCAACAAGAAAACGCAGGTCACTGATTTTGGGCATGCCCCATGAACCCCTGATGAACAAAAAGCTCAGGCTGGGAGTTACAGCACTTTTTCTGCGCATCAAATGGCATGCTTACCAACTTTAGGATGCCACAGGGGCACCTGTGGGACAGTTTAAAGTAAAACAGCCTGAGTAGCGCTTCCTCACTGAGGAAGTTGGACTTGTACATTACATAACTGAAGCACAGTTGGAGAAAACATATATGCACATCTGTCTTTGATTGGAATGTGGTCAGAAACTTGAAAAACTACCACAAAGGAGATAAGCGGAAGTCATGGTAGCCATAACATCTCTTTAGACAGGGGAATCCCTTTCTCGCTGCAAGTCTTCAGTGAGTTTGTGTGCAATCAGGATCTCTCCAATTTTATCAGTCAGCTGCTGTTTGGGCGGTTGCTTGGGAGATTTCTTGGGAGGTCTTGTGCTGTAACCTGGCGAGGCTGCTGCGAGCCTTTTTTCCTTGCAAGGAACTTGAGGCAGCTTACTTGATTCTTCTGCTCTTCTCAGTCCTATTCCCACAACAACAGCCCCCACCCTCCTGAGGCTCTCAGGCTTATCCTCACAACAACAACAACAACAACCCTGTGGGCTGAGAGTCTGTGCCTGGCCCAAATTCACCCAGCTAGCTCCATGGCTAAGCGGGGACTTGAACCCAGATCTCCTGACTCCCAGTCCTGCACTCTTAACCACGACACCACACTGGGAAACTGATGATTTCAGGTAGCCACTGATGTTGTTTCATTTCCATTGCCTCTCAAAGACATTTCTGTCTCAACAAGCCTTCCCTGACTGGCCAGCCACAGATGCATAGCTTTAATCTTAGTTTAAAGGTTTCAATTCTGTTTTTTGATCCCTCTCCCACTCCTTTTTATGGTGCACAGTTCAAGAATTTTACAGGATGTGCAGCAGTATATAAATCAGGCTGATAAAAATAAATTAATACAATTCCTCTGTGCCACATTTATTTGAAATGGAGCTACTGAGCCAGCCGGAGCCCGGAAAGGGCATTTTTCCATGATCGGCACCACCTGCACATTACCACCAAATCAAGGGGCACCCTCGGGAGGCTGCAGACTTAATCCCAACTTAGTTCATCATCTGACTACCAACAATACGGCCATCTTGTCAAGCATAAATTCTGGCTTTTTCTACTCTGCCTAGTCCTGCATGGATGCCAGGCAGTGGTTTGGTATTTCCACCATATCTCTGGGATCTGATCAACAGCCCGGGACAAGGCAAAACCCAGGAGAACCCCAAGACCATCCAAGGGGAGATCCAGTGGCCCCATCACCAACTTCTGGGTTTTATTTGTCAACAATTTGGGGTGGAACCATTGGTCCTCCTTCATCTGCTCAAGATGCCCAGAATAAAGCAATGGTCAGTGGCATCAATGAACTGAATACCCTTGACAGGTCTAGAAGAGCAGAGGTGTTGAATCACAGCCTGCCAGAGGCTACATCTGACTCGCCTGGCCCCCAGTCCACCTCTACTCCTGGTGATACTGCTCCTTGTATGGTTTTCCACTCTGAAGGCAACAGTGGAACATTCAGAAAGTCTTGTCAGGGCTCGGAGCTTGATGGACACTGTGTTCTAAGAACTCTCCTATTGTGGCGCAATCCACAACAGCACAACTGCAGCTTCTGAGCAAAGCAGGGAGTCTCATGGGGCAGGGAGAAGTGGGCCCTTAGGAGTGATGAACCCCATCGTACACATCATCTCCACATTCCACAAAGTAAACATGTTGTTGCGAGAGACACGAGCAAGGCCGGCTGGAAAATCCTCTGAGCCCTTGGGAACCCACCTGGACCCATCGTACGTCTAGGCAGAACATCTTAGCAGGTACTCCATTGTCAAGGCATTGTCTGCAGCCTGGACCTAGGCAAGCAATGACCTGTCCTTGGCAAAAGCAGTCCCATCCCACTTGCCTAAAAGAAAACACCATGTTAAGGATATGCCCCAGGATGTGAGGAGGCGCCATCACCCACTGGGACAGGACCACTTTTGCCCTGGAAGCCCTGAAATCCTGAAGTGCACTCAACAAGGTGGTCCCTCGATGGACAATGAAGTTGCCTAGGACAACGCAGGGATGGGGGATGATTGCTCAGGTCACTGCCCAAGCAGATTAGCAGAAAACAAGCCCAGATCCATGAGGAACAAGAGAAGCAGCAAGCATATTTCAATGGTCACACACTTTCAGGTGATCCAGGAAGACTGGATCAGAAGATCTGTAGGAATAGCCAATAGCATAACTTTGGAAGTTTCCCAGTAGTAAGATTCACACCTTTCTGTCTTCCATTAAAAAATGCCTACATCGCCTTTAATCGTAAAGGCGTAAAGCCTAGAGCAGCTTACAAAGGAGAATTGGAGCCATAAACCAGTATTTCAAATGCCAGTAAAACAATGTACCTCCAAAAATGAAAATCAGCAGCTGTTTCCACCCTGGCTCACAGCACTTTTAAAAGAACATGGTTAGAAGCAAATGCATTGCTATGGTTCATTTTAGAAGCCCTGGATGATGGAGCCAAACAAGCGTCTTTTGGAAGTGTGTTCCAGAGATTTGGGGCCACCAGCAAGACTGATGCAAAAGTTGATTGTTTGCTTCATACTGCAAGATTCCTCTAAAACTTCAGGAGTGGCTCCTCCATGCTTGAGATAAGTTTTGGTTAATCTCACAGAAAGAGAGCAATCTGCAAAGAAGCAGCCAAGTGGTAATAAGAAGTTATCACAGAAGCCGTGGTGGACAATGGGAATAAGTCTGCACCTTTAAACACAATGCCAGCGACGTCCATTATTCCTCCAAAATTCGTGGTATACTTTAAAGGCTCATCAAAAGCACATTCTTGACCTCCAGAATGCTTGCATGATTTCAATGCACACATAGGCAGACAGGCAGACAGGCAGACAGAAAGACACTTGCCCGAGCCTACATTTCTTCAACCGCAGTCATGTACCCTTTTACAGAACAGACAAGGTACTTCTCAGGGGAGAGGAGGGAGGGAAAGCCCAGCCTGACAACCCGTCAAATCAACATTAAAGCGCTGAGGGAAAATCATTAACAAGTACACTGTGTTTAAACAAGTGTCACAAAGACATCACTCAGCTAACACATCTGTCCCAAGCAACAGAACGGAGATGGCAAAAGTGCGAAGTGTTTTGATCTTTCCATTTCTTTATTGGTGAGGTGAATTAATGAGGCTTGCACTAATTCTATTTTGGAAGGATCTGGGGGAAAAGATAGGGAGGAAACAGGTTTAAGTCATGCGTGTAGGTATGTGCGGGTTTGTCAACTGAGTGAGTCTAGGAGTCTTTTCCTCCTTGGGTCATCAGGCACAACAACTCAGCTATTGCTTGCCAAAGATGGTGGACACAAACATCTTCCTGCATGAATCAAAGATGCTGATGTCTCAGAAAACCAAATGTCCTTTAGAAGATGCTCTTGGGGTCCAACCCCAAGTGGCAGGCAAGAACAAAAGCTAAATGCCACAAATACCTGCCTATTGTCCCTTACGGTCCCCCCTGCTAGCTCAGCCTCGGAGAAGGCATTCCAACATTTCAGAAATGGGGAAGGAAGGAACTGCAGAAAGCCAAAAACCACCAGGAGCTTGGTGGCTGACGTGGAAAGAACAGGGCGCGACCACCGGAGTGATTCCACAGCACTGGGCTGGGACACCAAGAGAGCTTTTTTTGGCCCCAGGCCTAACATTTTGCAGCCCGATCCACAAGGCCTGGTTGCAGCTTGCCATGGATTCAGAGAGGTCTTTCCTGGCCCTGGCCAAAAATATAAGCCGGAACCTGTGCACCTGTGCATGGCACACCTGTGTTCTGCCTCTGAGCTACAGCCTTCTGCCACTCATACCCTCAGTGGCTGCAATCCCCAACAAAGCAAAGGCAGAAACGTCCTTCCCCCATGTCTTCCCCAGTCTTTGCTATCCAGTTTTCCAGCCCAATGTATTGGCTGCCTCCCTTGCGAAGCTTAGGAATAGACCCATATTCACCAGCAGGCAACAGTGCATGTCATCTGGAAGGTTATTTCATAGCAGGTATAAACAGATCTCATGTCTAAGGATCCTGGCACTGCTATTAGCCTCAGCAAGGCTGCATGTGCTGGAAAACCAAAGGAAAGTTGGGCAGCAAGGTGCATGGATCACACAAACCATTGTGCACCTCCTAAGCCAGTCTTCAGGCACAGTGGGAGGTATTGCTCTGTCCCTGTCCCAGCTTCTGAACTTCTGAACACCTTCTCTTTTGCCGCGGGCCTGTCCTGTATTTATTAGAAGCTCACCAGCTAGACCCAGGTGTGAAATATTGACTTGCTGACTCTGCCTTCTTATTTTATTCATGTTTTCATACCTCTCCATATTTAGGCAGATTCTGGAGCAGAGAATAGTAAACTACAACAGATAAAAGAATAAGAACAATGCTGTCAAAACAAGGTAACATTACAACTGTGACTGATCAGCAAGAAAGGTTTCAAAAAAGGCCTTTTTGCAAGCTTATGCAGCTGCCAGAGCTGGACAAATTGCACCTGCCACATCCAAGTGAAGCCATGCCCGTTGGCACGCTTGGGCGTCCCCCTGCCAAGCTGCACCCAAATAGGCCACCAGCAGGCTGCCCCAGAGCAGTGGGAGCTGGGCAAGCAAATAACTCCTTTGCCTGATTGCAATTGTAGGGACTGGAAAGCAACGTGATAGTTGAGGAAATCTGCCCCTAGTGGCTGAAGGTGTTATTTCAGGCTTCACGCATGCAAAGTTTCAGGGGTCTAGGTTTCACAGGCTTGGAGCTATTGCAAGGATGGATGAACCAACGGACAGACAGATGCGCTTCCTCTTATCGCAGCTGTGCAAAATCAATAATTACTACAGATTGAGGTTCTGGCCATCCAATTTGAGAGAGGTGTGCCTTTGGGGGTTGATACAATTAAAGCATTCATAATCTACTGCAACCTCATCTAGTAAATCCAGAGCTGCATTCTGTCAACTCGTGCTCCTAAGAAGGGATGTAAGGGAAAAGTCTGGTCCAAAATTGATGGATGAGTTTCAGTTGTTGTGGCTGATGATGTGGACAAGATGCTTGGACAAGTACATCCCACCACCTGCTTACTGGACCCTTGCCCATCTTGGCTACTTAACAAAGCCAAGCACGGGATACGGATCTGGATCCTGGAGGTGGTCAACGCCTCTCTGAGGGATGGCTGGGTACCTGCCCCTTTAAAGGAGTCAGTAGTCCGGCTAGTCCTAAAGAAGGCATCCCTGGATCCAGAGATGGCCGCCAATTATAGATCGATGGCCAACATCCCGTTCTTGGGCAAGGTGTTTGAGCGGGTGGTGGCGGGACAACTCCAAGCACTCTTGGATGAGACTGATTATCTGGACCCATTTCAGTCCAGCTTCAGACCCAGGTATGGTACTGAATCTGCCTTGGTCGCCCTGTATGATGACCTGTGCAGGGAGAGAGACGGGGAGTGTGTCCCTGTTCGTTCTCCTGGACCTCTCAGCAGCTTTCGATACCATCGACCATGGTATCCTTCTGGATAGGCTAGCGGGATTGGGAGTTGGAGGCACAGCTTCGCAGTGGTTCCGCTCCTATCTCAGTGGCTGATTCCAGAAGGTGGTGCTGGGGGACTATGGCTCTGTGCCATGGCAGCTATGCCATGGAGTTCAGCAGGGGTCCATTTTGTCCCCCTTGCTATTCAACATCTACATGAAACTGCTGGGAGAGGTCATCCGGAGGTGTGGGCTGCGGAATCATCAGTACGCTGATGATACCCAGCTCTACCTCTCATTCTCCACCAATCCAGGTGAGGCAGTGGCTGTACTGAACCGGTGCCTGGCCGAGGTAATGGGCTGGATGAGGGCCAATAAACTGAGGCTCAATCCAGACAAGATGGAGGTCCTGTTGGTAGGTGGTTCGGGCTTCGGGGTAGGGGATCTGGACCTTGTCCTGAATGGCGTTGCACTCCCTCTTAGGGGCAAGGTTCGCAGCTTGGGAGTGCTCCTCGACCCAGAGCTGGCATTAGAAGCTCAGGTGACGGCGGTGGCGAGGAGCGCTTTCCTTCAGCTTCGGCTGATCCATCAGCTGCGTCCCTTCCTGGAGAACGATTGCCTGGCGACAGTGACACATGCACTGGTAACTTCCCGATTAGACTTCTGTAACATGCTGTATGTGGGGCTACCCTTGAAGGCAGTCCGGATACTTCAATTGGTGCAGAATAGAGCTGCCAGGCTGCTGACAGGGACTGGGCGTTGTTCTCATATAACCCCAGTTCTCCGTCAGCTTCACTGACTTCCCATTGAAGTCTGGGCCCAATTCAAGGTGTTGGTTATCACCTATAAAGCCCTTAACGGCTTGGGATCTGGTTATCTAAAGGAGCACTTGCGTCCATATATGCCCTCCTGCCCCTTGAGATCGGCAACAGATGCCCTTCTCCGGGAACCCTCTGCGAATGATATTAGGAGGGTGAGTACCCGGAGGAGGGCCTTCTCTGCGGTGGCGCCCCACCTATGGAATGCGCTTCCCAGAGAGGTTCGCCTGGAGCCATCGTTGTTTTTCAGCACCAGGCCAAGACCTTTTTATTTAAAAGTTATTTTAATTGTTAATTTATTGATTGTATTTATTGGGGTTTTTATGTATGTGCCGAGATGTTTCCGGATTTTTAAGGTTAATTATATAATTGTTTATTTATGTTGTAAGCCGCCCCAAGGCTTTTTGCAAATGGGGCGGCATAGAAATGGTTTAAATAAATAAATAAAAGCTTCCTTGAGAACAGCAGCCAGAGTTTTAGGACCCTGCAACAAACACTTCACATCCATTTCTGTCAAGCTGTTTCACAGTATCCTGGATACTGGGGAGATTAGTAAAGGTGGGAAGAAAAGATCCAGCTTGCACCAGTATTTGGGATTTTGTTAAAGAGAGAACAAAGTGAGTGAGGATCAGAAAGAGCAAGGTGATTGCTATGACACTAAGACAATTAATCACTGCCAGAGGTTAAGGGTCACCCAGCAGTGCATGCTGGGAAAAGCAGCAGGGATCCTTGGACACTGAATGGACAGAAGAAGGAAAAATAAATGGCCGTGTCAGTGAAGTAGTAAAAGGTTTGGGGCGCCCGTCATTTAACAGCAAGAATGCCCTCCATATTGATTGTGCGTTTTGGGCAGAAGTTGCTGAGAGATAGCTTAATAATCGCCATGTATCAAAAGAACTAACATCACTATTCAGGCTTTATCCTTTCCCCCCCTTAGTTTGTAATGAACACCTTGGGGGTTCTGTTGGATTAATAGATCACTTGTTGACTGACAAGAACAAATGTGCACAGGGAGCGAGCGTTACGCAACACGCACATCTACTACATTTGGTTTCATGGCCCCAGGAGATGCCGCAGCTCAGTGGCAGAGGGCGTGCGGAAGGTCACGGGTTCAGATCTTCACATCTCTCCTTTAACAAGGGCTGGCAAATACCTCTGCCTTGGACCCTGCAAAACGGCTCCAACATCCGAGATTCCAGATGCTCGGAAAGTCTGCGGTCTTAGGGGCAGGAAAATGGTCAGTTTAACTTGGATTAAGCCTCTCACAGGAGGAGACAGCGGTGAGCTAGCTCACCTGGAGTGAGGATGAGAAATGGTCATGCAGCAGAGACGGGGCAACATTTGTGAGGGGAAGGTATTTCGTCTGGGGGAAAAGAGAGCTCCACACAAGTTTGGTCCCCACATAAGATGGAAAGATGCGATTTTTAAAAAGAGGGTGACATGCATCCAAAATACATGGATGAAGTCCGCATCTGTCAAGGCAGAAGGAGGATGAGTATTGGTTTCCCTCCTCCTTCTTTTCGAAGAAGCCACTTCTAAGCCCACAGGCACCCCCCACACAATGGCCTCCCCAGGAGCCCCTCCCTCACTCCTTGCAGTTTGCTCTTGGCAGAAGTAGAAAGAGAATCGGTGATGCCGCTTCTTTGTAACCGTTGTGTTTCCAGGTGGGCTGGCGAAGATCATGTCACAGCGCTCTGAGGATGCTCAAAGGTGCTGTGAGTAAGACATGCTTTGATGCCAGCCAGAAAACCATTAGAAGCCAAGCGCCACTGACAGCAGCAGCTGTAGCAGAAGAGAAAGCACCGCCTCGCGGAGCAAGACCTCTTCCTCTCACCCAAGTAAGCCATCAAGGCTTTACCCATGAGCAAGACACAGAGAGAGTTCTCGACAGGACAGGCTGTGACATGGGGGACTCTTTAAGTTACAGGAAATGCAATTACAGGGCAACATGACAGAGCTGCACAAAATTATGCGTACTTCGGCAGGAAAAGTGGGTGGGGGGCATTTTTCTCCCTTTTCCATAATACTCCAAGCTGGGGTCATCCCATGGAACTGATGGGCGAGAGATGCATAGTTCAAACTAGGGAAACTGCTATTTTATGACGTCAGAATGGCCACAAATTTGGATGGGGATTGGATGAATTCATGGAGGAAACATTGCTAGTCCTGAAGGCTAGGGATGACCCTGCCCATGCAGGGAGCAATCTTTCAGGTGCTGGAGAGCATGGCCATGTTCTCAGTGGAGCTGCAACTGCTCCTCCTCAGCAAGGAACCACTGCTCTGGAAGGAGGGCACTGTCCGATGCCCCACCATCTAATTCCTCAATTGTGCCCCATGCAGGGAGCAGAGACCAAGCAAGAAAACACCAGCACAGCCCTGCAACCTCCCGACATCACTGGGGGGCACTGGGGTGCTCTGGGCTCAGTTTCCAGACTCTGGTGGCCAAGTTTGTGCTGACCCGCTTAGCAAGAGCCATGTTCGCTCCCTCTCCAAGAGTGGAAACCGGCCCTGGTGGCAGGAAGTGGGCTGCTCTGGGGCTCCAGGTGGCGGCCAGAACAAGGAAGCCCATCTCAGTATTTGCGGGATCGGTCCGTGGGAGCTCTCAGCCTCTTCATGAGAGGCAGCTGGGGGCCCTGGGGGAAGAGCTATACCGGCCTTCCCCAACCTGGTGGCCT
This sequence comes from Varanus komodoensis, assembly GCF_004798865.1. NCBI lineage: Eukaryota > Metazoa > Chordata > Lepidosauria > Squamata > Varanidae > Varanus > Varanus komodoensis. Next base: position 5,631,748 of record NW_025335550.1, on the reverse strand, counting down.
TCAGAGGCATTCGGACTGCAACTCCCAGAATTCCTACCCAGCAGGGCCACTGAGTGGGAATCCCGGGTATTGCAGTCCAAACATGTCTGGAAGGCACCAGGGTGGGGGAGGCCGAGCTATACAAGAGCGAACTGCTTCCTCCAGTACTTGCCTCCTCCTTGCCTTGCCCTGCCTTACTATGACCTGCTCCTTAGCAACTCGGCTTCCTGCAAGTTGTGGCTCAGCTCTTGTATGCTGCCTGACCTTTGCCATGCATCCTGCCAGCTTACCCTGCCTCAAGGTACCTGCAGCTCTATCTGCCTTCTGGGCTTGATCCATAACCAAGCCCATGTCTTGCTCCAATGCGTACTTCTGCCTCCTGGCTTTAGCTTGCCCCATGACTCCCACCTGGACTTCTCCACTGGACTTTAGCCTCTCCGTTGCCCTGGTCCCAGTGCCTCTGTCTCATCCCCTGCACACCACACCCCAGCCCCTGACACCTGGAGACTTGCAGATGGCTGAAAATGGACGTGTAAATGAAACGCAAGAGGCAAGGCCCAGAGACGATGAATTTCACCATGACTGTGCCGTTGGTTACACGTAAACCCCTTCACCGGCCGGTTCGTGCACATTCAAGGTAGGGGTGCTTGGACCGCATCTTCAGCAGATCAGGACTAGCCACACCTGGATGGCTGCAGTTTATCTAGAACCTGACACAGTGTGGAAGCAGCACCCAGATCTCCGAGAGCCTCTTGCACAAACAGACACAGTTGTCCAGTCTGTACGCTGCGGGAAGCGTAAAGCAAAGGCAGGGAAACTTGTGCGATCCAAGCGAGGTGTCGACTCTCTCGGCAAGCTCAGCAGCAGTGCGTGTGAGTGGCGGTTGGGGCCACGGAGTAAAATAAGCAGGCGCATTCTTGCAGCCGTCCTCTCCCCTCTGCCAGGCTGGCCAGACACCCACATTGCATCCCATTCCTCTGGAACTCAGCCAAAGGCCCTGCATGGGCTAAGATGCCACCTCGTTGCAGGTGGACCTTTTGCTATTCCAGTTCTTGTCATCGGGGAGACATCACTGGGGCCTGGCCTGACCTTTTCCCTCCCATTCCGAAACCCCTCCTTCTGTTCCACACTCACTGGGACTTCCTTCTGAGCAAACATGCAAAGAGTTGCAGTGGGTGCATCACTCAGCATCAAATAAGTTAGCTCAGAGGTGGCAGCAGTAACTCCCACCAAAAAAAAAAAAAAGAGTAAATAAACTGGATGCTATTTGTTTAAGGATTTTGAATTCCGAATTTAAACGAGACGTTATGTGGTAGTGGTTGTTTTCACAAGAGCTGCTCTTGCTTTTAAACTCATCCAGCTAAGCCTCCGACCCACCTCCCTTCAGAGTCTCTAGAAAACGAAACACATGTGAAGCATTAAGCCCATTGAGAAAGCATGAATCATTTTGGCCAACGCTGGAGATGAGCTGGAAACGTATTTCTTAGTGTTTCCCATTATACAAGCATTCCAAAAAGTTTGATGGCAAAGTGGGTCAGTATGTTTGGTGACTTTCATCTCAGAAGGCTTGCATGCAATCTGTCCAAGACCAAAGCCTTGGCCAGGTGAAAGGCCATGGAGAGCCTGGAGAAGCCAGATTCTGCGGCCCCTCTGAGACCCTGCCAATTCGTTAAGGCAAGTTCGAGGGAAGACAGCAGCACCGAAGTGCCAGGAGACAAGATCCCGGCTCGGTCCATTTCAAGCCCTCCTGCATTTGCTTAACCAGGGCTCACAAGCAAAGAATTAGCGATGATACGGTGAGCATCACATGCCGCGCTTGCAAGCGAGTTTCAGTTGCTGTTGTCAAGCAAAGTCATCTCAAGCAAACCCTGGAAGGTCTGGCAAAAGGCCCTTCTTTTCTGTTCCTCCTCTCTTGTCCCCTTCAACCCACCTGGACCATCACAAGAGAATCCATAGGGTGCCCCAAAGAGCCAGTGTGTTGTAGTGGTTAAAGATAAAGCTGGGGATCCAGAGATCCACCTGGGTGACCTCAGGACAGGCACTGACTCTCAGCCCAACCGAGGCCCCACAGAGGTAAGGATAACGTGGAGAGATGGATTCTGTAAGTCATCTCAGCTTCCTCGCAGGGAAAAAGCAGGACAGAAATGCGATAAACAAAGATGCTGATTTTAGTCTGTTCCCCAAACCAGACCTCTGCCATAAGATTGTGTTTGCTTATGTTATTGCACATGTTCTCTGCTTTCCATCATGATCCTGATTTTCTTGTTACATTAGGAAACCTTTCTAACAGGGATGCTGGGCCGGGCCGGACTGGGCTTGATTCCCATGTACACCATGAAGAGTTGGCTTGTTCCGCCCCACCTGCACCCAGTCCTCATGCTGCTTAAAAGCTTAACTCTTCCTACACTTCACTTCACCTTGGATTAGTTCAGAGCAATTGTAGCAAAGAAAAGAGCCAGAGGCGCACAGCACAAGCCCCCACAGGGCATAAGTCCTTCAAAGGTTGTCACAAAGAGGAAGGTCAAGATCTCTTCTTGCTGACACCAGAGTGTAGGACACAGAGTAATCAAGTCAAGTTGCGACAACCCAGATTCAGGCTGGACATCAGGAACAGCTTCCTCACTGTCGGAGCAACACAACAGTGGAACCAGCTGCCTGGAGAGGTGGGGGGCTCTCCCCCACTGGAGACGTTCAGAAAGAAACTGGACAGCCACCTGAGTGGGATGGTGTAACGTGGTGTCCTGCAACAGCCATGCAACAACCCCAACAAGGGGTTGCACCCGATGGCCTTCATGGCCCTTCCAAGTCTATTGTTCTATGATTCTATGAAAACCAAAACCAGAAGCACTTTGAAGCTGTTGATACGAGCCTTCAGAATGTTATTATTTGTCCTTGCCCCCCAGAACTGCCATCTCCATCCACGAAAATCCATGCAACTGCACTCTTTAAGGAGTTTTCTTCCATCTAATAGGAGACCACGCAATATCTCCAGCATGGCTTGGTCACAGGAAGGTTAGAGGGAAAGGACCTCTTGTTGTTGTTCTTCTCTGTCCTCCCTTGTTCCTCTATATTATTTTCTCCTTTTTCATCTTCCTGGTGTATTTGACAGCTTTATACTTTGAACTCCTGCATTTTTCAAAGGGCGAACACAAGTTGAAGGTGTCTTGTTAGTTTATTCTTTCCTTGAAAAAGGTTCTTCTGCAAGACCGTCTGGGCTATTTTTCCCCTTTGCTCTTAGAACTAAGTTTGAGATCCTGATACTGCTTCCTATTCAGGCGGACTGAGATCAAAAGCAACATGCCAGGGTCTCCCCACCCTCTCCTCCTCCACTTGAGCCCAGACTAAGCATCAGGAAATCATCCGCACAAAGCAGTTTTTCCTCTGTCATTGCCATTGCCACCTGGTGGCAGAAGTCCTCAGAGCTCCCCTTGCCCTTGAGAAGAATGGAAAGGAAAGAAATTCATGATCAAAGTAGACCTCATGCAAAAATGCAAACTCCTGGCCAAAAATACACTCAGATTTTGCTTCCAGAACTGTGAGATTTCATCTGAAATATTCATAACAGCGTATATAATGCAGTTGCTTCCAAACATTTTTTCCCTTTAGAAAAGGGAGCTGAGCTTCTCTGGGAGGGACGAAATCAGTTTTGGAGAACCACCTCGCAGTGGATGAAGCTGCAAGCACAACAGACGGTGCCTTAAAGATGCAATCACCTGCATTTTTAGCCAGTAATGAGGCCTACCTTTCCCAGCACACCTCAGCTGGGAGAGGAAGATCATTTCCTACCCAAACATGTGTAGGATTTGCCATAAGTTTCTTATTTCCAATAATTAAGCCTTAGGAATGGTATTTCAGTCCTTCAGAAAGAGTGGGGAGATGGTTCAAATGCCAAGGAATTGCCCAGCAACTGGTAATTGAGGAAAAGGGCTGGAGTTCTCTGGGGAATTCCAGAGGGCTGTATTGGGATGGTACTCATATGAGGTTTGGAGTCCCTGCTTTAGGAAACCCCTTCTTCACTGTCTGTCTGCCATGGAACCCGGGCATGCTGCACAGGGTTCTTGGTTGTGTAGAAGCAGAAACTGCAAAGCCATCCGCCATTAGCTCGTGTGTTCCAGATGTTTTGGCCTTCAATCCCCATCAATCCCCAGAACCATGCTCAGTCTTTTGGATTCCAAGGGCACATCTGACAACCTGATAATCCACATTTCAATAATAACCCACACTCGTGTGGTCTAAACCTAACTAAAGCATAAGGGGGGTGGAGAGATGTTCAAAACTCTGTGTGCCCTTTTTAGCAGATGCTATCCGCCTCTTCATTCCCATCTGTAAAGAAGCCGTCTCCAAGCTGATGCCACCTAGATGCACTGGACTACAAACCCCATCACTCCCAGCCAGCACTGGTTAATACGCGCTGTAGAAGTTCACTTGCAACGAGCATTGCAAATCAGATTCTGGACACTTCAGTTCCAGTTTTCTGCCACCACTGGATGATTCCTCCTGCAATTTCATTGCTATTATAGGATTTTCATGCTGGTGTGCGCATTGGCGCTGGTGGCAACAGGCCTTGGTGACACAGCTGCCACATCACCATGTATATCATTACTGGAGGTATTCAGCGTGACACAAACATTGTTCATTTGGCATCAGCAAAGAAGATAATTACTGTCATGTGTGTGATCTGAGGGGTGTGCGCGTACGCCGTGGCCTCATGGATTCCTTGTCAAGTGAGCAGAATTCATTAGAATTTCCAGCTGCCAGTAAAAAGACTTGCTACTTTCTGGGAGGTCCCACTAATGGGAAAACGCGCGCAAAAGAAAAACAGATACGGCAAAACATCCAGGCTTGGAAGGCTTTTATGGCTTGCACAGAATTAACTCTGGCTGCATGTCCTGGACCTTTGCTCTGTTTTTGCGCAGGAAGCAAACTCGCATGTCAATTATGAGGCTGAGCATGGGAGACCAAAGGCTGTTCTTGAAGGACCTGCAGGCCAGAAAATAGCCACATTCGAAGACGGATGAACACGGATGTATGGACTTGCACAGGGCAAGAATTTCCAGAGAGAGCTGGTGAGGCGGGTCAGGGAAAAGAGCATCTGTCGATTGCTGTTTCACTTCCACAGCCCCAAAAGAATAGGCAATAGGTCTGTTCTATCCCTAAGCCTGAAGCCTGGACGCGTCAACGGGTGCTGTGTGAGAGATGCTCACTTCGTACCTGGGCATTCTCAAGTGCCCGTCCCTCCAAGCTCACCTGTACTATACAAGAGAAACGAACAGCATGGAAGTGGGACTGGATTTTGTAACACTGCGGCACTTTTGCCTCACAAAGAAAAGGAGTTCCTGCAAGACAGGAGAATGGAAATTTGGTAAAAGGCTGACTCATGGCCCTCCCTGCCATATTGGGAAACCTGAAATATAAAGTTATTTCTCCTTAGGAATGTAGGAAATTCCTTAGGAATGCTGCTTTTGCTGATTTTATCCATGGAAATGAAGGTGTTGAAGATGTAGGGCAGGCCCACATTCTCCCAAAATGCAAGAAACTAACTTTGGAAGTTAGCGTTTTGAATATTCTTAGGCTAGCCAAGCCACTAGACCCCACGGACATGACTGGGCCACCTGGCTTACTCACCCCTAATGCTGGCTGGTTTTGGAGGCCCTTGGACAAGACCTCCCCCATGGACCCTTCCTCAGAGAGCTCACAGCCTCAGCATCATTGCCCCCAGCTGCTCTTGGACCTCCTCCTCTTCCGTGTCATTGCTTCCCCTCACTTGATTGAAAGGAAGGGCATCTTTTCTCCTCCTTTCCATCACCTCTGGAAGGCAGGTGAACAAAGAGGTTGCAAAGGTGAGGAGAAGGGAGAGCAAGCTGACAGACCTCTGACATGGTGGGGACTTTAGGCCAGTGACCAACCTTACCTACCCTTTATGCATATTATGATCTATACCTGCTTCCAGGTGATTTGTGCTCAAACTGGTCCACATGCTTCTGAAGCAGCTTTGCGGCATCGTGCCCTTTGGCCTTCCTTTTGTCCACCTGATTCCACCATTCCCAGCACTAAGTGAGCTCAAAAGCAAACAGGGGAATCTACTGGAGAGAGGAAAGCAGGAACCAGGTATTTGAAACACCCTTTTGCCCCAAAGCATATAAAAAGAAAACCCCCAACTTAGCTCACCAGCTCCATAAATCAATCTCACGCCGATGTCTGAACTTTGAAGTCAACAGATGGGTCATCAAGAAACAAGCTCATTCATTCCTCCCCCTCCCCCCCCGCTGCACACCTGGGCAAAATCCCTCCCCTTGAGATGAATTTTGCAGAAGGCAGATAAACTGGAATTACCCGAGTGTCGGCCAGCCCACTTCAAAGAGGACATAATCAAATTCTGATGCCTGGTGCAGGGGGAGAGGCCTCCGCCAACTGCTCATTTGATCACCACTCAAAACGATTTTGCCACGGAAAGATACCTCATCAATTACAGCACAGACATCTGCTCCAACTAACCTTACTGATGACTTAGCAGAAAGAATGTGCACTACAAAGTGCAGGTCCGGAGGGAAAGGCGAGCAGGTGGTTGCCGAAGGAAGGGGGAACGACGGCGCAAGATGGGCATGGTGCCGAAACAGACGTGACTCGGAAGACGGAGCTGCTCATTGCGTCTCTCCTTCCTTTTTGCTCTAGCTGCATCCATTTGGATCGGGACGATGGCATGGGGTTAAGAGGGAGTTAACCTCCACCCTCAGCCCAACAGCTACGGGCTTCATCCAGATGAGGCGCCCATGTCTGCAAGCCAAGATCCAATGGATTGACTGTTTTGCAATATAAACGGAAAGTGGAGTTCCCCTGACCTGGGCTGAAGACCACCCCCACGTGTGGGGCAGGGCCAAAGCCCCCCTGTGCCTCATGCTAGGGCCCTGATCTAGCTGGGGATGGGGGAGAACTCTGCCTACTCTAGTGTAAAAATGAAAGAAAAACATGACTACCCTCAAGTGTAGCCCAAAGTGTAGCCACTAATGAGGAAAATGGGGAGGCTTAAAAACTGCACATTGCAGCCCGATCCGTGCCTCTTTACTTCAAAGTAAGTCCTGCTACATTGCTTGGTACCACAGTCTTTAGTCGGATAAAGTATTTGATGCATGTACAAATGCTTAAGGTTCTTTGTGTGAATTTTCTCACACTGACCCTGTAAGGTAGTCCAAAGCTTCATGCAAGGTAAAAACCATACAGAACAAATCTGACTTATAAAGCAACAAGGTCATACTCCATCGAAGTTCTATGAAACCCGTGATTACTATTTTTGAAGAAGCAGAAGCAGCAGCAGAAGAAGAGTTAGCAATACAGACCAACAGCCCAAGATGTTAAGGGATGGCTGGCAAAAACAGATCAGATGTGAGAGATTTCTTAAAGACCTGCAAAAGAGGAGTCTAAAAAGTTGATTCCAAAGGAGCAGGGCCACCACTAAAAGGCCTCCCCTCCTTAATTGCTTGTGCCCCCCCCCCGCCCCACCAATGTGGCTTAACATAACCTAAAAACAACCAATTACTCTAAAAGCAAACAAAACCAGAACCAGCAGCAGCAACACCTGCAAAATGGGTAACTGATGCTATACATCAATAGCAATGAGGACCATGGGAGGGGTGGTGTTGAATGTCCGCATTGCAATATTTACCTGGATGTTGCCATGGGCTGTTATTCTGCATATGCAAGGACAAACCCACATGCACGTCGCAATGAAGAACAACAGATGCAGTGAAGGATCCAAAGCAAAGCAAAACAAAACTTGGTGGCAGGGTTCACATGCCCATAACCAGCAAGCCTGTGTGGTTTCCACCATGTTGGGTGTTTTGCCTGGGGGTGCCCAACAGGCAATCAAGGGGTTTCTATGCTAGCCCAGTTTCCACCCTCCTGCTCCAGTCCTCCTGCTGTTGGAATGTATCCCACAAGCCACTGCGCCCAGAGGGATGGACGCAGCATCCTGCAGCTGCCGCCCTTTCCAGAGAAGTCTATGGTAGCTGCATTCCAAGACTGTGAAAGCCACGATGCTGGTTTCGGATGATTACAGAAACCATGGTGCACCATGCAAACCGTAGAATGGACCATTGTTTCTTATCAGCACTCGTAAACATCAAACATACCAGGCTGAAATGCCATGGCAGGGTTCAAACAACAGGACAGAGAAACCACTGTGGTTTGTTGTGTTGTGTGAACCCACCCAGGCGCTATCAAGTCTTCTCAATGACATTAACCTTTGCACCCAGCGGGCAGGCCTGTGAGGAGGATGCCAAAGGGCATGTGGGGTGGAGGGGGTGGAGAGACTGCTTAGAAGACCCTCACACAGCTCAACCGTCATCCGCCTGGAGTAATTAAGTAGGTATCCAGACAGCTACAGAAGGCAGTCCTTAAAATATCCACAGTAGGGCATTTCTTTTTAAATGCAAGTATGAATGGCATACACAAAAGGAAAGATGCTCTAAATTCCCATTTTTGAAACAAGTCAATGCCTTAAGCTTCCCTGTTTAAATCAAAGTGAACCTTCCCTTCCCTTCCCTTCTTCCACAGACTTTTCCAAGCCTTGTACTTTTCTTTCCTTGATGACTTTGTTGATTGTTCAGGGGGTGGGGTGGGGGCTCATTTAGCACGCTTCATTGAACAATTTGCCGGATCTCGCTTTATCCTCTCTCAATCAGGACAAGAGCCCATTGGACGGAGATGAAAATACTCAAAATCGCATCTCCGCTCTTCGGGCCAAGCATTCATGGAGCGTGTACAAGGCACATATGCAAAGAAAAGCTTACTGAAGCCCGGCCAAATTTTTGCTGAAGCAGTCATCCAGGTAGGGAGGCCAACTCTGCTCATGCACCCCATCCCCACTGCAAAAGGCTGCCAATCTTTTGTGGAGAGCAGTCCTCTGCAAGTTTTCTCAGCAACAGCAAGACAACACAGGAGTGTTCTTGAAGCAACTGGGCTTCTCCTGCGTTCTCACAGTTCTTGTGGCAGCTTATCCTTGCTTTATGTTTTTTGTGCTCAGGGAAGGAAGCTGGGTAATGATAATCTGGCCCCAGAATACAAGAAAGAGAGAGAGAGAGAGCGCGCGCGCGTGCAAAACAGAGAGAACACAAGTCATTTGCATTTATGGGCTTTCTTTTGCGGCACCAAAATAGGCAGAAGTTAAAAGCACCGTCCGTGCGTGGAATGAATAGCAAAGGGTTGTTTTCATCTTGCCTTTATTGAACAGATTCCTGCAGTTTACTTTTTTTTTTTTTTTTTTTAAGTATCTTCTGGCATCTCTGGATCAACCGACAAAGAAATTCTTTTTGGACTCAGCATGCGGTCAAATGAAGATCCAGTTCAAAGTGACATGAAATCAGAAATATTGGCTAGATAACAGGTATTGTCTTTTTCAAGGCCTCTGTTCTTCATTGTCAGTAGTCGCCATAACCGGAGAGACATGCTCACAAAGAAGTAAGAAATGTTCAAAGTGGGCAACAGATGCTTTATTAGAAGGCAAACCTTGCTCTTTTTTCTATTCATTTCATCCTAACACAGGCAGGTTTCCAAGGGGGAAAAAAGGAGCTTTGAAGTTCTTCTTCTACTTCTCTCTCCCTCTCTTCCTCCCTCCCTCTCTCCCTCTCTCTCTCTCTCTATTTGATGGGCTTAAAAAAGGACCCTAATTTCAAATCACCAGCATGGCCTTCTTAATGCTCTTATGCCACAAAATATCTTAACACCCTAATACCGGGATCATTACCATCCCTCTTTATATTTAGCACCTTGTCTAATTATTTAATTGGAAAGAGATTTCTGGCTAACGCTTACAGAATCGTCTTCCCACAAAAGAGAATGAGAAGTCACATTGATCCAGGCAGGTATGGTTTGAGTCGAATGGATTGCCCACTGTCTACCCCTTAAATCCCCATGGAATTGTGTGTTAGATAATGCAAAGGAGTGACTCCCAGCCTGTTGCGGCTTCTAGTTGACCTTTGCTAGGTAGATTGTTGGTTGAAGGATGGTTAGGTGGATATGAGTCAGTCTGCCAAAAGCTGGGAGTCTTGGAAGAAGATTCCCACCAGAATTAAGAAGTGACGGGTCACCAGCTGAGCGTGGGAGAAAGAGCAATGGAGTTTTCCTGTGGCTTTATTTCGTAATACACACATGCTGCTTTTCAGTTAAAAGTTACCAAAGCAGTTTATTAAAATAATATCCACCATCCATTGGTGGATATTATTATTGCATTACTTTAATATCCTGCCTTTTTTCCTCTTGCAAGCAACTCAAGGTGGCTGACAAAGTACCTCTCCACTCCATTTTTTCTCACAGCAACAACCCTGAGAAGGCAGTTAGGCTGAGATTAAGTGACCAGCCCAAAGTCACCCCATGAGTTTCATGGCTGAGGGGGTTCTAGAATCCCCATCTCCTGAGTCCCAGTTGGACCACCGTGTCACACTAAGTGTCTTGGTTTGGCCCCGAGACACAGGTTGGGGGTCTGTTTTCTGGAGTTCAGTGCAGAGAATTCAAATCTCAGATGCTTCTGGAAAGTCCACCAGAAGGTGGGCCACAACTGGAATAGATGAAATGGTACACTATCCCTGAACAGAGAAGCTCCATTTAGTAATCAAGGCTAGTTGCCTTGATAATCTTCTAAAGGTCCTAAGGTCCATGTCATATCTAAACCAACAAATTCGTTCACCTATCCTGAATCTAATGGCCATCAGATCCATAGGGGATCCCAATGCACAGCTCTGCGCACATTTAAATTATGCTTGCAGGGAGGATTATAATCTTCACTACTGATCAGAGCTGCTAATTGGTTATTCACACATTACTCTGATCCTGTGCAATTCTGCCATATTGCCACCCAGTCCCCAAGTCATTTCCAAAAGGACAACAGTATCGTCCAACAGAGTGCAGAAGAAAACGGTGCTTACTTACAATCTCCAGCACCTATTCATGCTTATTTATTGTTAGTGACATTATCCTCAAATACCGAAAGCAAAAGAACGCAAATCTCTCTTTATTATGCCAACAACAGCCATCTCCAACTTTTGCCCTTTGTGCTCATAAGCAAAGAATTAAAATGTCAGTGTTCATTGTTAACGTCTTCATATTTTATGGATTATGCCTTTTTTGTGTGCGGAAATCGTTTAGAAACCACGCCACAATAAGAGAACTTCACAGAGGCGGAAAAGGAAGTGAATTATTTAACACACAGAGGCGCCGAACTTCATTATCGCAGATACGAATGTATTGAAAGACACCTGGCTAGAAAAAGGAATTCAATAATATGAAATCGGAAACCCCCAAAGGCCTGTGCAGAAACAAAGAGAAAGATCCACAGATAACTAATTCACTAGGCACAACGTTGCTAGGCAAAAAGAACGCAATAGATAAAACAAACGATACAATCTGGACTGAAGTGGACCAAATGAACTTGTTCATGTCATAGACATGTCTAGAAGGGCTGTGCTTTCTCTGTGTGTTTGTTAAGGCTGGAAATGTTGACGGGATAGATTTTACTAACAGTTACAAAGATGTCTGCTCCTCTGTTAATCAGAGCAAAGACTTTTGCACAGCGGAGCCAAAGACATAAAATAACCTTCATCTTACCAGGAGACACACAGCAATGCTTTTAATGTTTTGGCCAATGCTGAAGGCCCATGTGTTCACATGAGCCTTTCCTGCACAGTGTCAGTTGCCTCCTTATTTAGATAAGATCTATGATATTTATCGGTCTTTATTTTTATCTTTCTATTAATTGTCTGCACGGCTTTGCAATCTTCAGATGGAATCAGTGAAGGATGCTGGGAGTCCTCTTGGCCAGAACAGAAATCCTATAGCCAGCTAAGCTATAAATAAATGATTTTAATAGAAGGGCTTGTAAAAATGTAAATAGCAGGCAAAATGCAGACGGCACACAAGCTCTTAGGAGATGCTTTCCCCTTTCCTTGATTTGTTCACACGGTTCTCATGTGCAAGAGTGGGATGCAATGATCCGATGGCCCAGAGACACCGTCTAGAACAGTGCCAGAAATCAGAGTTCCCTCCAGCTGCTCCCCAAGGTCAGAAAAGGGACCTCAGAGGTGGGTGAAGGAGACAGGGCAAGGGGCAGTGAGGGGAGGAGATGGAACAGTCTGGATGCCGGGTATCCAGCACTCCTTCCAGGCTCCTTTCCCCTTCCTCTGGAATACCCTCAGTTTGTTGTTCTTCTTGTTGTGTGCAAGCAAATCACCTCCAGCTTTTGGCAGCCCTCTGAATGAAAGCCCTCTAAGGCCTCCTATCTAGGGCAGCCCCACTCAGCTCGCCTACATTCAAGGCTGTGGCTTCCCTTACGGAGTCAACCATCCATCTCCTACTTGGTCTTCCGTTTCTTCTTTGTCTGCCTTCAACTCTCCCTAGCGTGATCATCTTCTCCAGGGAGTTTTACCTTCGCATGAGGTGCCCAAAGTATGACAACCTCAGTTTTGCCATTCTGAATCCAGGGAATGCTCTGATTTGGAGGGATACCATTGCTAGCAAGCCAAAAATGGCCAAAGTCACAGAGCAGGGAGGCAAGGATTGTCTTGGTTGCTCATGGCTGCCTGATGATCAGCCTCTGCGTTCAGGGCTTGATGCTCATCACCACACACGTGGTCAACATTACAGGGGGTGGGCTCACATGTTTAGCCACCCCGCCAAGTCCTGTCACTCCTCCCTCACCTGCTGTCAACATGCCCTGGATTGTGCAGGGAGGACCAGAGGGCCCCTCCTCCAGAATTATGCCAAAATGTCACCCACAGGGAAGGGGGACTGAAGGAATGGTTTGTCCCTGGGGGCCAGTCCCACTGCCCTTCCTCCTACATGGGCAACCCACAAGCCCAACTTCTCACGCAGCATCTCTTAACACTGGGGCTGCTGTGACATCTGCAAGGGATAGGATCCTTCTTGGTTGTGGCCCCCAGGTATGGAATGAACTCCCTGACAAGGCCTGCCTAGCCCCAACATGGTTATCTTTTAAGATGAAGAAAGTTAAGATCTCATCTTCTCTTAGGCACTGGGCAGCCTATGAGATTTCAGTCAGGCCTCCGATTTTTCTTATTGTGGATTGTTCAACATTGATTAAATACATGCATGTCTCTTTGTGCGCTGCCTGTTCGTATGCACTTAAAGGATTTTCAGATGATTAACCTTTGCAAAGAGCCCAGAGAGCTTTGACTATTGGGCAACATAGAAATGTAATACGCAAAACCGTAAGCTTGTTTAGGAGCGCAGCCTCAGTCTAGGTAATTTGGGGTAAAATTAAAGCGATTGTTTTGGAAAGGGCCAGGAAACAAGCTTTCTTTGCATGCTGATGTCCCAGCGGACCCAAAGTTAAGATATGCTGCATGATGTCAGGATGATGTCTTTGGTCCACCTGAAACCAACAGTGCTAGTGCAGGAAGCTTTATCTCATGGTGGAAGAATCTTTGATCTCCGACTTCAGGGAACTCCCATCAGCCCCAGACAGCACGGCTGGCCAATAGTCAGGATAATGGGAGCTGAGGACCACAAGTGCCCTGTCCCTGCTTCATTGTGTGATTTTGTTGAAAACTATCATCTTAAGGTATTGTCAGTGAAGGAATCCAGAGTCACATGTCTTTTGGCTTTGCTCCTACACCTAAAAGCCACAAATGCATCTGGGATACTTGTACTTGTTTTGATCGGCATTCCTCAACGGGATGATTTCTCACTGTAAGCTCCTCAGGACAGGAATGTTATGTGTTGTACTGTATATTTATGGTTCTCTATAAAGAATGATTTTCCATTAATTATTTTCCCCCTTACTTCCTTAAAATGAACACAGCCATTTACAAGTATATAAAACACAAGCCTTCGCCCCAAGGAGCTCATAACGCATACCCTCGCTAATGCTCAACGATTTGCAGAATGTGTGTTTCTTATTTCAGAGCAATGCGGTGCAATTTCGTATCCACAAAGAAACAGAAGCCTTTGTTTAAGATGCAAGTGATGTTGCACATCTGCACAAGAGACAGAGAAATGGAAATTCCAAGGTCAACAATTCAAGGCATGTTTGGGGAACAGATGTTGAGGCAACTATAGCCTCACTTTGGAGAAAAATCCTAGGGTGGGACAGAGAGGGAGAATGGGGGACAGAAAACGAGGTGGAGAGAGTTTTTTGGAACAAAGTGAGGGTACTGGGTTTTCTGTACATTTTCTCTGTTTTTTTCACCCTGTTCTTCCACCCAAACCAAGGGCAGGGGGATATAGCTGTGTTGAGATGGGACTAACTGATCTGTGGAATCAATCTACTGCAACAGGCATGTTATCTCATTAAAAGGACAGTCTTGGGACATATGGGGGGGCAACTGTGCTGATGGAAGTAGACACCCCCACACCTCCTTCAGCCCCTCGAAAATGTCACACAGAAACTCAGAAGACCTTGCTGAATGGGGTGTGTTGTGCTGTTGGGGAATCCCTAAAAACTGAGCAGAGGGGACCTCCCTGAGCTGAGCCATCCTATTGCAGAAGGCAGAGCCAAGATCCAACCCAGAAGCTGTGGGCACCTAAAGAGGCCCCTCTCCAATGCAGAGAGACCCCCAACAAAAAGCCTTTCTTCACCTCCATCCTCCAAGCAGTCCTTACAAAAGAAAGCACGAAGTGACTATTATCTGAGGCTCCTGTTCGGCTCTCCTTGCCCAGGCCCAGAACTTGCTTGCCTTGCTTTGGCTCTCGGTGAGTGGATTTCCAGTCTCTGTGCATAGTTTTCCAATCCCTTCACCCTGAGCTCTCCCCTATGGGGCTGCTGTGCCATCAGTCTCTCACCTTGCTATGGGCAGCGTGGCATAACCAAATTATGGAGAAGGAAAAGGTGCACAGGAAGGGCAGGGCAGGGCAAGAAACGAAAGGGGGAAGGGGGACGGGGGAAAGGGGGACGGGGGACAGGGGGAAGGGAAGGGCAGGGCAGGGCAGGGCAGGGCAGGGCAGGGCAGGGCAGGGCAGGGCAGGGAAGGGCTTCCTTGCTTTTGAATCAGAATTCTCCTGAAGCTGCCTTATACCACAGCATCTAACCCAGTATCACCTACCCTGACCGGCAGCAGCTTTCTGGCAAGAGGTCTGCTCTCTAAGAAGCCAGACACTGAACCTAAGATGTTCTACATAAAAAAAAAAAAGTGCTCTACCATGGAGATACAGCTCAGAGACACAACCCAAAGTGGTTGAAGATGATCCCTCGCCCTTGAATACCTGCACTAAACCAGCACCATTCGAAGTGGGAATAGCTGCAAAGTTTCCTTTCCAAGATCATGAAGACAAAACTAACCAAACTTGGCAGTTTTGATGGTTCAGGTTGTAAGTTAGGTATTTCCATGTTTTGCTAAAAGCAAATTCCAGATCTGTCTAACGGAAGAACATCTGAAGAACTCAAAGGAGTTACTTTCCTATCTACCACTGAGAACAAACTTTAAGCACAGTGAGACCTTTTCCTCTTAATAAACTCATCAATCCATACTGAACAAATCTAAGAGAGACAAGAAGGGGAGGGGGAAGGGAGGGGATGGGGAAGGGGAAGAAACATACTGCATGTAAACCAACTTAGAGGCATGCACTGGGCAAGGTTAAAGGCTAAACCTTTATTCATACCCAAAAAAAGAACTGGGAAGGTGAAGCCATACAAATCTCTTATTCTTGGTCCATTTTCCACTGCTCTGTTTTGAAAATCCTTCTTTGTCTGTATCCTCTGCCTTTACTCCAAAAGTTAGTTCACAAACAAAGGGAAATCTATGAGAAAAGCTGTCTGCTCATTCTTGAAGCTCGCTTTGCCTGACCAAGCGCGTCAGAAGTGCATGGAGAAATGGATGATCTGAACAGAGCTATTTTGTTATAATCCAAACGCAACTTCCTCAGTAAGCTATCTCTTTTGCACACCCCTCCAGTTCATGCTATTCTTCACAAACTTGCATTGCTGGAAAGGTCAGGAAAAACCAACTCAAAAGATGGAAAACATCTCTATGTGAATAAGCCCTGGCACACACCTTCATGTGAGCTTGATCATTTAGTTTTTAATACCTAGACCTGGACTTGTGAACAGTTACGTTTCCTCCTATATTTCCTAGTTATGTAGGGTTGGGGTTGGGGTTAGGGTGCAAGCTTCATGGCCTCCCTTGAGGTTGCTCATATCTCCTTGTTTTTCATGGCCCCATTTCAGCCACATCCCTGGCAGTGCTCACCCCCTGAGCTCGCTGCTACATGAAGTGCCTTTGACAGGCAGTTGAGAAGTAGCATCCGCATCTTGTCCTTCTACATATCCATCATGACAGGGAACCATTGATCGTCAGTCCACAGAAGGTACCCCTTGTGCCATTTCCAGGGTTCTGATGGCCATCAACAGGTCTCCTTCCTCAGTGAGTCTCCCTTCTTACCAGCTATTCTTGCTCCTCACCTTCCTCTTCATCATTGCTCTTCTTGGCAGACAAAGGTATCCTCTGCTCTTGCTTCTCACCATCACTGTGGTCCAGGCCAGAACAAGAGGTAGGTGAAGAAACAGCTTACAATGTTGGGCAGGAGAAGCAACTCCAGGGGGACCTTTTCAGAGTGCACCTGCTGGCATGTGAGCCCTTGGCAGGTGTTTGACCACGCCTGTCTGATCATCAGCTCAGAGGTTCTAGCAGCCCAAACATATCTGCACATCATCTGAGGCACATCTGCAACCTTAAATACAAACATCAGCATTGCAATTCCAAATTACCACATTGGCCAGACCTGTTCATATGGTGGCACTGGTTTCAACGGATGCCAGACTGGACATCTAATTCCAAAAAGGCCTTTGTCTCAGGCCTTCCAGAAATGTATCCGAGCTGAAACACCCCCTACATTCTTCCAAATGGAGGCAAGAGAGGGACTTTTATCTTGGCTAACAAATTTCTGGAAGGAATACAGTTTTCTTTGCCAACAGTCTAACAAGTCCCAATTTAAAAAAAGGAAGAAGAAGATCAGCTTTAACCTAATGAAATTACTTTTTCTTTAATGAAGGCGCAAAAGAAGGAGATCAGTGTAAACACACTTGTCCTGTAGTTTGTTTGGAGACGAGATTGACTTTCAAATTAGCTTGCTTTTCAAACATTTCACGTCAAAAACATAGTCAAAATGCAAATGGGGCATAAACGGCTCTTTAATAAATGCTCATTCAACATTTATTCTTTCTCAAATCATCTTTTTAAAGCGCTTTCATGGTAATGTTGAGAAGATGTGACATTAGAAAAATTGCTTTGACATGCTAAGGGGTTCCCAAGATTAACAAAAAGAAAAAGAACTAGATAAAGCTTTCAAAAGACCTATTTCAGAGGAATTATTACTTCCTTTGAAAGTCTTCCAAGGTTGCAGTGCATTTAAGCTTGTTGGCATACATGTAAATGAAATACTACAAAAGTATTCTCCTACATTCAACTTGAATTAAACCTTTAGGCTAATGTTCAGGAATGACAATAAAGGCTAAATCTTTGGCTGGCAAAAGTAAAAACCTAACAAGAGACTCTTTTACTCTCAGATATCAATGAGGGAGAATTGGTTTTCTTTAAAAAGAAGTATAGAATGTCTATAGTAGAAATTATCATTTTAATTCCCATTATGATATCGCTCAGGCCGTTGGACTCGATCTGATTTAATAAGAGAACTTCTGAGGCATATTTTATTATGCTGAAGAATTAACATACCCAGAGTGAGCTGCAAGAAAATGGCTTCTCTGCATTCTAGAGACTTTAACATTTGCTTTGTCTACACGTTTAAGATGGACAGAAAGAACGCCACCTTGCTGGAGCTGATCTAGAGGAAGTCCTCGAGAAGAAGACAGAAATAACAGGTGCAGTGGGGATGGAAGGAGCAGCCCAGGAGACACGCTGCAGGCGACATCTCAGGCAGGAAGGCTTTATAGTTCTTCCCAGTAATGGAAAGCAGAGTCCTGCACGGGTGGGTAGAGGAAGTCTGGAGTCCGAGATTTCCTCATCACCCATGGAATACTCCAAACTTGGTCCAGCATCTCATATTCATGGTTTCTAGTTTGATCATTCTACCCCAATGCCTCCAGACAGCACTTGTTCACGGTTATTTAGGCTATCTACTGTTACAGGAGCTGGGACTTTGCAATGAAAGCTCCATCTTTATGAGAAGATTTTAAAGTCACCTTTCAGGACAAACTGCCTTCCCAAGGTGAAGTGATGTCTGGTGTTCCCACTAACTGGCCCACAAACAGCACAAACCTCCCTTAGGATGGAGCCAAGCCCTTTTGGAGAGGAAGAGAAGAGGGGATTCCATTTGGGATCAAATCCTGATATGGGCAAAAGCTAACTCCACAAATCAGAGGGAACACTACTTTGATAGAGGCTATGTGTTAACAACTTTATTATTACTTGTTCTGTATTACAAAGCCAGTCTGACAGAGGACTGTATTTTAGAAGACTTTGCCTTCTAAAGGGGAAAGGGGAAAGACACTCACAACACAGGACAGCTCACAATCTTATAGAAACATACATATACAAATGGCCATTAAAAACACACACAATGGCCACAACCAATGATTTTCAAGCACCAAATGCAGCCTGGGATAGCTGCATCTTTAGTTGGGGAGGGAGTTCCAAAGGTGTGGAGTTACCACCGAGAAGCTCTATCCCTAGTATTTGCTCCCTAAGGGACCATGCTGATGGACCAGAGTATGCCTCTGTTGTTGATCTGAATGCTTGGTAGATTTGGCCATGGCGGGTTTTTTTTTACCACTATTGGGCTCTTGTGCTGTCTGAACTCAGTTGTGGTATTTCTCCATGAGAAGTCTGGTCTTTAGAGACCACAATAACAAATGGTGCTGACCACCCAACTTTTGTCCAGATTTTGTGTCTGACGTGTTGCTGGCTTCCTCTGAAGGCTAGTTAGAAGGCTGCAGTTCTAGTCAAGCAGCTTTATTATTTGGATTGTTTCCAAACTGTCTCCAAAAGTTTCAAAAACTTGTTTCAAAAAGTCAAACGCAGAAGAAGGGGGAAAAGCAATGTGGCTGGCAAATGTCAGCCCTATATTAATACAAGTATCACTTCCAAATGCCATGAAGTGCTAGTTCCCTTTTACTCAGCACTGGTTTGACCTCATCTGGAGTCCTCTGTTCCACTCTTTGATAAAGAAGCAGGCAAACTGGAAGGGTTCAGAGGCGGACAACAAGGATGACTGGGGGACTGGGAGCAAAGCCCTACAAGGAGAGACTACTGACATTCTCCAAGACCCCTTTATTCAAGAAGGCGTTTGGCCTGTAAGCAGCTCTGTGTATCAGGATATATTTGTATTGCATCATTCTAATTTGTTTTTCTAAGCTACCCCGAGATCCATTTTTGGTGAGAAAAGCAGGCTATAAATTCAAAAAGAAATCACACCACCTGAAGAACTTCCCATAGCATTCCATGCCATAGGAGTCACAACAATGAGTCCTAAATATACCTTCCTCGTTCTGCCTCTTCGTGCTGGTCTATACATGCAGCACTTATTTATTTTATTTTATTTACATATATTTATAGGCCGCCTATAATTCCGAGGCCTTCCTAGGCAGCTTACAATGCAAAACATACTAACAGGTAACTCTTCACTTGCTGTGACAAGAGTCATGGAGTGGTAAACTAAATGCTCACCCAAGTAGGCTGCAAATGAGCAGTAGCAGGTTCTCCGACTCAGTCTCAAGAGCAGGGAAAATGACATTAACACCCAATGCTTTAACCAATAGCCTCACTGCTCTCCAGATGCTACATCTGCCTTCCCTCCGATGCAGTTCCAGTAAGTAAACTCCCAGCACTTGCAGCACAGCGAATGTTGCAGAGTCACATTCCTGTTTGTAGCAGAAGAGAAAACAATTCTCAGCTCAAGAGATAACCACCATCTGGAACTTGCTGAATGCAAACTGTGCTTTGTCTGGTATCCGAATGCTCCATCCGTATCCTGTTAGAAGAACGCTGAATTTTGCTTGTGGGCAGACTCTTGAAATGAACAAGCTCTTCAAATATTGGCATGGAATGTATCTTATATGTCGCCGACATAGAAAAGCAAGTCATGGCCACAACGATCGGGAAATGGAAAAATGAAACGGCACATCTCCAATCTCTACTGGGGGCAGCAGCGGCGGATGCTGGCTCTCTTGTTAAGCAACCGGCCCACCATAATTTTATATTGTAAAGTGGAGCATCGCAGGCACACATACACACACACACACACACACAACCCTGATGCGATTCCTATCTTTTTCATTTGGGAGGCTATATATAGTTGAATAATGTAGCTGCCTTTCCCATCGGCGAAGGGGAAAAATGCAATTTCTACACACTCTGAAGGCACAAAACCGGCAATGGCTATGCAAGTAGGAATGACATAATGAGGCAAGCATTGTGCCATTGTACTTGTGTGCAGGGAAAAATACAGACATTTGTTTTATCATTTGCCGTTGCAGACAGACTACCAAACAGAACTGAACGATTCAGTTCAATTTTGCAACTTCTTAAACGGAAGACAGAAAAGATTCAAAGCCCAATCTGTCCAACAGAAGGGTTCCCCCCCCCAACTTAGTGTTTTATTTATATTACTTATATACCACTTATAATAAAATCTCTAAGTGGCTCATATAAAACATAAAACATTGCAATTAAACACACTATTAAAAACCATTTCAGCTACGATAGTAATCCAATTCAATCCATTCCAAGAAACAGTAAAACGAAGCAGTGTACAATTAATTGCAATAATAATTACAAGCTAGAGAAAGCCTGGGTGAACATGTGTGCTTTCAGGAAGTTTTTAACGCATACTACATTTTTCTGCCTTTCAAGCTGCACAGGGGGAAGATTATCCAGAAAGGTTTTTCCACCAAGAAGGCCCACCTTTGAGATGTTACATGGTGACATTCTATTAATCATAGAATGACCAGCAAGGCCTCGTCCTTAAAGGTTGGTTGGGTATATGTAAGGGAAGGGAGTCTGCTAGGTATCCTGTTTCAGTCTTATTTTGTACATCAATGAACTTTAATTTTTCTAAGCTTAATTTCCACGTGAAGGGGGAAACAAGGGATGCAGGGAAGGGAAAATAACCCTTTCTTCCCCAAATAGCTCCATCTGGAAATACCCACCCATTCAGCACCAGAAAACCTCTTGGAACTAGAAAACTTCTTGGAACCAGAAAACCTTGGAACTCTGCTGCTGCACAAGCCAGTAATTTGACTCAAGGCACCTGAAATAGTTTGGCAAAGTCAAAAGTATAAAGGTTATGGTGGATTTTTCAACCCATGTTGTCTGGCTATTACATGGGCTTTGAAGAAAGCTCTCTGCAGCTCCTAATTGCTTAATTAGTGCATGAGCTGTGTGGGCTGCCACAGAGGAAGCATGCCTCCGTCCCACAAGTGGCCGCATTCTGAGTTGCGCATCATGTCACATTTAGATATTCCTTGTCTGACTCACAAGGGTGCCGCCAGGCTTAATTAACGAAACTTTGCAAAGTCATTCAGATCCTCAGATGTAGGAGAACAAAATGCATGTGCCATCGCTGCTGAAATATCCCCCAGCTAAGCAGCTGGCAGGCAACACACCTGAGCATCATCCAGGCAAATGGGCTGAATCGTCTTTGATGGCGCATGTATGCCAATGGCTGGGATGTTTTAGAATGTGAATTCAAATGGGTTGTTTGAGGCTTCTGTTTCGGCTGCTTCCAGCTGAGATCTGTGGGGAGGGAAACTTTGTAGAGACAGGCATGAGAGAGTGAAGGTGCTTGAACGAAGACTCGATGCTGGGGCTGCGAACAACATCCTTCATGCCAGTAGAGCATTAAGAATGCATGGACTTCACGGTGCTTGTAATGGGAAGTGATGCAATTATTTTTATTTATTATTGAAAAAGATAAACCAAGATCCCAAGGTAGCATGCACAGCCTCAGAAGATGACGATGAGGACAAGCCGTTGTAAAATGCGCAGACACACACAGTAGACACTAAAAAGCAAATTGGGTCCGTTACTCTGACCACTGGGCTTCTGATCATACATACATCTGGCTGTTCATGGAAATATTAAAAAAATGTAAAATTATTGTTTCACTGCCAACAGGTCTGGCTCCAGCAACAAGTCCTGGCCTTGAAATTTCATGGTCTAGTGAGTCACTTCAGGCTTCTGTCCTGTGTTTTGCTGGTTTCCCCCAGGTGTTGTGCCAAGGAAACAGATCTCAAGGTGTGGCTGAAACTGACAGCAAGGAAGAGCAGCCAGCCAGGAAGGACTTGCCTATGATGTGTCAGAGGTTAGCCTCGCCCACCCATTTCCAGGCTGATCAAGATAAAGCACTTCTAACTACAGCCTTTATGGTGTAAAACCTAGCCAGATAGTCCAAGGTTGAGATACAAAAGGAGCACTGCAGAGGTCATTAGCAAGAGTCACCAGTTACTAGAGAAACATGGCTCATGCTAACATTACAAACTAAACCCATCTCTTCCCTTCCCAACCAAAAGGAGTTAGCTCCACCCTCAGGGTGGTTCCTGCTGCTGATGGCCTAGACAGTAGGAATATCAGACCCTTCTCAGTTGGCCTGCTCTTCTGATCAGTTGACGGACTCTAGAACTGAGTGTGTTACATTTGTCCCCACTTTGGCTCTGTCCGCTCAACAGCAGTCTCTTTCTCACCAGCTGCTTGCTTATCTCAGGTCCTGCTAGGCTTGCCATTTCAGCTACTAAAGTCAACCCCCTGCATCTTCTTATGATTCTGATTCAGATTCTAGGGTAGCAACCATGGGAAGCTGTGTTTTGGGAGAAGCAGGGTAGGTTGTTACACAAACACTTGGTGTGTCTGGTTTATTCTTCCTTTCTCTCTGTGGAAAGGGAAAAGGGAAGATAGAAAATATGCTGTGGGCTTAGGAAGCAGTCCCTCTACCTGAGTTGACAGGGACAGAGGAATGGCCACTCTCTGCCCCAGGATCTAGGAAGATAGGATGCTGCCTTGTAGAGAGCCTAGACCATTGTAGGTTGGCCAGAAAGTTACAGCATCCTCCATACCTGTGTTTTCCCCCCGTTTCCCCTGTGTTTTCCCTTAGCACAGATAACCCACTAAGAAAGAAATGGTGGAAGAAGCAGAATCTGAGTTATGGCCAATCCAAACAGTAAAGCCACAGCACAAGCAAATTATCAAGCACACGGGGGTTGGTCCAGGCCATTGTGGTCACAGTAGAAGCAGAGGACAAAATGCAGTCAGATACATTACACAATCCAAAACCCAAGTCAAACAGGACTCCAAAGGTCAGTAGCATGGAGAATTAATCATTCAGACAAGGGCCAGGAAACCAGGCACTGGCACTGAAGAACAGTGTTATTTCCAACACTCGGTTGTGGGCTTTTAATACCAGAGCCTACTGAGTCCCACCCAAGGCTCAGTTGCTGCATAGCAGAGCTCTTTGCTCAGAGCCCTTGGAAGATCTTGGAAGAAGAAGCAGGTAGACTCCCATTTCCAAAGGAAGTAAGCTCAGAAAAGCTGTCAAGTAGTGAAATAAAAATATCACCCTTTTCAGGGGTGAGATTCAGCACCATGGACAGCTTCGATAAAGCTGGAATGCCTAAGGAGTCTCCAAGCTCCTCCTGAGTCTAACACCTAGTCAGATGCAACTCAGAGTTTCCAGGTGAGAACTCTCGAGGGTGAAAGAGAAGTGCATGGCTGGAGTCAACAGTAGGTCTGGCTGAGCACCTAGCAGGTGGTGATGGTGGTGGAGAGAAGGGAGATTCGCAGAGGGAGGGGAAGCATTGAAGGTGTCTTGCCCCCAAAGTGCCAAGCCAGCACTCCCTTCCAAAACCTGGTTCGTAATAACTGGTGTTCCTCCTTCCCTCTTTTTTAGAATATTTGTATATTGCCTTTTAGCATCTAGACTCTTCCCAAGGGTTTAGTGTAATTCCGGAGATAATTATGACATCTGATGGTGTAATTAGGGTAAAGGACATTTTTTTTTAAACCAGTGTAAAACATACATCAGATTTCTAGAGAGAAATCGAATAATCTTTGATTTAAAGTGTGAAAATCAATTGTGGGCATGAAGAAAACGTCCTTTCTTGTCAAAGGAAGAAAAGCCGAGGCATTTGGTCAGTGGCTTGGGCTTAATAACACAGCAGCTGAATACTAGGAAAGACATCTTGTTTAAAAAAGAAAGAAACAACTTGACAAATCTAATCTTTTAATCCTGCCTTTTTCTTGCTCATTTGTATAAGGAATAAAGGAGATTGAATAATAAGCTATTAAAAATGCATATGTTACTCAGTTGGGCCTCTATTCTGAAACATCTAATATCCTGTGGAAATTTGATTTCTTCTCCTCTTAACAGAAGACTTCCTTTTGTGTGAATTCTGCCATTCGCCTTTATGTTGATTGTTGGGCTGTATAGCAGGGGGACACTCAACTTCCAAACTGAGCAAGGAGGAGGAGAGGGACTGGTGAGACATATTGAGAAAATGCTGCTTACCCAAGAATGCTTAGGCAATGTGGGTCACGGGTTCCCTCATCCCCGGAAGGCACAGGGTATGGAGATCCTGAATTTATCCCTGCTTGTCTTGCCAGTCATGGCATCCCCCAAACAAGAGGTGGCCAACCAGTAGCCCAAGGCTGGCACTGATCTCTCAGACTAACTTCCAACGTCTTCTGCAGGTGATCAATTCAGGCCTCTGCTGAGAGCAATCTGCCACTTTTCCAGAAGCCTGCTGGATGGAGGAGCAGAGAATGGAAAGATGGAAAAAACAGAATGGGAGAAAAGGGGTGGCCCCATCTACTTTGCCTTTGGATCCACTCACCACCAACAGGTTACCCCTGATAAG
Organism: Varanus komodoensis; assembly: GCF_004798865.1. Classification (NCBI taxonomy): domain Eukaryota; kingdom Metazoa; phylum Chordata; class Lepidosauria; order Squamata; family Varanidae; genus Varanus; species Varanus komodoensis. The sequence continues at coordinate 5,606,967 of NW_025335550.1, read as the reverse complement.
GAATCCGCAAAAGAAGCTGGAACTCCAAAGAACAGTGGTCCCCAACCTTGCACCAAAGGATTCTGAGAATGTGAGCTTTGTGGGGGTGCCAAGAATGATTTTCTATAACCCGCTCACTCTTCCTGCAGAACTGTAGCTCTCGTGGTTCCTACTGGAGATAGAATTAATTTTAAATTCCATTACAGTGCAAACTCATCTTTCATTTATGTCAGGAAGATGAGGCTAGAATTACTATGAAATCCCTTAAATGGGAGTAAGGCCAAGTTACGATGGTGAAAGGAAGTTAAAACCAAGTAACAACAGCATTGCTTTGGGGTCCAGGCAAATCCCATGCCAGCACAGCTAAGCCAGCCTAAGTGGGCAGTTTTGGGGATGTGATGCTGGCAAATTGAGTTGTCAGCTTAGCAGGCATCTTAGGCTCCCCGGGCAAAACACCCACCTCCTTCATAACTTTTGTGAAATTGTGATAAACTGGCATGTGAGTAAACACACTTGGTTAGTTGCTTTGATTGAGCATATGAAGGAAAAGGGCCTTGGTTTTAGGTTCCAAAAGCCCTCATAATTTGAGGAGGTTTAGCAAAAAAGTTTATGAAAGTAAACTCTTTTCTCATTTTCAGCCCAAATTGCTTGAGGTTAATTTTCAAATTCTGGGGTACATGCATGTTTGTGTCTGAGTCTGGGAGTGGCTGTGGGTAAATCATGGAAAGGGAGGGAGAAGAAGGAATTTGATAGGAATAGGCCCCCTAAATGGAGCATTTTGTGATTTCAGCATTAAAAATGAAATTCTGTTTACTGGAATGGAAAGCAAATAGGCAGCAACTAGAGACAAGAGTCTTTTTGGTGGTGGCACCATAATTTTGTGGTATCCCATCTACTGTATTCTGTTCAGCTTAACTCAAGACCTAACTCCACAAAGTTTGCAATCTTACATATACTTAGTCCCACTTAACTCAATGTGGCTAACTTCTGAGGAGGAGATGCATAGAATCACCCCGTTCGTCGATATTCCTCCCCAAATTCTCCATTCTTGATCAACTGGGCAAAATTAAAAGTGGCTTGCATTTATTAGCTTCCAAGAGGACATGGGAGAAAGCACTTTCTGATGCAACTAGATGCGACCTGCGATGGCCAAGCTATTGCAGTTATGTAGCTATAGGCATGAATAATGGAATGTCGCCTTATTTTATTTTACTTTTTAGGAAAGGGACGAAGAAAGCTGAAACCATAAACATACACACCTACCCTGCTGCTATCTGATGGGCTCAAAACAAAAAATGCTACAAAAACGTAGAAATGCTGATTGTAAAAAATAAAGAAAAAACTAACAGAACTTTCCTTTGGGTGCCCAATGCTGCCAGCTTTTTGATTACACTCCATACTGCATATGACAATATTGCAAATTTAGCTGCGTATTGACAAGGTGAGGCACAAGGTCTCTGTATTTCCAAATATCACTTTGTGAAAAATCACAGCCATATACGCTGACAATGCACCGCATGTGGTTTCATTGTGTTGGGCCATTTTAATTTGGATGGACACTGCACACAAATACACATCCATGGATTTATAGCCCCTTTGCTTGCATTATGGGGAGGAGAGAAGGACTGCCACTCACAACCCTTGTAAAACGTCATGTGCATTTTACAGACTGCCAAAAATCAGCCCTTCAGTACCACATTTCTTAGTCACCCGTTCTAAATCTATATTTTATCGTGCATATCACATATATTTATATCCCCCATGCAGAATCATTAATCTGCTCCCTGGCTGTGCAAGCTACTTTTTGAATATTTTATTATCTCTCATTCGACTTCCAAACTAATGTATATTTACAAATTCAGCCTCCTACAGGCAGAGCAATATTGTTTTCTTTCTACATTTGAGTAGCAAGGGACAGGCACCCAATACAGATAGAAGCATCTGTTCCCAGACACTTTTGTTGAAAGAGAGAACCAATCAGACCTCAAGCTGTGCAAGAGAAGAGGAGGGGGACTGGGCCAATTTGCATAATGCAAGAGGTGGGGGGAATCATCACCAAATGCAGAAAGGTAATACACTACATACCAAAGACGGACTTATCTTTCTGTAATGCTCCTATCGCATCCAAATGGCACTCCAGTCCACTGAAATGCAGATGACTTTCTTCCATTATAAAGACACTTTTCACGAGAATCTTGCCACCAAAGGATCAGCTAATTATTGTTTATCTATCATATTTATATTCCACCGGTTTCCCTGCAAGGAAGCCAAGACTGCTTCCATAATCCTTCTCTCTCTCTCTCTCTCTCTCTCTCCTCACAGCATCCATGAGAAGAGGGTGTGGATAAGAGCCAGTGACTGGCCCAAAGTTATCCATGGAGCATCATGGCTGAATGGACTCTAGAATCCAAATCTTCTGAGCCTTCCAACACTAATCGCTCAGCTGCACTTGGGGAATGGTGCAGGATACTTGATTTGCATGCATAAGTCCCCAGGTACATCCTTTCCCATTCCAGATAAAACAGTGCAGGTAACATGGGATCTTTTCCCTGCAATCTGGAGAATGGGTGCAATTCCAGCTGGCTAAAGCAGAGGGAGACGAGGCCCTGGTGGGAAGACAATTATTTTGACTTCCTCTTCCCTCTCCATTGCTTTCAGGGGTATCCAGAAGTACAACTGTCTTCAGACCTGTTTCTGAGCTTCCATGGGAAAAACCACACCACCTTTCAATGTTCCGAGCTCAAGTCAGTGGAGAAGCTTGAAGGTCACCCCAAACCGTGATTTCACTTTCTGTGACTGGGCAGTGAGTTCAGGCACTCCTTCCTCTGCTCGCACGGTACTGTTACTTTCCCTCCAGAGTCCAAGTATATGGCAAACCAATGTTTACTGTTTAGTCCAAAACACAGCCAAAGATGCTTTGTGCTTGCTCTGCAAGTTAAGACAGAAAGTATCGTGCGTGTGTATTCAGCTTCCCATAAGAGTGTAATCAACTTCATGGTGATAGCAATTTAGTTAGAATTTGCCCAACAATGGAAAGCTCAATCCAGATTCACAATTCAGGGCCAATTTTCCAAAAATTGGGAGAATCGCTTCATCAAACACACCCCAGTAGAGTTGCATGGGCAATATCTGCCCTGACATATAATATCCGTTTTATCAACAAAGGACTTCCAAATTATTTATGTACTGCTTTCCTTCCAAGGAACTCAAGGCAGCTTATATTAGTCTCCTCTTCCTCTTGGTCTTACCCTCACAACAACACCCCTGTGAGGTAGGTTGTGCTGACAGTCTGTGACTGGCCCAAAGTCACCCCGTAAGCTCCATGGCTGAGCGGGAGTAGAAGCCCCGTCTCCAGAGTCGCAGTCCTGGACTTTTATAAAAAGGCCTTCCACGCGGCATCTTGCTTCGTCCTCCTCCACGCCTATGCAGTATGTGTCAAGTTAGAAGGACGATCCCACCCTAGCAGCTGTCATCTGCATCCAGCACAAAGACCAGTTTCTCGGAGGATAAATTTAACTCCTAATGAAAGAAAAAGCAAATGTATTCCTTACACGGGAGGTACTGTTCCAAAATTGCTTTGCAAAATCTTCAGCACCCAGTACTGAGCAAAGAAATGTGACAATGTCTGAGCGTCTTCTCTTTTCCCCCCTGCCACTTTTTCCCCTTTTTTGGTGGCTCGGCAGTTAACGAAGGCATGTGCATTTCTATGGAATTAAAGGATGCCAAGAATAGATTTGTGTGATATGCAAAGCCGCAAGAAAGACTCGGCCGAGCTGATCTTCCTTAGGACCGTCTCACAATCTCTAGATGTTCTGCTTTCTTTGATCCAGAAGAGATTTGAAGCTGGTGCTTGGAGATAAAGGTATTTTTGTTTTCTATTATATTAATACATTGTTGATTGACCACCTGAATGCTAGCTCAGCTTTGCCTTCATATTCTTTAGGACATAATTAAAGGGAAAATATCAAGGCACACACACATGCCCACACACACACACAACTTCTGAGATTCCCTCTTTTCCTTCAAATCAAATATTTCAATCTTCACAACACAAATCTCTTACAACCAGTATACCATTACGGCAAACAATTCTCCCTCACACCAAGAATAAAAAGTAAGGGTACTTACATTTTGGAGCCTAGTTTTTCTTTATAAGTAAGAGCTTTTCTAGATAAGGCTGCTAAACCTTGGTATCTATTTTAGCTTTTGTGGCAGAAGAAAAATCTGAGCACTGCGGAAGAGCATTTCTTTCCTGCTATTCTGTTATATAACCTCTAGGTGGCACTGTGGCACAATAGAATAATGTGACTACACAAGTAGAAATTGCACTTTCCTTCACTTTCACAATTAAATCCCTTGTTTTCTCCAACAACCCTGTACACAGGTTCAGCTGAGAAACAATTTATCCCATGAGTTTCATACATAAATGAGAATTCAAGTCCAGATCAGTCCCATCCCAATATTCCATCTGAGACACAATGATACCCTGATTAAACCTGTGAGAACAGAAAATGTCAGTCTATTAAAAAAGAAGAACCACCTGACTCCATCACAGGATACCCCATTTTCGTATTTTAAGCATTTCTATACCACCTTTTCACCAAACTAATTAACTGTATGGTAAACCTGTATCAATTGCCATTAAAGGCTCAGGTAAATAGACAACTAGGCAAATCTCATGTGATGCTACAATCCAGGTTTTAACATTTTAATCATAAACACATCATTTTCTTCATCAGGCCTACAGTGTGTTGGGAGGTGAGATTTAACCCTTTACTCCCATGCCACATTTTTGACACTGCTGTAGGCCTTAGGAAAAATCCTCCCTTTGGCACAAATGGCAGGGTAGTTGTGGTACTACCTGGAATTGCACAATGACCACACCCATCCAGGATAGGGCAACCCTGTAGACAGCGGTTGGAGCCAGACAAGTTCAAATGGGATCTAGTTTTTCACAAGGGATAGGGTTAGAGACATCAAATTAAACCTCTGAACACATACCCAGTCCCAGAATATGTTCAACTGAGTTCAAACAGCTCTCGCAAAAAAAAAAAAAAAAAATCCAATCCAGGTATCTTGCACGAGCAGGGTTGACACCAAAGAGAAGAAGAAAGGTGTACCCACAGATTGGATACTGCAGAGCTCCTTATCTATTACAGCTTTCATTTTGAGCTTTATAGAAACAAGCCACAGCACTGAACTCTAATCTCCAAAGTAGGTTCACCACCATGCAGCACCATGGAAAGCTCCTACTAAGTTCAAAATGAATGCTACAAAGGATGAGAAGCCTATTGCCATAGCATGGGACATACCCTGGACTGCTCTTCCAATGCTACGCTTTTGTAAACATATTCAAAGCTCTGGCTCTCCCTTCATATGTATTGATAGATCTTCCAGCCTGCTTTTCCCCAACAAAGGTTGGTAATAAGGTAGAAAGAAGCAGCAAAACTTGAGTGCCTGTTCTTGGTTTCCAAGTTCTTTTAGCTATTCTTTTGTGGGAGACCATGGTAAAACAAGCTCCCCACAGTTCTCCCCTCTCTGATGGACCCATGGGGCCCACTAGGTCTCTCCTTTGGCACAAGGTTTCTATTGTGAGGTGGTCTCCCAAGGGCCCTCGGTTCTTTGGCCAATGGATGGTGGTTCTTCCTCTTGGACGTGGACTGGGCAGCTCTTTAAACAAAGGCCACTTTCCAAGTGAGACTTGGAAAGCCCTTCAAACATAGTCCTGTTATCTGTAAAGCAACCTTGGAGACCCTATTAATAACTGGCATTTCTTTCTTATCTGGTCCAAGCGAAGACACTGGCATTCCAAGATGGGGCAACAGTAGTTGGGCTGGCCAGAAATCTTGCAAATTGTGTGTGTTGGCAGGAGAGAATTAAAAGCTTCTTGTTAAGCAGTAGACGAAAAGTCTCCTCCAACAAAGACTTCCTTTCCCTTAGTGGTAATATGATTCATTTTCCTATAAGACGAGAAGGCTGGTACATAAAAAGAGCCATTTGGGTGACATTTAACAAGCCTCAAACTTCTGGTTTCCTTACTAACCTAGATCTGCCTTAAGGCTTCCCCAGACAAAAAGAGCCTTCTCCTCGCACAGCTTCAAAGGACCGAGGAAACTCCTGCCTCTCCGCAACCCCAAAAGAGAGTAAGCTGGTCAGCCACTGTGTCATGAATGCTGAAGTCAAAATATTATGAATGCAAATTTAAAGTATGCCCCAACAGCACTTCACATGAACACCCTTGCCTGTACCGCTGGACTTTTTTTTAATGTCGCCTTTTCAGCAAGAAGAGTTTAAAAAAACATAGCAAAGAAGCTTATTATGTTTGTCTTGCTTCACAGACTATTAGGTAGACAAAAAAGAGCGAGAGAGAAGAAAGAAAGAAGGAATTTGGTTACGCTTGCTTATCTCCTAACCTTATAAATTTGGGATTAACAGATCAAAGGCGGATTTGGTTCAGTTGATAGAAAATGTGAGATCTTTTATAGCTGTTTGGCTTTCTTGTCCCTTATGATAAAATGACCTCAAGCCATTGGTAAAATAAATGTTGGGGATTTTTTACACCAATGCATTTTATTTGTGTGTGTTTCGTTGTGTCGAGTTATACATTTGTGTGCAAAATTTAAAGAGCCACACGTATAAAAAGGCTTCTTGAGCAACTAAATCTGAGCAATGCTTATGGTCTTACAACGGGAACCACAATCCACAAGAGCCTGAACTGATATGGGTTTCTTTAACTGCTGTTATGAACTTACATATCATGCTCCCAAAGCCACAAGCAGTAGCCCCTAAGGTATTGTTAGACCTTGACGTGTATCAGAAATTTGCTCATCCCAAACAATTCTGCATGCTTTGGGAGAGCTGTAATGCACACAAAAACGGAGGCCAAGATTTATATCTGAAAGCACACTAGATAACAGTGCTTCAAACCACAATAAAAGCATAACACCCATACTGATGAATGGCACTTGGGCCCTTCTAGTTCATCAACCTTGTCTCCAACATAGGAAAGCTCACTAGATTTGTTCCAGGAGCTGTTATCAAAGGTAACAGACCAAGGAATCGTTTCCAGACAGAGGGATTCAATTCTTAGATACTTGGTGGGCAGCAATTGATAAAGTTATCCTTCCCAAGTGGGTCTAATCATTTAAAAAAACACCCTGAGTTTCATCTGTATTATCGGGAAAGGAAGTGCGTTATGAACACGGCTTTCTGGATTTATGGGAGTATCGACAGAGCTCAGCCTAGCCCTAAGTGTGCAAATGCTTGTGCCCCTAAAGGTACACACGGCAGTCACAAATGTGTGAAAGAATCAGACGGCACTTCGGAAGTTGTCTTTAGGAAACGGGATGATGAAATCAGCATTAAAATGTAAACCCACAAATGCCTCCAGCATCACACCAGCAGTAAATTGTGGGACTTGGGGCCATGACAAAATGCGCCAGAGTCCAGGAAATCCAATGGATTCCCTCTCCCAAATAGATTCCTCACACTCCCCTAGCCTTAACGGCCCATTCAGGAAGGAACCTTCCCAAATACTCTGCATTACATCAGGGAAGACGACATGTAGGGAAACCATCATTTCCCCTCCAGCTGCTGTGCAAAGTGCAAGTACACTCAAAGGCTAAGGAAAACCTGGACGGCAGACGCATTCATGATCCTGCTAATAAAAAAGTGCTGGTCTTCCATCCCTGTGAACCCTGCGTCCTCTACACCACGGATCTGGACAGGTAACCAATGGGCCCCCTCCTAGCCATGCTAAAATTGCCTTCTGGCCTCCTGCCCCGTCCTTCACCTGGGAACCTGTCAAGTTTGGGGAACCTTGTCTGGGCACGGTGGTGCTTCAGCCATTCATCAGTGGAAAGATGACAAAACACATTCTGTAAAACAAAAAAAATCAAACATGGCTGTGTTGGACGCGGGGAAGCGGCAGATATAATACTTGTTTCCTCTCTGTTAGCAGCCGCATTGGCAGGCTGCGCATGGCGAACCCGTGGAAGGATTAGGTTTCCTTCTCTGAATGGCATCATTCAGAGAAAGGCACAAGGTGAAAGGTTTAAAAATCAAAAGAACAGTTTGCTTTCATAAGCAGCTTGAGGCATTTCTTAACCCGATCCATGCTTGCTTAGCCTGACAGGCGCTTTTGCAGCGTCCCTGCTTTCAACTGCCTCAGTATTATTGCACCCATGCTAATAAAACAAACACTCGCGCCAGACATTTGAACAGACGCAGAGCGATGTCCCTTCTTCTCAGCAAAGAACAGAGATGCTGACCGAGGCTGGACTCCAGCAGAATGCAATCCACCTGCTTGCACCCATCGTGAAGAAGAAAATGACCCTGCTGGACCAGCCCAAAGCTCACCTGCTCTGTCCTAAGCCAAGGTTCCTCCTTGGAGCAGCAGGACGCCACAGAAAATTCTCCTGGCGAAACATCCGTTAAAGTGCAGGCCATCCAGAGTGTTCTCTGAGTACGCATGGGGCTGTTTGTGGACCCAGTCCAGTGTTTCCCTCCAGGCACTCTCCTTATAAACATGCCTGGGCCCAATCCACCTGAGCAAGGCTCTCTGTAGGCAAGCATGCCTCCTCTCCATGTGCTGCTCATTCAGTTTGGCCTCGCTCCTCTGCTGACACCTCGCCACGGGGTCAAGAGTGGGGGTGGGGTCTGGCCTCTGCCAGAGAGTTCCCTATCCTCAGAGACCCCTCCCCTTGGCTGCGCATCCTGGTCATTCCCAGGAAAAGCTGGCTCAGCAAAGCACCTGGCCTTGAGATCATCCCCTCCACCTCATTCATCTCAGAAACTTGACCTAACCCATCCTCCTCAATCTCACTGTAAATCGTTTCACATTCCAATACCAAGGAATCGTCTGGGAGGCAGCCAACAGTTCATAATGAACCAGCATACCTCTCATTCCCAGTATCCAGCACTCTGTCTCCCACAGTGGCCAACGGGAAACCCACACGAGGCCAAGAGCTCTCTCCTGCAGTTGCCGCCCAACAACGAACACCTGGAGCCACACACTCCCCAAACACACAGGCAACATCTGGCCATCATGACAAGTGGCCATCAACAACCTCACCTGCCACAAATATGTCTAAGCTTTTTTTTGACTCTTAAGTGGTTTGGAGCAAATCTAGAGAGGGCAACTCCCATACGTTAATGGTATGAAGAAGTACTTCCCCCAACACAAATATGGATTTGATCGCTGCATTGAGGTCAATGGATAACAACTAAGAAAGTATCAAATGGATGGGGTTTTGGTTTATGGTTTGTTCATCTACAGAAGGAGTGGGCCGACCAACTCCTTAATTGGTCTCCTTTTCATTTTTTTACTACAGGCCTCCTGGTCTACAAGTATTTTTAAAATTTACCAAGCAAGAAGGCACGTTTGAGAACCTATCTAACAACTTGGACACAACTCATCTATGCTAAGTGATTTGGAATAGGCAAGGCCTTGCTCAAAAACAACCTTGTTGGATTCTACCAAGATTCACCAAGCTCAGCGGAGTTTCCAAGCATGCCAGGAACCAGCGGCACTAGGTGATCCACCAGAAATTGGCCAATGACCTCATCCTTCTGCCTACCCTTGCGCTAAGCTATGGCAGGAAGGATACACAAAACAATGTGCAGGGTTGGCACCCTCACAAAAATCGCTGTGACAAATTCTTCCTTCTCCTACATAACATCTTCTGTCACTTATCCTGCATTATGATGTCATTTCATTGTGTGACGCGATGCCATGACCCCTTTAGAAGACAGGAGGCCCACCCAGTCCCCGGGAGGATCCTCACTGGGCACAGGGCAACTCAAAAGATCCGAGATGGCACACCGAGGGGTTCTTCTGCTGCTCCCAATACACTTTTGGGAACTCTTCTGACCTGCTGCAGTAATGCTTGTCCCTGCATGGAACAACCTGAAAGTTCCCCATCTAAGGTTCAGTCTTTCATCTCCATATAGCCTGGCATGCCTGATCCTGCATCATCTTGGAAGAAAACAGGTGGGCCAGATTGGAATCTTGATGGGAGACGCGAGTCCTACATTGAGAAAGCGGTTGGACCCGATGGCCTACTGGGCGCTTTCCAACTGAATGATTCTACGATTTGTTTTTTACCCTGTCAATAGTGTGAAAATGATTATACAACTAGCTTCTTAATCATGTTGCTTCGGTACGCATAATGCAGTGCTGCAAACAAACCAAATGACCATTCACAGCACATCCAGTTTATTAAACTGTATACGCAATTTAAAACTTCAAGAATGCTTAGCAAATTCTCACAGATTGAACATGCAAACTTCTTTTTTTAAAAAAAACCTATATAATTTTAAATATGCAGGTTTTAAACATACAGCAAGTTTTTAAAAGTCTAAAACACCAGCTTCGATCACAAATAGGGGTATGCCACAGTCCCACTTAAGAAATGGACCATGTAGCTTTTCAACTTCCATTGTAGGGAAAATACAACAGCTGCCAACCTGTGGTGCAGAACAACAGCCGTATCCGCAGAATAAGCTCCTTCTATTTACTTTTGTATCTGGTTTTTGCTCTAATGTCTTTGCCAAGAACGAGTGCACACCACAGACTTTATATCCTACAGTTAAAATTCTTAGAAGTATTATTGGTTTGCTTTTCTTGGCAAGCTCACAAGTCCTACCTCCAACACTCAGGTAACTGGATACAGCATTAGCTGGAGCAATTTGTTGAACACTGGGAACAGTTTACAATGTTTCTTGGTACTGCTAATAAATAATATAACTCTAGCCTCTTTTAACTTGGTGTGTGTGTGCGTGTATACGCACATGTGTGCATGAACTGGGGGCTTCATACTTTAATGCCTGGTGTTCTGGAAAAAGTCCTCGTGTCGGAGGATTTGGATCCCGAAAAGTCGGTAGGCATAGTGAAGAAAAGTGTGTTACCAGACAACTAGCTCTTTGTTTTAATTTTCTTTTTTCCCCAAGTCTCTCTGTGAAATGATTTAAGGCACATGAATGTATTTGAAAAGTAATGACATTTTGAAAAAGTAACCCTAGGAAACAAAAACAGAGAGAAAGGAAGGGAGGCAGGAGCATTAAATGCTGGAATTAAGAACTCAACATGCGGGAAATCGGACCCAATCACGGTCCGAATTTTCTACTCAGCGCATTGCAAACCAGGATGACAGTCTCTGGACAAAAGACGTCTTGTCCCTGGGGGCTTCTGGACAAAAAATTCCTAGCACTTCTTAAAGATGGAGGAGGCACTTATGGGTTTGCATTTTAATGCTGATTTACCTGATTTTATATGTTCAAATCAATATGCAAAACGCTGCTGTTCGCCTTTGAAATTTCACTTCTACAAATTTTGCTGCCAAGTTCCCCACATTCATAAAATGGCATCAGTTAAGGGAATGTGCACCCAGAAATGCACATTTGGGGAAAAGAATGCTAAAAAAAAGCTTGTGTAAGGCAAAATAGTGTAAAAGAGTCCATATATTACATGAAACATGCAAATCGTTCCATACCAATTTTCATGTGTGTGGGTTTTTTTAAATCTGTCACTCAAGATGAACTGAAAGTAACCCTTGAAAAATGGGCAACTGACAGAAAGCAAAAGTGAAGACCATGCTTGGACCCTCCCAGTAAATTCCTGTGAATGGGGCACAAGGAGAGACTGCACAAGGAAAACCCCATCAGAATCCCAAATCTGAACCTGAAACAAGCCACAATATCTGCTAAGCCCTTTCTATAGGTAAATACAGTCTCGCTTCTAAGCCTTTGAGGTCCTCCTCCTGCTTAGCAGAGTTGCTCAGCACCAGCAGGGTGTGACACCATTCACACCATTAGCCATACCAGCAATTACTTTTAGTATTATCAAAAAGGGGTGGCGGTAGGCCTGCCATTTAATTATAAAGAATGACCACAACTGCTTCTGCACCTAGATTTCCTCAGAGGCAAACAGCTGAGTACACTAAAAGGCACTTGCAAGCTGGCCATGTCAAACCCAAAACAGCATTCTATTATTTAATTGATCTGCTGCTTAAGTGATCCAGCCTCACCAGCTCTTGTATACATTGTATAAAAGCCACACACAGACTCTGCTTGCTTAGAATGTGTCAGTGGGGGAAGAATTTCAGCTGTTTTCATGTTTGCATCTCCTTGCACCATCTCCAGCTGGTTTCTATTTTTAGAAGTGGATGGTTTGCAGCTAGCGATGCTCATCCAAGATTAAATTAACTCAGCTGTTTACAAGACTTTTCACGGTTCCAGAAATGTATGCTCTTAAGACTGCCAATGATTACCGAAATGTCACTTATTTCAAACCCAGGGACATGGACAGGAATTCTTCACAGCCTCAGTGATGAGAATTATTTTTCAGGATTCCAAAGAAAACTCCACCAAGTTGCTCTGACTTAACTGATTCTGTGTTGCCTACCTGAGCAGAGCTTAGGTTGTGGAGCATATTCTTATAAGATTGCATTTCTATCCTGCCTCCATCCTCTTGTATGGAACCCAAGGTGGTGGGCATAGCTCCACTTTATTCTCACAACAACCCTGTGAGGTAGATTAGGCCAAGCAGGAGTGATTGGCCCAAAGACACCCAGTGAGCTTCGAGTGGGGGCTAGAACCCGCATCTCACAAGTCCCTGGTCAAACACTCAAACCACCACACAGGCAGAAGGCAGGTTGAAGACACGCCAGCCTTGGCTCCCCGATTTGAAGCAGCTAAGAAGGCCCAGACTGAGAGCAAAGTCCCCTATTTATGGGGATCCAAGATCAGTATAGCCAGGCTCCTACCAGTAACTGAATATTGGCTTCTTCCATAGCACAATACCCTCAATTTCTGAGGTCAGTGGATTACCGAAACATTATGCAGGGCGGAAAACACCTTTGTAAAGATGCAGAACTTGAATTTCCAGACAGCCGGCCAGTTCCAGCTAGAAAAGGTGGTGGACAAGAAAGTTTCGTTTGGCTGTGGGTGTGTATTCAGGGACAAAGCCCACTACGAGTGAGCAGGGCTTTCACTTACCCCTTCTCTTCCCTGCCCAGTAGACAGACAAGACGTGAGAAGCACAGTCCCTTTATGGGAGCGAAGGAGTTACAAAACAGCATAAACCAAAGCAACGTTCCCTTTGAGAAGTGGGAGAAGCCTCTTCCCATGTGAAGAGCTGAATTCAAACTGAAACATCCCCTCCTTCCTTCCTTCCCCTTCCAAAAAAGATTTTAGCTATTCCTTCAGGATGGTTCTTACTGCTTCAGACTAGATGGTGTGAAGGCCAGACACTTTGCCTGACATCTCCTCAGAGTCAAGGAATTTCCCCTTGACTCACAGAACATCATCTGGGGTTTACTCATATCAGAAGCCCATGAAAGACAGTGAATTGGTGAAAGTTTCAATCATCAATTCAAAGGAGGCTGCACCCAAGAAATAGGAACACCGGCCCTTGGAAGAGCAGCAATGGAAGGGACTAGAAAAGATCAAGTGTAAGGAAGTTTCACCAAGGCCAAGATTGTCCATACTATTTTCTTCCCCATCACAATGTACGAGTGTGAAAGCTGGACAGGGAAGAAAGCCGGCAAGAAGAAAATGGAGGGGTTCAAAACATGGCGCTGGTGGAGAGCTCTGCGAATACCCTGGACTGCAGAAAGACGAACAAGTGGGACCCAGATCAAATCAAGCCAGGCCTTTTCCTACAAGCTAAAATGACAAAGCGAAAAGGCATCACGAGAAGGCAAGACTCACTGGAGAGGTCAACCATGTTAGGAAAGCCCAAGGCAGAAGAAGAAAAGAAGGACTGGCTCTGAGATGGATGAACTCCATGAAGGAAGCTACAGCCTTGAACTTAGAAGACTTTGCCATGGCCATTTCGGAAGGCGCTCATTCTTCGAGAAGTCATAAGCCAGAACCAACTTGGTGGTACATAACGTAACTGGTTAGTATTTAGGGGATGGGAGAATTCCTGTCCTCCCCCGAAACTGCCTGAAGATGCCCGTGAAAGTTGGGGACATCTTGGTCACCCCTGTGAAAGCACATGGCAATTTGAGGCATGACTTTTCAGCACTGTCTGGCAAGGGTAGGAACCCTTTCTCGACACGGGGCAAGAGAACATGCATGGCTTTTAACTGAGCAAACAACGCTAAAATTCCCACATCCGCGGGGTTTACATTTTTGTCTGTAAATGAGCTGCAGATACAATAGATGCTTTCTGTAAAGATATTAACGGCAAGCACTTTCAACGAAGCCCCGGTGCACGATTGCTTCCCACAAGGTCTGCACAATGCGGCGCTCGAAGTGGAGGGATTCAGGGGTGCGAGCAAAGCGAGGAAAAATAAAAGCAGGGCTGGAATGCACAGCCTGACTCAGCAAACACTCAAATTATCTAGGCCGCTGCGAGATAAATAGGCTCTTTTGTCAACATGTTGGTCACTTCAAGTTAAGAGAAATCTGTGTTGCTGGGGAAAGCTATGTGGGACAGGGTTCAGTCACTTACAGTGCATCATTATTCAATCAGAAGCCCAGGGCAGACGCACCCAGGAAGAGAACAATGGTGCTTAAAGACTAAGAACCGCGGACTGAGCATTTTAATTAGCATTCTGTATGCAGCGCTGAAATAATACAGTCCCTCAGTTCTAAAAACAGGGCCGGGCATTCTTCAAGGTCTCATTCGCACGAAAAGATTCTGCAGTTTTACAAACCGCAGACGCGCCCTTTTCAGGTGCCAATTCATTTGAACAGCTGTGCTTGGAGGGGGTGTTGAATGTTCTGCACCCCGAATGAGCTGTGTTTATTTGGTTGGCTATGGATCTGTATGCAAAGGGGCCGTTCCAAGCTTCCTGGTCCCTTGGTTGGACCTCCTCCTATTACGATTCCACCAGTCTTCCCCTCACAAGGAACCCAAAGCAGCTTAAGGTTTCTCCTCCTCCCCATTTTATCCTCACAACAACCCTGCAAGGCAGGTTGAGAGTGAATACTTAGGGATTAGAACCCAGATTGCTGGAGTCCCAGTTTGGCACTAGTCACCACTGCACCGCACTGGCTCTTGCTGTTGGTCTTTTCCCCACAGGTGCACTCCAGTAACAGCAGGGCCCATTGGAGCCTTCATCCAAATTTCCCAGAATGCCCCAAGCAACTCCACTGCATTGTGGGAAATTTAAAGTTAGTGTGAGGAGGGAAACAGAGAAACTGGACAAAGGTGTGGAGAGAAGAAACAGATGTTATTCCACTCCACGAGGATTTTTATAAAATTGATGGGGGGGTATATTTATTACCTCAATTTTTGGGGGTGTTTCCCAAAAGCCTGCATCGCTCTAGCAACATCCACAAACCGGCCCAACAGAGACTTTCCAGGGAATCAACCAAGCAAGCCCCATCGCGGCCATAGAGGAAGCCGCACTGCTTGGGGGCAGAGCACAGCGTGGAGAAGGTCCAAGGAAGGAATTATCTCCTGTCTCAAGCCCTGGACAGTCCATGGGTGTTCAGATGTCAGGGCCAAAAATCCCACCCACCCTGTGGCACGAAGGGTCTGCATGGGCACCATGCCCCAAGCGTTTACGTGGAAGCAAGTCCAGGAAAGTCCTCCAGGCCCGCGGGCACACACACCGCCCGGGTACTGGCTGTGCAAGCAGAGCCCTTCTTCCGCACATGTGATCGTCAGGCTTCGCACGCTGAGCACAAAGAAGGGCGTGCATTGTGGATTTTGCGCAAAGCAGCTGCCCACGTCCCCAAGGGTCGGAGGACGTGATCTTGCCTCAGCTTGCTTCCTGGCCAGGGCCAAGCGCAGCCCCGTGAGCGCAAAGGCGCCATTGCTGGCCTCACCGTCACATCCCGTGCTGCAAATACTATTTGCATGGGGGGAAATGGGTGGGAAAGGCACGGCCCCAGAGCCGCGTGCAGCCCTCGGCCTGATTTCCAAAGTGTGCGATGCGTTCGGACCTTTGGCAGAAGAAACTTTTCCCGATGGCAACCGCTCCCTACATGGGAAGCGGGGAGAGAAAGGGAAGGGGGTGGCAGAGAGAGGAAAGGGAGAGATGGGAAAGACAAAAGGAATGCCCCCCACATTTTTTTATCCTGGTCTGCCCCACTGCTGACACGCAAGCCTCAATAGCGTTACCCATAAAGGACTGCAGCCCTTGATGGAAAAAAGTATCCCACGCCCAGTTTTAAAGAACACGGATCACCTTTGGGGCATGTTATACATATATTATATGTAAACTTATAATTTGGCCCTGAGAATTAGTAATAACAGGAAGGGCTTTACTTTTGGTGGTATTTCTCTCCACGTCTGGTTCAGCTCTATAGCATGAAAACAGCTATTTGCAATCTCCTGGGAATCGCCATTTCCACAACCCTTTCTCCCTTCACAACCAAATCTCTCATCTGTCCATGTTTAGGAATATGATGATAATTACCAAAACTATAAATGGTTTTATTTGCACAGACTTAAAATATAACTTCTATCACTGGTTTTAGGAAACTGCCTTAGACTTCTATCAAGAGCCTCTCAAAGCAGGCAGTAATTAATCTGCGATTTATCCTTAACATCGTGAAACGATCAAAGGCGGATACATATTTTGAAATGAGCAGGGAATCATAAAATGTTTGAGACCCTGCTAATATAGGGAATTATCAAAAGACCTCCCAAATGAATTGAGTTAATTCAAGCCTCCTTGTTCACAATTAGCCCGTTATCTTAAAAATCTGCAGCTCGGTTCCTCACTATCACATCTGTGCACAAAAACAGACCCCTCTTTGGGGAAAAGGCTAAGATTTCTACATCCTTAAAACTTCTGCATTTTCTGCTTCTTTTTCTGCTCAAGAATGAATGCCTGTGCTTAAAGGGATGGCTCTTTTCATGTGAGATTGATGCTGTCTAACCTAATTCTTGATGTTTCTTCTATTGTACAGGAAGGTATCCTTTGAGGAAGAGAAAAAACAGCTTGTGTTGTGATAACAAAGACACAAAAAATAGCTCCATCTCTGCTTTCAAAGGGACAAGCTGTTTTCATTTTCTCTGAAGAAGCTCATTACAATATGATGGGCGAAATGTCAGGAATAATTAAGTGCAAAAGGTAATGGCCAAAAAAAGGCCATTTGGAATCAATGCTTCTTTTGTGAAGACCTCCCACCAGAAACATCTCCATCACCTGACAGGAATTTATTGATTTTTGTTTTTGAAGGAAAAGAAGGCATCTGAAGCACTCCAAGAAAAATATGGAGAAACAGACAGAGATCCTATGAAATGTAACGCTGGCATTTTCCATTTCCACTCCCTCCTCCCTGCCTGTTTCCTTTTCACCAAGAAACTTAAAAGGAGCTTGATGTTAGAACAGATGCTAGTGCAAAGCAACACTGGCAGACACAAATAAAAATGTGTGCATCTCACAGATGGAGCAAAGTTGTCTGTGAAGCTGAAAAGTGGCTGGACTTTCCTGCCACTTTATATAGAGGAGGCTGTGCCTCCCACCGACCCTGGGGTCAAGATTGTAAATGTTATGCTATCATGATAAGAAAGGCAAAGCAGATGATATTAATTATCTGCTCTTTCAAGTTATCTCTGTCTCGCATCTCGTTTCCTCTTTGCAACATTCAACTAGGCCAATAAAAATGGCAGAGGTTGGGAGCTTTTACTGGGTTGATATGGTAGAAGGAGTCGTCAAGAGCTCCGGCTATTGGGAAGTAGCGAAATGTATTGGATGAATGAATTTATGTGACCTGCCTCTTTTGTACACATATTTAAGTATTTTTATCCTATGCCTTCCGGAGCGGCTTACGTGGATTCAATAAAACAAGACAGTCCCTTCATGCAGACTTAGCGTCTAAAATTGTACGACCTGCATGGAAAGAATGGTGGGGAGGGAAGAGGAAAAGTAAGGAGTGTCAGTAGGATCTAGTGAGATGACTCTACCTGCCTCCTCTGCTTCCTCTGCATTGCCTTCGGAACAGCAAGTGACACAGACAGTTCACTTTTAATAGATGGTTGTCTTTTATGGCTTCGATCCATTTTCCAATTACATGCTGATTCCCTGGAAGCCTGATAAGTTTCACCTGTCTGAACTAGATAGAAATGTTATAATAATAATAATAGTAATAATAATAACAACAACAACAACTGCCCCAACTCAGTTCCTTCCAGATGTGTGGGATCACAACTTCCCTCATTCGGAGCCAGCATGAATCTATAGCTTTGCGGAATGGCTAGAGAAGGATTCCCACAAAGCAGAAGGCAGGCAAATCTCGCCCACTTCTTCAAAACAGAAAAGGGTGGATTCAGGGGACGAATGATGACCCAGCTTGAAGTTGCTACTTGGAATGCCCAAGAACAAATTGCTGAAAGCATTTTAAGGAAAATGCCATGGTCGCAACACAGGTTTCTTAAGAGTGTGGTGCAGGGGAAGGAGTGTTGGTCTAGGATTTGGGGGATCTGAGTTCCAGTCCCCACTTAGCCATGGGTGACTTTGGGCCAGTCACGGACTCTCAGCCCAAGCCACACTGCAGCAAGGATACAATGAGGAGGAAGAGGGGCGTGGATGCCACCTTAGCATAGCCCATAGAAAGCGAGAATCTCAGAGCCAATCTGTTAGGATTCCAGTACATTGTGGAGCATTGTGGTGATACTGCGGCTTGGTTGATCTGTCGCTGGCTGAGTCACTGAATTCAAAGAAGCTCAACAGTTTCTCATCAATGTGGAGAGAAGTGACACATGAAGAGCCGGGGGGGGGCGGGGGGGGTCCAGTACCCAGTGTAAAAGCTTCACACCTTTGGCAGGCCTGGCTTGTCTTTCTTGCAAGCAGGGCTTTGGGCAGAGAGGGAGAAGGTGAGAGAAGGAAGACCATACCAGAAAGAACAAGGGATAAGGAGGGATGGAGGGGAGGCAGAAAAAGAGCTGGGGGGGGGAGGAAAGGCGGTGGTCCTACCCACTTTCAGCACCTGCTGTACCCATTGCCAGGATGCAGACCTCAACAGATTATTTGCAAAGGAATGCAATCCCCCCTCCTCCCTCCCTCCCTCCCTCTGCTTGTTTGGGAAGTAAGACAGGGAGGGGGGCACAAGGACAGAAGGTCGGAGGGAAGAGTCACCCAGAACCACGGAGGAGAAAATAAGGGCAGACCAGTCTGTTCTGAGAGGGAGCACCAAGGATTGCTCCACAACCGGGAGCAGCAAGGTGGCGTATCAGAGACGCTGGTGCGTAACAGCGTAAGACAAGCCCTGCTGGATCAGAGCAAAGGTCATCCCGGCCCAGCCCAGCCCTCCGCAGACCGCTGGCAACCCAGCTGCCCGCAGGATCCCCCAGGCAGGAGGGGTGCGAGGCCTCCGCCCGCCCAAGCTCCTCAGCAACCGGGCCATGCAGCCAGGCCACTCTGGCGCAGGAGGGAGCACACGGCCAGCAAGGCTAGTCAGACAACCCCAGACTTTGGACTAGGATCAAGGTGATCAAGTTACTGCATTGGGTGTGACCAGACCTTGGAGACCACATACAGGCCCTGAAGCAAAGAGCAGTTTGCTGCGCCCTTTCCTACAACTGGAAGGCGGCATGCGTCCTTCGGTGTGGGCAGGCCTGCTGTGAAGACCAGGAAGGCCATCCTCAGCCAGCTGCCAGCTCAGACCCTCAGCCTCAGGGACCCTGAACGTGAGAACACATTCTTTGGGTCAAGATTTGGGTACAGCCAGCCAACATCCTGACACCGAGTGTGACTAACCTTGGCATGCCTGTTTCAAATGGCCAGCTAATTTTTCGGGTACAGACAGCATGCCAAGGAACACCAGCTGCTGTGGAACATGGGCTGAGGAACATGGGTGCAAGGGTACAGTTCCACTCAGGTCCTGCTTGTGGATTTCCCAGAGGGATCTCGTTGGACGAGGCATGAACAGATTGCTGGACTGGATACAACCTGGCCTGATCCAGCGTGGCTCTTCCTTTTGGTCTCTCTTCTGCCTAGAATACTATCCGAAATGCCTGGATAGAGAATGATCAGAAACATTTTCCCACTCTCAAAGACTGTGGCAGGGGAATTCAATTTATGCCAGGTCCTGGTTTCCTAAAAGAATAAAGAGGCGCAAAAAGTTAAGCCAATGGATTAACATTTAAAGGAATGTGTTTCTCTCCAGGACATTGGCTCCCACAATCTGGTCGTCTTGTGTTTATAACGACAGGTGCAGGTTAGCCCTTTATCTACAGCAAATCAACCAGGGAAAGAGACTACGGCCATCTATAGTACATCTTTTAAAGGCTAGATAGCAAATGCCAAGACGATTTGATCGGGTTTCAGAAATCAACTTTCAAGATGTTGTAAGATTTCTTGTGTATGTATCTGCGCCACACGTGCGCCCGCACACTTTGAAAAGATTTCAAGAATAAACTTTTATCTCGAAGCGTGCATGCACGCGGGGGGGGGGGGGGACGTGTGTGTAAAAGACATGTTCAAAGTCTCTGGGAAACGAGAAAGGAAAGGGGCACTGTCTGCAGTGCATCATAAATCCATCGAATCAGGTGACAGAAGCTGTATCATTTATATGTGCTCTTGAAGATTTAGACCAGCACATACAGCTGGACTTACTGAACTGCAGAAGCATGAACTGCATCTGGCCCAAAGTCCAGAAATGCTTGATAACAGACCGAGCCTTTGAAATGAAGAGCGATCTACTCAGAGTACAAAAATGTCAGATGCCAGCATGTGGACAGGACTGGCCAAGTAGGTCCACGCAGGATAGGATTCTGCGTTTTCAGAATGTGATCTTTGCACAATGAATTGTATAAGAGGAACTGACCTGTTTCAGAGCTCGCATGCTCACTCTTTGTTCCTTCCGGCTACATCGATTTATACAATTGTCATTATACAATGAATGAATATTAGCCTCCAGTTGGGGCATGCTAGAAAACAGTCGTACAATTTCCATCAAAACTTACATAGAACTGCACCCTTAAAGACATTCAGTGGGGTATCCTAAACACGTGGGTGGGAAGGGCTGAAGTAGCAAGATCCCCCCCCCCGACCCAGGCATCCTCACTCCCCCCCCCCTTGACCCAAGCATCCTCACTCCCTGGAATCATCCCAAAACCATCTGACCACCCTGCCGACCCCGGTCTGTGGAAAGATTGTCTTCCGGGAAACTAGCCCCGAACAGGCTGGGGACAGCAGCCGTAATCGAAAGGTTGGCCAAGGAAGGTACAAAACAGTTTAGGTATAAAAGCACAAATCCTCTTAACTTCATTTTTTTTAATGGGGCCCATTTGCTTTCTGAAGGTAATGCATTGTTATTGATAACTTCTCTTTCCCACAGCTCAAGGAAAGAGAGAATGTCCCCCACACAGCAAGTTGCCCGGCTTTGCTTGCAGATGCGTAGCAAAGTGGCCTGCAGTCAAAACATCAGCACAAAAGGGACACCCTCCTCCCGGGATTGCACTGCATGAAATGGGCTAGCCGCTTATTGTGCCAGAGGCCGAAAAGAAAGCATCCCAGAGGCTGGGTGGGAAGCCACCCCAGCACAAACAGAACCCTAAACTGCTGCCTCACTTGACTCTAGAGAGGCTATTTCAAGCCTCTCCTCTGGAGAAGATACATCAAATATCACCCAAGTCAGGGAGAGTGTCAAGACTTGAGGCAGCTTCACAGCTCCACCTTCTGGCCAAAAGCCGGAATAACAGCCCTGGTAGTTGCAGGATTGGACCCAGTGCCGACTGCGGGTATCAGGGCCCTTACAAGCATCACCTGGGAGCCCTGCGGGAAGAGCTATAGAAGAACTGGCTCCTCCCTCCAGAAGCTACCTTGGCAATGAAGGTCTTCTGACCCGCTGGACTCTTGGATTCTGCTCGTGATCCCGCTTCTGGACCCCACCTGGCTTCCTGGGCCTTGCTTGCTCCAGCCCTCCGGTGTCTGCTCCCCTCGACACTGTCTCCTCGGTTTCCTGACTCCTCTCTTGTTTGACCACACATGCCTCTTGGACTGACTCCCCCTTGCTCCCCTACTGCTGGCTCTGACCTTGGGCTGCTTGACTACGATTTGGACTGAACCCTGAGCCTCAACCTGGTTGCTCGGGTCCTGGTGCCTCTGGCACGCATGCAGAGAGATGCAGAAGTATGCAAGCAGAGCTCGTGGCCATCCATGTGTGGCACGTCTCCTTCCCTTTGACCCAGCCGCTTTGCGGCATTAACAAGCTCTGCCAGGAGGGCCGCGCTTTTCCCTTTCAAGATGCCTTCCTCTGGCAACACCTGTGGGTGATGGTGCGCCACACAGCCTGCACGTGCAGCGAAATGCCACTGCTGGATTTTGGCCCTGAGACAGAGATAAGCGATTCCTAGTCCATCATCCCCAGGACGCCTATATGCAAGACGAACTGGCGGCAGTGATGTGGAGCAGACATTTTTCCAGGTTTTCCAGAAACGCTTCCAGTGCTCTATTTTTGCATGGGACACGTTGCTTTTCCGAAGTGCGTTAGTCACAACGCCTGGAAGTCAACTGCAAATACAAAACTAGACAAACTTGGCAGTTCCAGCATCGCTGTGAATATTTTTCTAGTGATAATCCCTAGTTAGTATGTGAGAGAATACATGCATGTCTTAGAGCTTTCCTAGGCGAAGTATCCGTGGCGTGCTCATCGTTCTCTGTCCGTGGGCAATTCACACATTATATTGTAACCATAAGAGAAGCAACTTACGGAACTATCGCAACTTCTTTTGTGTGTGAGGCCTCTGAATTTTCTTGGGGATGCCAACTAGCTGCCCCCCCCCCAAAAAAAAAAAGACTGCTGACCTACAGCTTAACGCAAGGATAAGGAGAAACCATTTATGTTGGCATCATCCGATTAAATTCTGTACAGCTCAGCATTTCCTAGCTCGCAGAGATACATTTTCAAAGCAGCAAGTAAGAGATACAAGTATGAATCCTATTATTCAGGCTATCAGGCATACTCGATAGCTCCCTCCCCCCGATCCAATACATCTCCACCGTTCACATCTTCGTAAACACAGCTCATAATCTCAGCTTGCCTCTGCACCCACTTGTAAGAGGAGACGTGTCTGCCAGAAAACATTAGTGGCCTGTACTTCAGTTTTACCATGCAGCTTTTCTTCTCTTGTTATGTTCAGGTCTGTTGGTTAGTTGTGCCTGTCAGGAGACAAGCTCCTCTACATTTCCTGCTCCAATTTCTGAGGCGAGCATTCGCCTCTGCAAGAGGACAGGCCCTGGAAAATCATTTCAACACAAACGTCTTTCGTAATTGCAGTTCTTCTCACTCTTCTCAAAATGGTCGTCTCCCCAAGGAGAGATGAACGAGAGGGGTACTGGGGTGGAGGGAGAGGTGAACCAAGAGAAGACAGAGCAAAAAAGGATGGTTAGAGAAATAAAGAAGGAAACTAGCGGCACTAAGAGAATCGGTGTGTGATCTGAGCCCTTGTGAACGCTGGAGCATTGATGCGTAGGGCTTGCCGTGGGGTTTCCGACTTGGGGAAACATAACGACCAGAGAGCGAAGTATGAAGTGGCCGTCCAAGACAGCTATGAGCAAGCTGCAGTGTATGTTTTGATTCCATGCAGCCCCTGTCAAGCAGAGAGTCTGAGAGCAAGGAGATGTCAAGATCTAGGACAGAAGTGGACTCCTTTCCATGGAGAACATGGGGGAAACAGAAGCTTCTAGACAGTTCAGGCACACAAATGTAACATGTTGACCACTTTGGGGGACCACCTTATCTTTCTGTCCAACCCGGGGTATTTTCAGGCCTCTGTATGTGCACAGGAAGCCCAATTTTGCTAATTGAAACTCATCTCTGATCCAAAGATACAAGTAAAACCCCTCTCCATTCCAAAAGAATGCTGAAAACTAGCACCCAGAATGCCCTAGGAGACCATCCGTTCTGCCCAATCCAGAATACTTCCAGACCTTAGAACCTATACCATACTATAGGGGGTCAGGCTAAGTCTAGCCTGAAACTTTGGGTTTAAGCTGATAGGATCTGAGCTATTGGAGATGAACCCCAAGAGAGATCTTGAGGTTGTGGTGGACAGCCCAACAAAAAGGTGCATCCAGTATTCAGCTGCTGTGAAAAAGGCAAACACTGCATTAGGCATAATTCAGAAAGAAACTGAAAATTAAACTGCCAACATATCCTAATAAAAATGGATAGTGCGGCCTCATATAAAATATTATGTCCAATTCTGCACACAGCACCTGAAAGAATAGGGTAGAATTGGAAAATGTGCAGAAAAGTGTGTGTGGGGGGGGGGGGGGGGGGGAACAAGGGGCCAATACAACTCTTCTATGAAGAAAGCTTACAACAGCTGGGATTGTTTAGCTTAAAGAAAAAGAACGCGGGGGGGGGGGGCTGATAGAGGAGTACAGAATTAGGCATGGTGTGGAGAAAGTGGAAAGGGAGACATTTTTCCTGTTCTCACATACTGGTAGCACCCACACGGCTGACTGGTTGGAGACAAATTCAGGGAGGAGAAGGCTATCCCTGAATACTAGGCCTGAGGGCTACATACTACCTCTAGTATCAAGGTCTGTATACCCAGATGTTGGTAGGGCAGCGGTTGGCCACTGGGTGGACAAAATGCTGGACTAGATGGACCCTTGGTCTAATAGTGGGGTTAGGTCCTTAACCCTAACCCAACACACTGGGATAGCCAGGTTTTCCTCATCTTGAAATGAAGCTTCATCCTGGCCAGGGTGACTTCTTTTATATTTTATATTTTTATTTATTTTATATTGTTAATTTTAATTTTATATTGCTATTTTTGTATTTTATTGTGTTTGTAAGCCGCCCCGAGGCTTCAGCAAGGGGCGGCATAGAAATGTTCTAATAATAATAATAATACTAATAGACAGGTATAATTCCTAGACATTCACACAGCTTCCCCAGCGACATCACTGAGCGTGTTCTTGATTGCTCTTGCTGCCCGACTTAGGCTAGTTTCAGGCCCCTGGACATGCAAAGGGAAGAAGGTTTCCCAAACCTGAATCCAGACCTGAAGCCCAGCCCTCAATGGTACATTCCCTATACGTTCAGGCAGGGCGCTGAAAGGCATCACTGACCATGTCCGTGTGGACCTCTTGGTGCTTCTGCACCAATGAGAAAAGCTTTAGGACATGTACAGGGGCCCAGGCTGAACTAAGCCTAACCCTGACACACAGGTATAGCCTGTCTCCAACTGGACAACAGGCCCAGAAGCATCACCGATCACACTCACTGTTGTTGAAATACCAAGGACAGTTCTAGGACCCAGTTTTAACTCGCCCTAAGCCTAAACAGAAGCTTAACTTTAACCCTAACAGGCAGGTGCACCCTCTATACATTCATATAGCATCCACAGTAGCAATAACAACAGTAGTTGTTCCTGGTTCCTAACACATGCATGGCCCCTTCTCTTCCTAAGCAGAAGCTTAAACTTAATCCAGATAATTCATATACATTCAGGTAGCTTCCACAAAGTCATTACTGAGAACATTCCTTTTGACCACTCGCACTTTCTGCCCAGTCAAAGTGAGTCCCAGGATGTGAAGACAGATCCAAGTTTCCCAAACCCAACCTGAAGTTGAACCCTAACTTCAGATACTGGTATAATGCTTCTCCATTCAGACAGGATGCCTAGAGACATCACTAGCCACCATTGCCTACCCAAACTAGGCTAGTCCCAGGGCATCACCTGGAGCTAAACCCTTGGGGGTAATCCCCACATGTTCAGAGAGAGCTAAAGGGCATAATTGAGCATATTGATGACAACTCCCTTTCTCTGTCCAGTGCATTCCAGTTCCTTGGACGAACACAGGTAGTGGGAATTTATTAACACTAACCTGAAGGGTAACCTTAAGCCTAACATGCAGCTAAAATTTCTCTCCATCCCCAAAGGCAGCAGCAGAATATCTCGCTTGACTGCTGTATCTCTGCTGAACCTAATCTAGGTCTCTGGTCCTGCTTTTTGAGCCAGCTTTTGCTAATCCTAAGCCTAACACCTACCGACATGTCAACTGCCTCCATTCTTCCCCAAAATTTCCAGGGCTGGCGTTTTGAATTATGTCCATGTGATTTACACATTGGATCAGAATACTAACAATGCAGTACAAAAAGGAGCTATAGCAAAGATTCATAAAATAATACTAAAAGTAGAGTATTTACAACAGGACTAGATTCAAACTGAAAAGAAGCCCCACGTTTTGACGAGTTAAAAGCAAGCAGCAAAAGCACATTGAAATAAAAAGGGTTTTGGCAAGAATCTTCAAACTAAAGAGACCAGGCCTGGCAGTTTTTGATGTGAAGTCCTGGTACCACCATGACTCAGAACCACTGCCAAAAATGATCCTGGCGCAGATTCTTGTGATGACATGCTTTTTACCAAAGGATCAGTTCCAGTTTGCAAGGCTACCATAAATTTCCCTACAATGTGGTTTGTTGCATGGACACAAGGCAATCCTGCGCACTGAAGGGCCCCCTAAAAAGTCTAATTTGCATATATATTCCACAAGAGCACCAGCATAATTAAACACGCCTTTCTTTCTTTCTCTCTTTCTCTCTTTCTTTCTTTCTTTTGTGGCCTTATCATTGCTTCTTAGGCCCCGTCGCGGTTGCTTTTGCTTTTATTCCTCCAGTCCGCATGCAAATTTCCTCCGCATACAAAATTATATCGAGGTCAGATTAATTAAACTCCCTGGTATGGCCTGTTGATATTGTATAAATAGTTGTTTATCTAGGTTCTCCCTTTCTAGTCCTACAAACAAAGCCAAAAAACAGAATTATATTTAATTGGGGCAGTGGTAGTAGAAATACCCTACGTGAAGCATTGAAATATCTTTGTCTTTCGAATCGGCTGGAGTTTCAGTTATTTGGGGTTCTGAGCTTTTCCAGCATTATCAGGTTAGAACAGAACAAACACTTGAATGCCTGACATCAGCACTAAACTCAGCAGGATGCGTTACTTTTTTCATTAGAATCTTTGAGCTTGAGATCAGACACAGGAAAAGATTAAAACAAATATGAATTTAATCAAGGGATTCTACTTTCCCGGTGTGGGAACAGGATCACGCTGACATAAATAGAGGGCCGAGCACCAGGGCATCTAAACCATATCAAAGGCAGCTTGCTTACCACTAACTGCTCAGATGATCCGTATCATAACAACCAAAAAGAAAAACAATTATTTATTCTTTTTGATGTTTGTGGCTCAGAAGTAACTTCCTTTTTGAAGAGTGCAAGGTCAAAGCCAAGTTATTGTGTGTTTCTTTTAACAGATTTTTTTTCCCCATTTCACTTGAAACTTTGTCAGCGAGGGACTGAAAGTTATTAGGTATGACCTACATTTGGGAACTAGGCATGGAAACAAATAGAAGCAAGCTTCTTTTGTGGGCAATCAACTTGGGGAGAGATGCGAAAGGTGTTAATGGCCAAAAGCAGGCTGAAAATTACATCTTTATTATTGAAAAGTGAGGTGATTAACAAGAGAAAAAAGGACTGGGGGATTTTTGAAGTACAAAAAGTCCTTGCTGATGATCTCATTTTCCTGGTATCTATTGCTGAAACACCTTGGATACAACAGCCAAACCATGGTTGTGCCATCTCAGTTGGATTTTTGTTGCTCACACACACACACAACTGCCTCCCTTTCCTTCCCTTGGTTGCTCAGATTCTCTCCCTAGCAACATGATTACAAACAAACCATAGTTTACCATTGCATCTCATGTAATGGCTGGTGTTCTGCATAAACCATTGTTTGTCTACAAACAGCAACTGGAAACCATCATCTGAATGTAGTTTTCAATTCTATTTGGAACCAACAATGGTTGGCCTGATATATGAGAAGCAGCACAAACTATGGTTTGTTGTGAGCCAGCAGATCAGGAAGGGAATTGTTAGCATATGGAGGAAAGAACGGAGCTTATGGACAAATTTAGTGTTGCTAGATAGGGAATCTCAAATTTCTTTCAGCCCAAAGGCCAGAATCAATGTTGGAGAAGCTCTTGACTGAATTCCAGGGATGGGGAGGTTTGAAGACAAAAGGGTAGAGACTGAAGCAACATACCAGCATAATTTCGCTCAATACTCTTGTGACAAGTAACTAAGATCTTAGAAGAGACATTTCAATCTTTCAGAATAGGAAATGAAAGGCACAAAAGCTGAGAAGTCGCCAGACTATTGATGGGCAAAGGAAAGGAGGTGAGTCTGAAGGACAGGAACTTGACCATCTGAGGAGGCCTCAAGGGCCAGATTTGGTTCCAGAGTCTGCAGTTCTGTGCCGAGTTCTAACAGAAACTCTTTGATAGGTGAAAAATGCTGGTGAATTAAAATGGGAAATACTGATTATTGCATCAGAATGATATTAACTTGGGTATCAGCGTCACTGTCATGCTCAAGATGTTGGCCAGCTACTGGAACCTGGTGTGCATCATACGGAGGTGCTCGCCACTGGTGACTTTCTCAGTCGGAGGGGCACCACCAGCATGAGCCTGAGGTCCCCAGTCTGCTACAACCCTGTTCCTGGCACTTGGACATCGGAAGCCGATGAGGTTCTTTATGCGGCGGTCCAGTGTGATGAGCTATCAGAACTGAGGATGCTCCTGCCGGTGACGCTTCTTCCAATTCTGGATTGGCTCTACCCAGCCAGGCTGGCCCCTCCTGGACAGGAAGGGCTGTAAATTTGTTCGATGTGTACCCCACCTTTCTTCCAAGAAACACAGCACCAAACATGGCTTCTTGTTTGGGAAGGGCCTTTCCCCAAACAGCATCTTTTCTCGCAGTCCTTCCTCCACACTGAGTTCTGGCTCAGCTCCTGACTCAGCTCTGGCCATGTGCCGGCCATCTGGGACAGAACCCCAAGCTGTGGGAAGGAGATCACTAGTGACCAATCATCTTGTTCCACAAAACCAGAAGGACAACGTATCCTCCTCCCTACAGCTGAAGCCTCCAGTGGACTAGAGACTTAGCTACAGTTTCTACCTGGAGCAAGTCATATTGAAAAGAGACCCCATGGCTGCAGAATGTTCTCCCTGGTGAGGTCCATATGACACTAGAATTCTCAGCTTTGCAGCACCAGATTAAGACTGTCCTCTACTCCCGCGCATTTAATGGCATTTTAAAATGTAATTAAGTAATTAAACTTCTTATACTGCTCAAGAGCCAAAGCTCACTGTGCAATTCACAAAAATTTCTAAACAGGACAATGATTCAGTACAAGCAAGCATAAACTTCCCATGATACAAAATATACAAATAATTTAAAATGTTTAAAACATTTTAGCAGTTACAGCAGTATTGAGTATAGACCTGCTAAAAACACTGGATGTGGTACCCCATCAGCCCATTAAGGTAAAGGTAAAGGTTTCCCCTTGACATTAAGTCCAGTCATGCCTGACTCTAGGGGGCGGTGCTCATCTCTGTTTCCTGGCCGAGGGAGCCAGCGTTTGTCCACAGACAGCCTCTGTGGTCGTGTGGCCAGCATGACTAAACACCGAGGTGCACGGAACGCTGCTACCTGCCCACCAAAGTGGTACCTTTTTATCTACTTGCTTTTGCATGCTTTCGAGCTGCAAGGTTGGCAGAAGCTGGGACGGAGCAACGGGAACTCACTCCGTTGTACAGATTCGAACCGGCGACCTTTCGATCAACCAGCCCAGCAGCACAGCAGTTTAACCCACTGTGCCACCTGCAGTCCCCTGTCTATAAATGCCTCAGCACAGAGGGCTGTTCTAACCCGAAGCTGAAAGGATGATAAAAGTTGGTGTCTAGCAGGCTTCAGTGGGGAGTTCATTCCACAATTGTGGGGCTGCCACTGAGAAGGCCCTGCCTCCTTGTGGAGGCCTTTGAAGCCTCACTTGGAGGTGGCACTTGTAGGAAGGTTCCAGATGCTGATTGTAGTGTCTGGGTAAGACTGCAGTTAGGAGAAGCATGCCATCAACTCTTGCAGTCCCAAGTTAGATAAGGTTTTGGGATTAAAACCAGCACCTTGGATCAGGACTGAAAGCATAAAATAGCGGGTGCAAGCAGGCCAGAATCAGGATTCTGTGTTCAGACTTTCTGGTCCCACTGATGAGTCTGGCTGCTGCATTTTGCACCAGCAAAATCTTCAAGGGCAGCCCCACAGACAGCACATTAAATTTAGAAATCTCCACGAAGCCCAGCCAGCAACATGGCCGATGAGCAGGAATGCTGGGAACTCTAGCCCAAAATAACTATCTGGAAAACATCAGGTTGGAGAAGGATGCACTGGTGAAACCCCAATCCCAACAGTACTTCAGGTAAAATTTTGCTGAGCAAAAGAGGAGATCAACCAAGTAGAATCTAACATTCCTGGCCAGGTTGGAGCTACTGCTGTTTGGTTGGGAAGGGTGCCATGAGGTCCAGTTTGTCAGCAACTTTTTAACGTGAGCCCGTTTCTCTAATAAGCTGTTTATCTAACTCTGCTGGCACCTTTTGGTAATGGCTCCTGCGATATTCCTTTGGTATCGCAACACCAGCCTAGCTGGCCAGCTTTAACCAAATCAAGGCTGCAGTTAGAAATCCTGCCTGGGAGAGAGCAGAAAATGCCTCAACACACAGTCAGCCCGACATGCTGACAGTCATTGAGGCTAGAGTCCCACTGAATTCAAGAGGGCTTATTTATGAATAGAGGTGCACAGAATCATAGTGCTAATTATATTGCTTCTCAGTGAGCAACTGCACTGAATGCCACGTCCAGGTTTTTCCTTTTTGTCTCCATGAACAAATGGGCTGCGGACCTTACCTTTTATATGAGAGATGAATAGACAAGGAAGACTTGGGTTAACTTTAAAACAGTACGGACTGAGTCCCGTGCAGAAAAGATGCTGAAAATTCAATTAACTTCAATGGCACGGTTTTCATTTCTACCCTGCCCATTTGTAGGACTCGAAACATCGCTTTAAACCATCACCCAGGTAAAAATGAACTATGAAACATACAACCTGAGGCAGAGACCTGGAAAGTTAGTTCAAATTAATGGGTAAAACTCATTGCCTTTAATCTCTCCAAATATTTAGTTATTTATTTGTTTAAAGCTTTTGTATACCGTCCCATTACTGGTATCTCAGGACGGTTTATCCTTTTCGAAGCCACACCAACCCACCGCCGTCAGTTTTCCAAAGCTCTCTTGTCTATCAATTCTTATCTGATCCATGGGTGTCCCTCTTGCTTGTAGGCATTGGCAACCTAGTGCCCTCCAGATGTACTGGATTGCAACTCCCATCAGCCCCAGCCAGCATGGCCAATGGACAAAGACTGTCGGGGCCGCACTCAAAAATATCTAGAGGACAAGGGTTCACTACCTCCCAATTCTTCTTTGGGATCTTCTTTCGTGGCACATGGTACTACTGCAGACGGGCATCTGCGGCCAAATATCGTCTGTGTGGGCCTATTTGTTCCTGTGGCAGAGCTATATCCCTCACTAAATCTATTTCCCTGATTTTCTTTATCAGCAACAGCAAGGAAGGTCAGCATTCCAGATGCAAAGCACATGTTGGCACGTCAGGAAGACCAGTAGAGGTACCGGATCACAGTGTACTGGTGTTCGCAGAAGATCTCTGCAGAGTGTCACTGGGCTCGGCCGCAAGCAGCTAAAATACTATGCTCCTGCAGGGCAGCTCCTATTTTTTA
This sequence comes from Varanus komodoensis, assembly GCF_004798865.1. Lineage (NCBI taxonomy): Eukaryota > Metazoa > Chordata > Lepidosauria > Squamata > Varanidae > Varanus > Varanus komodoensis. The sequence goes on along the minus strand of NW_025335550.1, from coordinate 5,575,435 downwards.
TGCTGCTAAATATGGTTTAAAGGTCCACAGTTTTCACTGCAAAGGGTTTGTGTGGACCTCTCCAAAGACGTGGGAAGTACTCGTTTGTGCCCAGAAGATGAGCCAAAGCATGTTAAGGAGCTATAAACCACCATCCCTTTATCTGCAGAAAAAAGCGCACTTCTTCAGATCGAGTGCCACATCGAATCAACAGAACCGCCGTCAAATGTCAGCCACTTCTGAGGGCGACATGGTGTGGTGTGGTGATGCAGACAGACTGAAAAAAGAGGTGCCTTTTAAAAAGGGGGAAAGAAAAGCCCACCACAACCCCTAAAATCAAAATCGAGACCTCATTATTAACACCGCTGCTGGCAAGGTAAGCAGAGAACACAACCTTGCCTTTCTTCCTTCACTTGCATGCCAATAATTATGCATGGGACACTTTCTTAAGATGTTTTTTTGAAAAGAGGCGGTTTATTGTTTTTAGTTTGCCTTTCTTCATACAAGGTGAAAGGTTCCTTGGGTCAAAATATTGTGCACGGCATCTCTCTCCTGCATCAATCCTTTCCAGCAAAAAAACAAAACAAAAACACCCAGAGCCATAATTTGTCTTAGAATTCCTTTTGAAACGCTACAAGAAAGAATAACTACTGCTCTTTTCCCTCTGTTTCTTATTCTGGCAATCCCTTTATCTGGCTTTCATTTCCAGGCCCGCTTGGCCTCTTTTGTACGAGAGACTTCAGGGAGCCCAAGTCACTCTCGCAGCCCCTGTGATGTTGGCGAAGATTAAAAAGCAGCTTTGAAGCTCTAACAGTGCTCTGTAAAGCCCCGTTGGTACAGGACCTCAGAAAGACCCAAGCCATCTGGCAAACTGACATAAAGACGACGCAAAAGTGATTGAAAGAGTTTCTTCAAAGCAACAATGGCCGGCTGGCAGGTTTGTTGATTTGGGTTTTTGTCTTTCATGTGTCACCCTCAAAAAAGTCACAAGAACACCTAGGCAATCGCAGAGAGGAAAAACCGATTGGCACAATCTGCTTCCGTAAGTATCTGTTACCAGAAGCAAAAGAGGAACTCTGGAGTCACTCTGAAAGCAATCCGGTAAAACACTAATGAATTTACCCCGAGGCGGTCTGTTTGGTAATTATATAATTAAACACTTCATTTGGAATTTCTAAGGCCTTTACAGAGAGAAACAGCTCTTCCTAGTTACAGAATCATTTTTAAACAGTTTAAGCTCTCACGCACGGACACACACACACACACACACGAACACGAACGGAGTAGCAACACAGGAGAGGAGGGGCAGTGTATGGAGCAGGGATGCTGAAAAGAAAGCGATTTCATTCCAGGGAGAAACGATTTTGAAGATAAGACGCCATCAGCATGTACCTAATTGCAATTGTCTCATTATAATAACCGGCAACATAAATAACTCAAATGAGAACGGTTCCTTGCAAAGTAAGGACTCAATGATTGATGTGAAGAAGAAGAGAAGAAATAAAAAGAAACAGAGATGCTCTGATCTGTGACTACATTAAATACGTTTGTTGTTTTTCCCTGGGTGATGTCAAACATTTCTAGGGTGAGAGAAAATATTAAAAAGACAGATTTACATATCATTGATACTGTCATTCTTTGCTACTGGGCTCCAAAGTGTTTATGGTGAAAAGTAAGAGCTGTGAAGGAGTCGGCTATGTGGGGAAATGCCACAGAGAAGGTGAATTCGAGTTCATGTATTTACTCCTGTGCTTTTGGAACGGGCACCCCCCCATATGCTTTGCACACACACTCCATACTTCCATTTCCCAGGTGTCAGAAATAAAAACACCAAGGGACTGCCCACCCAATCCTGAGTAGGCCTGGCCAGCCGAAGGAAAGAAGGCAGAGCTCCAGACCTTTTGGAGTTCGTCCCCCAAGGTCTCCTTTCAGCCCCCCTCTGGCCTAGAGTTCTACAAAGGCTATGGCTACCAAATATCGGACATTTTAGAGCTGGCAAAGGGTTGCAGGCTGGAGGTCCCAGCACTTGGCCGCCGAACAGACTAAGCTCTCTGGCTCGGGCACGCTTGACCACCTGTAGTCGAGGGCCAATCCCCGTCCTCCAAACCCAGTAGAAGTTCACAGCTCAGGCACTGGTAGAGTCTTCTGTGTGGGCACTCAGCCCAAGCACCTGCTTTCGCTCCCCACATGCTGACTTTGCTCTCCCGCACTGAGCTTGATCGGCAGCACACACCTGCTTCTGGCCCACTTGGCCTGGCAGCCAGCCCGCAACCCCAACCTCAGCAGAAGTCCTGGTTCTGGATGCTGGCCAGGGCCCAACAGAAAACCTCCGGCCCGAGAAAGTGGTCCATCCTGGCCTCCTGGTGCCAGTATGGGAAAGGCTTCAGCCAGACGTATCACACAGCATGCCTGGAGAGTGGCTTTGACGCTGCAGCTCAGCAAGCAGGCAGCAAAGGGATTCGGGCAGCACTGGGTGAGGAGCACTCATGCACCGCACAGGGCAGAAGAGAGGAGGCGGCTGGAAGGGGCATGGCCATCCTCTCAGCCTCCCCAGAAGGCCAGGGACTGGTCCGTGGCCTTAGGCAGTAGGGCATCTTCGAAGAGCCACACGGATGTGAGAAAGGGAGCGATGTTATGAGATGCCTGAAATGCACTGTGTCAAGGGCAAGGAAGGACTTTGTTATGACCTGCACCATACTGGAGATAACAACATTGTGTGTGTGTGAAATTCTTAATTTGATGCTGCTGCTTCAACGGCAGAAGTCAGAGCTCCAATGAGCCCACAGGAGGCGGGGGGAATGCTCTGTCGCTTTCGGCGGCGTCAAAGGCAGGGGAAAAATATGTGGAGTTGCTATCATTATGTTGAGGTGCTGAAACGATTTCCTCTCTCATTTTCTCTTTTCCCATCGCTTTCATTCCTTGCACTCTTCTGATCTTGGCACAGCAAAGCCGTCTCTCTCTGCCCTTTCCTGCTCAGAACTGCCCTCTTAGCCCTCCAAATCAATGCCACTAAACTGAGCCGCATCGTCAGAGAGTACTTTGCTGGAGGGAAGTGCTCTGCCGATCCTTCCTGCCTCAACAAGGGGTTTGTCATACAGACAAGAGGACAGAAACTGATCAGACGGCAGGAGCAGATGCAACTCCCAGGATCCTCCCCACTGGCTCTGGCTGATGGGAACTGCATCCAACGACTTTTGGAGGGACGTCACGCCACAGCTGGGGGCCACCACAAAGAAAGCCTCCCTGCTTGTTGCCACCCTCCAAGCCTGCCTCGGAGGTGGCACTCAAGAGAGAGAGGGAGAGTCAGGACTCCAACTTCCATCAACCCCAGCCAGGACATTTTGCTGTCTGAGCCAGAAAGATGGTACCTTCTCCCATTCCAGGTATGCAAATCAAATTAACTGGTAGCTGAATCTTTCTTCCGTGCTGGCAATGGGACTGCATTGTCCACCACACCTGAAGGCAATCGGTTAGGGGGCTCAGAATAGGCCCTTCCCCAACACCTTCCTGCCAGCTCCTAGTATTGGCTACCTGAGGCATTGGCCTCACTCCGCCCAATGGGAGGACCAGTCCTTGCAATGGATGATGGGAGCTCCGTGTAGTCCAGGGATACTGAGCCTCAGCCTAGAGGACCAAACTGGGCTCTTCTGGGTTCCCACTTAGCCATCCCCCCCCCCGAGTGCCCAGGTGGATGTGCCCCCTTCCTCTGGGCCCCAAACCTTTCCCCCAACCACCAACCATGGGATGGTTCCCCAACTTCTGTGCATTTTCCGTTGGTTTAAAAAGTGGAATTAACTTTCCTGCAGCTTATTTACCAGCAGAGAGAGGGTATCAGCTAAACTATTCTGATGTTTGGGGCTTCTGAGCTGTGCCCATCACCAGAAAGCGGTCACTGAAAGCTCCTCAAAGACGGAATGCACGCCTGGCTCAAAAGAGACCCTGGCCTCTTTTTCTCTGCCTTGAAACCCCACCTTCTCCATGGAGCCAAGGGCTGGCCCCTTTACACCCCACACATATTCTTCCTGTTTACCCTGCCTTCCTTTCTTCCCTTCCTCTGGAGTTAAATTTTAGATGGTAAGCCTCCAAGGGCAGGGACCTGTTCTCTTGTATTGTGGGAGAATAGCCACGGAGAGGGAAATTAGCACCCTAAGAATAATAATGCAACAGTATGGTACTTAGATAACTTATTCATGACTTTATGTGGCTCCTTGTTTGTAAACATTTGCAAATAGAAGATGCCTACATATTGATGGTTAGTAGATAGGCAACAACTGAAGAGAAAGAGAGAGAGAGAGAATTCATTCCAGGGTCTACAGCATCTGTAGTGATAAATCCCCTATAAAAGAATGAACGGGTATCTAAAGGGATTCAGAATGTGGTGAAGCCTAACACATGTTCTAATGTCAACTGTGAATTTTCCAAACATGGAAGCTCCACTCCTTCTAATATGTAGGGCAACCAAATGTACAACTGGTTTCCATCACAGCAAACTGAGGATATACCTAAGTTACTGATAGGAATCCCTTTGGGCTTATACGGACCATTAGCAAATGTTTATTTTAGCATGCATGCAAAAGCCATGCACATTAAAATATCCAGAAGGCATTTAAATTGCTGTCTTTCTCTCAGTTTCTGAAATACTTATGTATTATCAGCAATGCATATACCCACTGATCTGCTAAACAGCCCCCAGCATCTCCTGTTGGGGCCAGGAAACTCTGCAGAGGGCCTGCCAGACAGTTCAGGTCAGAGGTGCTGATTCATATATCCAGAGAGCAATCCAGTCCACCAGGGCTTCCCCAGAAGGCTTTTCTCCCTTCCCCTAGTCCCACCCCTTTCCCTCCAACCATGGATGGTTTGATGGTTCCCCAGAATCTGTGCAGAGTTTCCCCATTCCGAAAGGCTGAAATGCCTCCTAAGGCTTCGTTGGTTGCAGAAATAAAGCTACAAGATACTGGTATTTTGGCTCAACCCTGTTTGCCTTTGATGCCACCCTCCATGAGAAGGAGCCCCTCGAGAGCATCCTCAAGCTGGAATTTGTCTCTTGAGCTGAAAGGGGTTCAACACACACAGTGTAGGCAATACTGGGCTAGATGGACCAAAGTTACAATTCAAAATATGACATCTCCTCCAGAAAAAAGAACCTGTGGGCCCTCATCCATTTAGGAATCAAATCTACTGCCTTGACATCACGAGCACCAGTTTCTGGTCACCTGAATTAGCTGAAAGCAGAGTAGTTTGTAGGGAAGAAGGAGCTTCCTGTGCTGAAGGGCTGCCTTCTCACTTGCCTTGAATCTTTCTTGCTCTCTTAGTACAGCTTAGGGAACTCCTAGATATAAACAGGCAAAACATTACACAAAGGAAGCGGAGTTTGCCTGCAAGATTGTATTCGTTTTTTAAAACAAAAAAGAATACTTTTATTTCCTCCAACAAACGCTCTGTCTTCATGAAACTAAGTATCCGTCTTAGCAATAACTTATCACCACACAAGCTCAAAGCAACTGAGAGACTCCCTGAAACTCTGTTAAAAATAATATTTCTTCCTATTTTATTTAATAATCCAGCAGCTTAGCCAAACTCTTAACAAGTTCCAGTGTTATTTAATAATCTAGCAAGTTGTGTTATCTGAAATAGAAATCCACATTTCATTACTGCGGAAAAGCTGAATATGACAAGCCCATTTTCCTTTGCATATTACACCACCAAGTGGATGGAAGCACGAGAAGATACTAAGCCGGTGTGACCACCCTTCAGACCGGCCTTTCCCAACCTTGTGCCCTTGGGACGTGCCAAACCAGGCCTCCCATCACTCCAAGCAAGCACGGGCGAGGATGACAGGGGAGGCAGTGCAACCCAGCAACATAAAAGAGAGGGAAACTCTCTCTTGAAGAACATAGCTTAAGAAGATAAGCACAGGTAAATTTAAAAGATAGCTGGACTACCGGAAATGACAATGGAGCTCGGGACCCTTTTAAAGCCCAGTCTGCTGCGAACTGGACACTCGGTCCACCGTGTTGTCCTGGCCCGTGTATGAAGAATACCTCTCGCTGCTGGTCATTACGCGAGTCCCCAGCCCTTTGGAGTCTGTGGTGAACTTTGGGATTTTGAGCGTTGTGGGCACTCTCACAAATTGGCAGCCATGGAGAGGATGGTCCATTCATAAATGGCTACCATGGGTGGGGGGGAGCCACAGAATATTCACTGTCCTGAAGACAAGCTACTGAGACTCAAAAAAAGCAACTTGCCCCAAAACCTAAGGTCATGGCAGAGCTGAGGTCTATCCTCTAAAATGCAAAAACACACTTTTGAACCCTGGTAAAGATGGCGCTGGAAGGCCGCCATTTTGCTTTGAAGTGTGGCCATTCCTCAGCTTAAAAAATCAATTTTAAAAATGTTAAGAAATAAAGCAGAGATCAGGAGAGGAAGAAACCTGACTGGGAAAGGCACCTGTGTGCACACACGTGCTTTGGGCACCACATGAGACATCCCAAGAGTGGCGCTTGGGCTGCTTGAGTGTTGGACAACCTGGGCTCCAGACACACGTCTACTTTGAGCTTCCTGCGTGGTCTTGGACGAGTCCCTCTCTGATCTCCCCAGCTAAGGGAAGGACCAGAACAAACAATGCAGGACACGTTGTGCGCAGCTCTGTTCACTGAGATCAGTAACGTTCACATCTTTTTCATCTGCTTGTCTTCCAGGGAATTCCTGCCCGTTGCAAGCTGTAGGATGCACTCATTCAACGGGATGGGCGAGACATGGTCACCTTTTCTACCCTGTGGCCTCTCTTGGCATCAGCCACCTTTCCTACTATCTTTACACCATGAGGACGATTAGTCATGATAGAGCATGGACTAACACTTCCTCAGAGACACTCGTCAGCCATTACATCCAAACCATGGCACGGTTCTAAACTCTGGATTTCTCGGGATTACACGAACCCCCCTTTAGATGGCAACGGGTGTTGCTTCACTCACTTCAAAATTGGGTTTGGGGGCCCTGCTCATTCCTCGAAGTGGGGCCCTTCATGTTTCCCTCAAAGTACCAGACCTTAGGCTTCCCTAGAACAACATCTGAAAACCATTGTCACAAACACAGAGTTGCCTTCTGCATCAGGAACTGCTGAGCCAAACCCCAACAGATACACTGGAGGTCTCCCGCCCACCTGGCGAGCCACCAAGATTCCCAGTCAAGGAACCCCGCAGAGACTCAATATACCATTAGCTGTTACAAGTACCATTACTAAGTGGAACAGAAATTAAACGAACAAACGAACATGCCGGTGGAAGTGTAGGCAAGGCACAGAGTATCCTTTCCCATGCACTCAGCATAAAGTTTCTCCAGTGAGTAGGGTTCCTTCATGGGTGGATCTGGGGGGCAGTGGGTCTCTTGGGAAAAAGGTGTGTGGTGCACCTAGGCTTTGGAGGGACCCTGCCCTCCCAGGCTAACCATCCTGAACAGGAAAGACTGCAGTGCCTCCAAGTCCACCTTGAACACTGCTCACCACCATGTTTGGCTCTGTGGTCCATCCCTGAGACCATCACTTGATCTAGTCCAAACCATCCCAAGGGTTGGAGTAGGCTGTGATCCAACCACACCTCTGGCTATAGACCGAGTTCCTCCTCACTGCTTTTGGAGGGGCGCAGCCTAACCAATTCACTACTCCACGTAAATGCAAATTTCATCAAATGCATGCCCTTCCTTCTACAAAAATGCTTTTTCTTCCATCGTGCACCTTGAAGGACCTTTGGCCACTCCGAGATTTGCCAGTTTGCACTGCAAGTCCTGTATAGATCAATAAACGCTTGTTCTAAACAAAAATCGATGTGTGTTCTTAGCCATCTCTCCCGTAAAGCCAAGTATGATGGGGGAAGGGGAGGGAAGAATAACAACAAGGAAATCTCACACTCAAGTACTTCATGTCCTTTTATGCTGATGCCCAATAAACTCGGCTCAGACCAAAACCTCCCTAGCACTGGCAAAGAAACAATGGCTTACATTAGCTGTCACCTACAGATATGAAAAATATATAGATTTTTGCTAGTGTGGATTCAAGTTTTGTTGAGGTTGAGAGGAAACCACTGGATGGAAAAATAGTATTTTGATTTGAACAGGTACAAGAACATTTGGTTGTTTGGATCTATGATATTAATATAACCTTTCCCAACAGATGTGTTGGTTTGTAACGCCCACCATTCCCTGGTAGGCATGGCCATAAAACAAGCCCTTTTGGATTGGACCCAAGAGCCTTCCAGTCCTCTTTCCTGCTTCCCACAAGCAGAATTACATTAAACAGACTGCCCTGGAATATGGAAGTGCCATCAGGGCCCACAGCTGTGGAGGAAATGAGATCAACCAACACAGACTAGAATCAATGTTGGGGACAACACACTAGGGTTGGAGCCCTGATTCTTTTAAGCAGAGCCCCCAAATCTTTGGGAAGTCTTCTGCCCACAGACCCTTGCTGAAACAGGGGCTTTGGGGGGTGGTCTCTGCTACTGTTGGGGTAGAGCCCCACAGTCTTATACATGTAACTTATCTGCATTACCACGGAGATCATGGCCTTCTTCCCAACGTAGGGGAGGGGCAAAGAAAGGGCAGTGAAGCACTCTGCATGTGCTCAGAGGTATTCAGCACACCAAGATACCAGAATTTTAGAAACGTCTGTGAATGTGTGTGTCAAAGGCAAGGAAGAATGCAGATTAAAATAAAATGGGAGCCAGGCTGGGGAGGACCAAAAGCAAGCTTTGCATTGGAGTCTCCATGATACCATACAAGAAGTGGTGTGTGAAAATAGCTGCTAATATAAGCCCACCCTTTTTGGGGAAGTTTCAATATCATGAAATCAGGTCTCCCAACAATTGCATGTTGCCACCTTCATTTATATGCATTTATTCATTTCATTAATGGAGCAATCAATTCTACGATTTACCATATCCAAAATGCCTTTGTAACTAACATATAAAAAGCATAATGAACTGTGAGTTTAATACGATGCCATATCATAGAATTGGGACACCCCCAACCGCTGTCCCAAAATTAAGCCTCCCCTCAGACAGGGACCCGCACATAAGAGAGCAAGGTTATATAATATCATTATCTACATAATTAGGACCGACCTCTGCACTGAAAGCGTGGAAGAACGCCCAACAAGCAGCGGCGACTCGTCTGTAGTAGCACCTCGGAGCCACCAGGGGGAGAGCAAACCTTATTGAGGCCGCTCTCGCGCGGCGCCGCCTCCTTCTCGGTGGTCCTCCTCCTGCTCCTCCCTGTCATGTTGAGCCCATAGAGATAAAAAAAGTAGAGCCGCATTTCACGTCTATTCCTAGATATTTTTGAAATCGCTTTTTGCCTACAGCGGGAGCAGTCGCAAGCGCGGCGCATTCAAGGCCCCGGGTGCGGGCATGAAGCCAAGGGCGGCGTGCGAGAAAGAGGGAGAGAGGAGGAGGGAGAGAAGCCGCTTTCCCCAGGGAACCCGGAAGTTCCCTATCGGAGGAAGGGCCGGATGCCTCCTCGGCTGCGCGGCACTTAGCTCTGTGTCCCGCCCGGCCTCGGCTCGGGCCCGTCGCGCGACGGCAACCGCAGCGGGCAGGGGGCGCGCGGGGCGCGGCGGGCGGCCGGCTCGGGCCATGGGCAAGAAGCACAAGAAGCACAAGGCGGAGAAGTACCCGTATGAAGGTGCCCCCGCGGCCGTTTCCCCGGGGGGGGGAGGGAGGGAACGATGTGGGCGCGAAGAGGAATGATGGGAGGGCGTCTGGGGGAGGAGGGGGGATTGGGGGGGCCCGGGGGGTGAGGGGTAGCGCTGTGGGCGCCAGGGGGATTGTGGGAAGGCTTCTGGGGGAGAGGGCGGGAATTACGGGGGATGCTGGGATGAAGCGGGGGATTATGGGAGAGAAAGAAGGGGACGTAGGGAGGAATCTGGGGGTGATGGATTGTGGGGTGATTGCGCAGGGTTGCCTTCCGTGGCCTTTGGTGGTCTTGGTGGGGGAGCCGTTACTTTAAGCGTGATTTGCTTACTGAGGACCAGGGGGCCTCGCCCCCACTTTTTAACAGGAAAGGGCCAAGTGGGGTAGAGCAGCCTTCCCCAACTTGGTGCCCGGCAGATGTGCTTGACCACAGTTCTGTCTAAACGTAAATGCATTATTGATTTAGTTATTTATTCGATTTATATCCCACCTTTTCCCTTTTTTCAAAGAAATCAAAGCCGCTTATATCATTCCTCCCGCTCTTACTAGGCCACTAGGGATTTAAAACAATAACTGGAATACCAAAATTCTTGGTAAAAGAAGATCTTTCCCTGATCTGCTGGTGTTGGCGGCCTCTGGAGTGCCAGCGAAGAAAGGGCAGGGTTTTCTTTGTACTTGTCCCTGCCCCATTTCCTTTGCCAGAGACTCCCGGAGTAGGACTGCTTATCTTACACACAAGACCCCCACATTTAGGGGTTTACAATCATCACAACACCTTAGTGGTCTTGCTGCAGTAGGCTAACACAAACTACCCTCTGTAAAGTCTATCAGCACGGCTGGTATGTGGCAAGCGATAGACACTTCTGTACCTATATATACATTTATCTTTATCTACACACAAGCAATGCCGCTGACAGATAGACTACACATGTGCATATACATTTTCCAAGGGTAGCTGTGTTACTCCAGGGAGTCTGTGGTATCTTAAAGACTTATTAAAGTTTATTTAAACTTTAATAGTTTAAAGTTTAAACTTAAAGTTTATTATGGCATAAAGTTTCATGGACTTTAGCCCACTTCATCAGATGTACAAAGAATTTTGGAGATATAAATGCATGCACATAATCATACAGATACTAATATCATTCGGTAGCAGGGGTGGGCCTTCCATGTCTCGGCCTACAGTTTGCAATATCCCTCATCATTGCTGTGCTAGCAAGGACTGATGAATTGCAAGCCAAAACATCTGGAGGGCCACAAGTGCCCACCCGTGATCCATGTCATATGCACAGTTTCTTCTCCTTTCTAGGCTGGATCCAGTTTTAGGCACAGTCTTGTGACTAACTTAAGCAGCATTAATTGAAGTGGGTCTGCTGCAGTTGTGAGTAAATATGGATCCAACCCATTATCCATGGAGCCAGGGCTGGAGCCCAGGGTCAGACTAGATTGATTGATTGATTGATTTATATCCTGCCTTTTTCCTCAAAGGGCTCAAGGCAGCTTACATCATTCTCCTCCTCCATCTTATCCCCACAACAACAACCCTGTGAGGTAGGTTGGGCTGAGAGTCTGTGACTGGCCCAAAGTCACCCAGTTGGCTCCATGGCTGAGCGGGGACTAGAACCCAGATCCTCTGAGTCCCAGTCCCACGCTCTTAACCACTACACCACACTGGCTCTTCTGACTCGCTCTGTTTCTATGTTTCTGTTTATCTCTGTTGCAGAACAATACATTTATCTATATCATCATTCCGATCAAACTATGTACCTGTTCTTTCAAGGGGAATTTCAACCCCACCTAGAACAGAGCACACACCTAACTCCCTCTCATGGAGCCTCTGCCTTATTGGGATTTAGTTTCAGTTTGTTGTACGTCATGCAACCCATTAGCAGACATAGGTTCAGCACCTGCACAGCTTCACCAGACTCGGATGCCAAGAGAAAATAGAGCTGGGTGTTGTTTTTGACACACTTCATTCCAAATTGCTGATCACCTCACCCAGTGGCTTCATAGATATGTTAAGGGACAAGATGGTCAAGATAGAATCTTGCAGAACCACCACTATTCAGATACTACAAGGGTGAGCAGAGGATCTCCCCGTTGCTCTTAGAAACTAACTCTGCAGGTAGGATCGAACAGCAGACTGCAAAGCTGATTCAAGTAAGATACCACAGTCAGGAAATCTTTCAAGTCTCACCTCAGGAAAGAGCCAAGCATATCTCAGTATGTCAGCCTGAGTCTAACAGCTTACGGCACCACACACAGCCTCAAGGACACAAGAGAGAAGGGAAACAGAATAAGGCCTTGTGTCTGTTGAGAACTTTTCCCTTGGGAAACAAATTAGGGGTCCTGTGCTAAGGAGTATTTCAGGGCTAACAAATTTGACTACTTCTTGCCTCTAGTCTCCCCCAGCCCCTTGCCAACCTTGGATCTCGGAATCCAAAAATCATGCAGCCCTCTCTGAGCTATTTAAGGGCCACAGGATTGCTTCAAAATCATTCAAAGTTGAATTGAGTTTGTGTGTACTGCAGGTTATTTCTAAGACTTATCCAGGTTTCCTGTGCTTCTTCAAGAATATGTAGAAAAACCCCTAAAGCTGGTTTTAAAAGTCGGAGGAAATGAAGTAGCAGAGCTTTCCACTCAGAGCACAATACACGATTCGACCCTATTTGAAGACAAAAATGAACATGAAAAACACAAAGACAAGAAAAGGAAGAAGAGGAAAAAAGCTGAAAAGCAAGTTCCTGGAGAGGAGAAGGAAAAAAGGAGGAGAAAAGTAAAGGTAGTTTTAGATAATGTATTTTGCTTGCCTTTACAGGTAAAAAAAAAATGCTTGTGCTGGAGTAGTTTGGGGGATAGTCTTGGATTGTCCAGAAGATCTGAAACGTGGCCTAGTAAGTTGCAGCAGCAGAAGGGAGTCAGTAAAAATTAAGTTTGCATGAGTAGAAAGCCCCACTGCATTAGCAGTCTTTTCAGTCACGTACCTGTGGTCAGTAGCTGAGAAGCAGACCTCCCTGCCCGCAGAAGGTTCTGTGTTCGAAGCCCTGGCATGTCCAATTAAGCATGGCCTAGCTAGCAGCTGATGTAAAAGGCCTCTGCCTCGGATGCAGGAACGCTGCTGTCAATCAGAGTAGCTGGGGTGGGGAACCTGTCACTTTGCAGGTAGTGGAGTACAGGTCCCATGATCCCTGCTCATTGTCCATGTGAGTTGGGGAGATTACTTTTGGAGTCCAACAAAATCCTGAGGTCCGCTTTGGAGTCACTAATACAGGGTTGGATGAATATTATGACCTGGTATAAGGCTGCTTGTCATTTCCCCCTGGATCTCATTCCATTGCATTCCGTAAATATTATGAATAATATCCTGAGTATATGTGACTTCCAGTAGATGGAGACAGCACATAAAGAATAGATTCTGTCTGGGCTTTTAACACTCTGATAATTAATGTCTACATTGAGTAAGCAAATTGTGGTCAGAACTCTGCACCCAGTAGTGTGATGCCTCACAAGACAATTGTTGTTTATATCCTTAGGAGGATAAAAAGAAGCGAGATAGGGACCGTGGTGATACCGAAGGAGAAAGAGAACTGAAATGTCAAACTCCTGTAAGACTGGAAATGCCACTTGAAAAACCACTGGCAAGCAGTTTAGCAAAACAGGAAGGTAAAAAATGCTGTCTGTTTTCATGGAATCATAGAGTTGAAGGAGGTCTAGAAAGCCATCAGGGCCAACCCCCTTCTCAGTGCAAGACTCAAGCCTCCCATTCAGATTCTAAGCAGGCCTGACCCTGCTTGCCTTCCAGGTTTAGGTAGGATTAAACACTTTAGGCTATAAAGGCCATTGTATTGTTGATTTGATTGGCTCTACTTCGATGTTTTAAAAATTTTAGTCACTTCAAGTATGCTATTGTTAAAGTACAAGGCAGTGCATAAATCATGATTGTAAAAAAAAAAAAACTTCCCTTATTTGAAAAAATTGTTCAAGTGACTAGTGGCCCCAGAACATAACATGCTACATTAAAAGCAGTGTCACAACAACTGTGGAATAACAACAGTAGCCACTGTGTTTCTTCGTTCCTCCATCATTAAGAATGCATTGGCTAGAATGTGAAAATGTCAGAAGCTTGATCTCAGCTTATTTATATTTTATTTTTATAAAATGAATGGAGTTTGTTTGTGCCTGCTCCTAAAATTAAATAAATTCATGCTTGGAATTACAAGTTGAAAAACTTCCTGAACTGGAGCAGCACGCCCCAGAAACATCAGCCCATTTGTGAGCATCCGGATCCAAACCACCTTCACACGGCTTGTTGCCCAGGAAGGCAATACAAAAAAAAACCCCTACATAAATTTTAAAAGCTCTCAAATTGGGGATGGGGAACATGTGGCCTTCTAGCTGTTCTTGAACCGCAACTTCCTCCAGCCTCTCCCACTGGCTGGGCTAGCTAGAGCTGATGGGGAGTGCAGTACTTGAAGGGCTACTCAACCTCACCATCCCTGTTGTAGGGAGTTTCCTGCTGAGTGGGTATTGCGAAACATAAATAAGCTGGCTCTTTCGCACTCCAGCCAACTAAGCTGGAGTTGTGGGGAGAAATTCCAAGGTTAAAGCTCTGAAAACACCCTGTTGCTGTGAAGCAAACAGGCCTGGAACTGGAGCAGGAAGCCACCTCCCTACATGGGAAAGTCAAAACTCTTGCTCGTTTGCATGGCCCTGAAACACTCGGAAGATCTCCTCTGATGTGCATGGAAAATACTGTTCAGCTTAACAGAGGAAAGCTTACCCTTTTGCTTCACTGCCTCTAAGATGCTGTATCATTGTGCCATAAGAAACAGTAACATCTCCAAGCCTGGATTTCGCGATACGTGCGTGTCCTTTTTCAATTAATGTGTGCTCTTTTTCCTTCTTTCATCTCTTTGTCTTAGAAGTTGAGCAGACTCCACTTCAAGAAGCTTTGAACCAACTTGTCAGACAGCTGCAGAGGTGAGTTCTTGTCAGGTTTCCAAGCATCTTTGATAAGACCAGTAAGAATGCTAAATAGTTTAATACTGGAAGAACCTGTGTGTTTATCTTTCTAATTTGGATTGTTCCTTTTTCATGTTTTGTTGGTATGCTACTATCCATATCTGTACATTCTACCAAGCTAATATGTATCATTACACATGCTCATCTTCATGTAACACTAGCATTTGCTTTTTAAAATTAACATGTTATTGAAATAGTTCTAGAAATTGGCTGCTATTTAATAAACCAATCACTCTGAGGGAGTCATGGAATGTCCTGTAGATTTTATGCAGCTTCAGTGAGTGAATGGTTTATGATCTCAGTTTCTCATTCTTCAGAGAGGATTGCCTCTCTTTTAATAGGAGAAACCTGTCAAAATGATTCTCTTGCTTAAGCCAAGAGAACTTTTTTTTAGCATAACTAATTATTCCTATAAACTGACGGCGGACTATATGTGAAACACTGCAGCTGTTAGAGTAAAAGGTTATTCTTTGGAAGGAGTCCAAGTGTGTGTTCAGCTAATCCAGGAAGTAGGCAGTAACTACTACGCGTAGATGATACACACCTTAGCTTAGACCACCGCAGGCCTACGGTTTTGTGAGGCTTTGCAAGAATCCAGTGGCTTTCTTCCCAGCCAGTGCAATGAAGTTGAGTACATTGGAGCTCTGCTGGCTTGCGAAACCCTTCCTTTGCCACTGCAAGGTAATCCTGCCTGCCCCTGTGGCATGGAACACGGAGAAATTGATGGCTGCCATCTTGATTTTAGATATCGCCCATATATTAACCCTTGTTGCACTTTGGGAAATACCACCAGTCTTATATATTGAAAGATATTAGGAGGGTGAGTACCTGGAGGAGGGCCTTCTCTGCGGTGGCGCCCCACTTATGGAATGCGCTCCCCAGAGAGGTCTGCCTGGCACTGTCATTATTTGTTTTCCGGTGCCAGGCCAAGACCTTTTTATTTAAACGATATTTTAATAATTGTTGATATTATGTATTGGTTTTAAAATATTTAGCCAGGATGCATCTAGATTTTATATGCATTTATTTGTATGAGTATTTATTTATGATGTTGGAAGCCATCCCGAGGCTTATGCGAATGGGACAGCATACAGAAATTCCAAATAATAATAATAATATATGGGAGGCGCTGTTTGAAGGGGGAAGTCCTGTGTGGCTAGCATTCAGCAGCCTTGTACCATATCCTTTCCCAGCCACTGACATTATGCTGAAACTGTAATGCATCTTTCCGTCTGAAGGAGAGGCAAAAAAATGTGATACCTGCAGTTTGGTTTAGAAATATCAAACACATTTTAACAATAGCATCCCAGCAAAAAATGTGGGAGTGGGGAGGCAGGGACGGGTCCCGGTAGCTCTTCCACACTTTAAAGAAATGCAAGATTGGATTAGGGCAAAAGCTACCTCTTGTTTCAGTTCAGTTTTCTGGTTCCTTTCAAGTTGGAGTCTTCTCTTCAATTTAATACTAAACTCTGTCTGTTCTTTGTTATGGAAACGTACCATAAAGGGCTCTTCTTTTCATTTCTTAACAGAAAGGATCCAAATGCTTTCTTTTCATTTCCTGTGACTGACTTTATTGCTCCCGGCTACTCCATGATCATTAAACGGCCAATGGATTTCAGTACCATGAAAGAGAAGATCAAGAACAATGGTTACCAGTCCATAGAAGAACTAAAGGTGCTTTTAATTTATATTTTAAACTGCAGAGAGGGGATTAAACATTGACACTTGCTGGTACTAGCGATTGCATTGCACCGAGTTTTTTCCACATTTTATTCATTTCGGGGCTTAACTTTCATGGTTTATGAACACACAGAATCAAAAATGGGCACATCTGGCTTCAAGAGTTTTCCATTCACTTACTTTACAGAAAGCCTTTGTTAATGCCTTCAGTAGATACTTTTAATGTTAACTCACGAGGTGTTAGAAATTGTGTGCGGGAGGGAGGAAGGCTGAACACATCAAAACACATTTCAGTAATACCAGATATCTTAAAACAAGACTATGGATTCAGATGACCCTACGTGTAACTGATCCAAATAGAATTTGGGGCAGAAGACGGCATCCCTAATGGATGACCTGTGCCCAGCGGTGGTTGTGGGAATGCAACGGCCTCGCTTTCTGCCTGGCTTTTGTTGCCGTCGACCATGTCCAGCTGGGGTGCAGGAGGCATCGTGCGATTCCAGTCCTGCCTGATTTCTGAAATCAGCCCTGCTGACTGTTCCTCAGCACCTCGGCTGTTGAGCAGCGGGGTCCTGTGGAGACCATCCTGCTCCAGCAGTTGTTTGACACCCGCCTGACGCCGTAGAAACATTGTTTAGGGGATCTGATCTGGAGGAAAGCACTGCCAGTAGGCCAGTGACACATAGCTCCATCCACTCCGGAGATCTGAACCTGATGAGGCCTTGCAAGTTTTGGATCAGCACCTAGAGGTCATGATGACCTGGACGGGGCTAGCAAAGGGAGGCTGAATCAGTCCTCTCAGGGTGGGGGCCTGGTGGGCAAGTGGGTCCCAGATCCAGGAAATCAGCTTGCTGATGGGGCCACACGGCCTCTAAAGGCCCCGTTCGTAGCATCTAGGCATAATATCACCAGGTCCCAAATAGCCATGGCAGCCCGAGGGCCTTCTGCCGCATGAACTGCTACGGCTACCGCTGGGCAGGAACAGCCTGGCTGTAGCACTGCAGGGGCGAGTTGCAGCCTCAGCCCAGCAGCCACCGTTAAGGCTGGTCTCCGAGTTGCAGGCAGTGCGGAGCCTAACAGGAACCGGTCCTTTCCAGCATGTTGCACCCTTACGGAGGAAGGCTGTATCGGCTGGTTGGTTGCTCCCGAGTCAGATTTAAGGTGCTTCTGTCAGGGTATAAGGGACTGCAGGTGGCGCAGTGGTTTAAACCGCTGTGCTGCTGGGCTGGTTGATCGAAAGGTCGCCGGTTCGAATCTGCACAACGGGGTGAGCTCCTGTTGCTCCGTCCCAGCTCCTGCCAACCTTGCAGTTCGAAAGCATGCAAATGCAAGTAGATAGGAAGGTACCACTTCGGTGGGCAGGTAACACCGTTCCGTGCACTTCGGTGTTTAGTCATGCTGGCCACACGAACACGGAGACTGTCTGTGGACAAACGCTGGCTCCCTCGGCCAGGAAACGGAGATGAGCACCGCCCCCTAGAGTCAGGCATGACTGGACTTAAAGTCAAGGGGAAACCTTTACCTTTACCTTATCAGGGTATAAAGTCCTAAGTAATCCATTTGGGGAGGTGCGCCTGGTGGTTCTGCAGCCCAGGTGGAGTCCAGGTGCAGTGGCGCCTTCAGTGTCCTTGCCCCCTCTTTGTGGAACTCCCTGTGGGCACCAGTGTTTTGTTTTTGGCACCTGAAGAGGTTTTTTTAAACCCTAAACCGGCCAGCCACCTTTACTGACATACCTAACTTCCAGGATTTTAATTTTGTATTTTGATTTTAAATCCTCCTTATTGTTCATTACTATCATGAATTTTAATGGGTTTAGAGCAGTATATACATCTTGTAAGTCAATTAATAATTTAAAAGGAAAAACCTTAAAGGATAGCAAAAGTCAGCTTATCTCCTTCTTGCCTTCTATTTAGCACTGCTTATTAAAATTCTTGTCTCACCCTTGTCCCTCTCTGTGCCTTTTAAAGAAAATCATAAGATTTGTGCGGTTCCTTTATTACTGTTTTCAATCTGATGAAAAAGGGCCCTGTGATCTCCTGGGAAAACTGACTGTGATGAGCATCGCGGTACATTAATACCAAAGTGTAAACCGATGTGTTTGCTATGAGCACTGTTGTCCTCAGATCAAATCTGTCATTTCTAAAGGATGTCAGCTGCTGGCTGAGTGCTTTGCGAGCTGGTGTCAGAGGAGAGGGTACTGAATTCCACCTGGAGGTTTAGCTTGTCACTCTGAAGAACTCAGCCGCAGTACAGAGAGCGCGGGCACGACACCGCCTCTCCCCACCGGGCCGGTGATCCTTGGTCCTGGCTTTTTGTCTGCAGCAGCAATCACATGGAAGAGGCAGAAAAGCGCAGTGGCTAACAGGGACTGCAGAGCACTGGT
Source organism: Varanus komodoensis (assembly GCF_004798865.1). Lineage (NCBI taxonomy): Eukaryota > Metazoa > Chordata > Lepidosauria > Squamata > Varanidae > Varanus > Varanus komodoensis. The sequence continues at coordinate 5,556,688 of NW_025335550.1, read as the reverse complement.
TAAAGCAGAAGGCATGCTGTTCCGCGCAGAGACACACATACATCATGCTTGTTAAGGTGGCAGGTGATAGGACTGGAATGCAGGAATTCGACTCAGAAATTGCAGAGAATCTGCACCTCTATTATGGTGGATGACTAGGTTACCCTTCCTGTGGTGCCTCTTCTAGCATCATTCAGGCATGTCAGTGTGCTTATTCTGGCCACAGGCAGTGCTTCAGTTTCAGAACACCGGCAGCTCCAAGCACAGGTTACGTTTCGCATTTCGTTGAGGTAAAGCAGGGGAGTAATGTCTTTTCAGCCACGGAGGTCACAGTCTGTGTCTTCCAGGGTGCCAGCGGGGTCCCACTTGCACTCACATACAATCCCATGCATGTTCAGAGACCCTGCCTGGTCACTGCTTATTTATGGTCCCCGTCAGCCATCCAGCCCTCGCCACGCCCCAGGCACCCTGACCTTCTCCTGGTTCTAGCAGCAGTGAAGCACTGATCCTGCTAAGGGGCTGCACTACCAGTCCAGGACAGTTCTTCCAGGACGCACTCTGAAAGGCACTTGGGGGACTCTGTGGTTCCTTCCTAGGATGCCCAGGGAAGGAGTGGAGCCAGCTTTGTTGCTGGGTTTGGGGGCAGATGCTGGCAGTCTTTGGGGGGCCATCTGCAGGCTTCCTTTCTTTGCACCCCTGGAATAAAGGGACAGATCAGACAGGAAACATTTGTAGAAGCACCTGCTCATTCGTCTTAATTTTTCTGCTTATACAGGACAACTTCAAACTGATGTGCACCAATGCCATGGTCTATAACAAACCAGAGACGATCTATTACAAGGCAGCAAAAAAACTCTTGCATTCAGGAATGAAAATACTCAGCCAGGTATTGACTTGAAAACAAATGATGGCAGGTGAATGGGGAGTGGCTTCATCTATGGCAGTATGTGAGGAATCCAGTTCTGGGGGAGAAATCTGTCAGATTCACTCAGCTCAGCTCCCCATAAGTACTTATTTCTTCCTTAGCACTTCTAAAACTGTTGTACTTCGATTATTTGCATCTCTTTTGAAGTGCAGCATTTGACTACCGTTGTTTTCCCTTCAGAAATCCCCAAGTCTGCAATTCTAAACACACGCACAAAAAAATAAATCCCATTCGACTCAATGAGACACATGCATAAAAATGATGTTACAGTAGATTAATGGCTGTGTCATCACTTTGGAGTAAAGGCTGCAGCCATCGCCATTCAGAACAAGAATTTTGGGGTGCTCTTGCTGCTCCTCAAAGAGCTCTTGATCTTTTGCAGCTGAGCAGAAAGTTCTTGCACTTTGGACCTGTTATACATGTGGGCATCAAATGAGAAAGTATTAAATTTGGTTTGCTCTTTCAGGAAAGAATTCAGAGCTTGAAACAAAGTATTGACTTCATGGCAGACCTGCAAAAAAGTAGGAAGCAGAAAGATAAAGCAGGCGTACAGTCCAGTGGAGAAGACGACGATGGCCTTGGAAAAGATGCAGACTGCCCGGATGGAGACCTCAAAACCTTTAAAATTCCCAGCAAGGAGCACAAAAAGTAATTGCGCCACAAGGGGCTACGTATTATTTTCATTTGACCAAAGTCAGGAGCCCTGCATTTGATGGTAGCAACTAAACTAGTTTTAAGAGGGGATTAAACCAAACGGTAGAAGAGGCGTGGTCATAAAATCCTGGAATAATAGAATTGGAAGGGGCCAGAAGCTCATTGGGTCCAACGCGCTGCCCAGTGCAGGTCTGTCAGCAGCTGTTGCTTAGTAACATCAAACTTGTAGCAGTGTGTATGTCTTTGCCTGGCTATCGAAGGAGCAGAAAACTGTTGCTGGCTTCTTACAGGCATGTGTAGCAGGGCAGCTTTTGGCCGGTTAAGCCAGCCAAGCCAGAAATTCTCATCACCCTCCCTCCCTCTCTCCACTTCTTCAGCAGCTGTGGGAAGTGTTGCACGGTGGGACGCCACTTCCCTAAAATGCATGGAACACCTCCAGGCGGATGTAGGCTGAACTTTGAAACAGGAGGGGCTGGTGGGGAGGGAGACCTCTTAGCTGCCAGGACCCGCAGCATCGCTCCCAACTTTGGCGCTGGGGAGGTGTCTGGGATCATTGCGCAGCTGTTTGCATAGTCCTGCCTACCTCAAAGTAGGGAAGGGGGCTGGCGCCTTGTCCGACTCCCTCCCGGCAGTGGGGCATGCACCCCCGCTGGGCATCTGTAGGCCAAGCTTGGGCAGCAAAAGGCTGGTTTAGATGCACTGTGGATCCGTTGGCGGCATCCTTCATACTTGACCATACCTTGAAGCATTTGCTGAAGCTTGAGGTATGCTCCGGACACGATTCTTAAGAAATCTTCTGGTTTGGAGGATGCTTTCTGTGCCAATTCTGCCAGTTGGGTCACAATATCATAGTAGACTTAAAATTTCACTGATATTTCTGAACCTTGCCCAAATTGATTTGCAGTCTAGTGAGACTTTGGGAATCTTTGGGCACAAAATCAGTTCAACAGCTTTCTGTTGGAGACTCAGGGCTGGCGGCATGCAAAGCGAAGAAAGCAAATTGCTAGCAGAGATGCCTTCCCATTTCACTGTAAAAAGGGCCTTATTCTTTATTTTAAACAGGTGACAGATGTCCGGTATGTACAAGTCGCCCTACTGAGCTTATCCAAAGAGAGAAAGCCCCTGAATTAGATAGGAAATTGTTTGGAGGATAAAATGAACCTGTGTAAGCCACCTTGGTTTCCTTGCAAGAGGAAAGCGGCAGGACAGAAATGCAATGTAATGATAATTATAAATAATGTAGTAGTCTTATATATAGTAAGGGGGAACAGTAACCTATATAGCTTTTTGTGTTTGTTCTACCACTTTTTCCCCCAGGAAAGAAAAAGATCTCCTTGAGGAAAAAATAAGGAATAGTAATTTAGAGCGGGAACAAGAGCTGATTGAACGGATCATTCGGGAGTCAGGGGGGAAGCTGACAAAACGACCTCCTAACGCTCAGGTAAACAGAGCAGAGAATATGGGCGCCCCATCTCTGGGAAGCCACAACCCTTTGAGAGTAGGTGCCGTTCTGTTCAGTATCATTAAACATCGGAATCAACTCCCATAATATCTATTAATTGCAGCAACGCGCAAAACAGCCTACTAAATTATGTATGGCGCTTGTGTCGCGCTAACTGCTCAGGCAGTGCACCAGAGACCTGTTTTAATGGCTTGATCTTTTCTTTCAGTGTGAATTTGAACGAAGAAAATCAGATGGCACAACCACCCTGGGACTTCTTAATCCAGCAGAAGCAGCTGGGGGTAATGCTGGCGATGATAATAATTTGAGCCATCTTTTCTCTTGTTGGCATGTATTGCCAATGATTCTTAGCTTTGGAGAGGTACCGAGGAAGTCCCCCTGGGACTGAGCCGCACTCCTCCAGAGCAGGCATGCCTTAGAGCTCTCGAAGAACATTTGTCGGTTCCTGATACATGCTTGATTTAATGGATCCCAGGCTGATCAGTCAACTCAGGAAATGCCATTTGAGCAGACCACAGCAGACCAAAATGTTGGAATACGCCGTGTCAGTTTTTCACGAGTGCCTTGCTGGTGTGTAAAACTTGATCACAGCAGACCTGGGTGCAAGAGCAGAAGGTCCTGATGCATCAGCCTGGCAGCCACAGCTCAAAGTATGTCTGACACCTGGGCTAAGGTGCCTACCTGTGAGAGGGCAGGGGCAGGTGATGTAGCGCTGTCCAGGTATTTTGGACCACAATCCCCATGATAACCTGACCAGTGGGTGTGGTGATGGGGGCTTATGGGGGTTACAACTTAAAAGCTCTGGTGAGCATCACGTTGTCCACCCCCATCTGAGTTGCCTCTTCAGTGGAACAGCGCCGAGCTATATCTCGATTGCCAATCTTCCCGAGCGAGCTTACTCAGAAGCAAGTCCCACAGATTCCATTGGTGCTGCCCTCCCTGATGCTTAGAGCCATTTGCTTCATACGATGTTGATACCCAGACTAATACATGCCAGTGGGTGGACTGTTAGTCACACTGCTAGTTGTAGTTCATAACTCTACTTTTAAGCGGCTTTTATACTGGGCTACAGGGTAACGTTTCACAGGCCTTTAAATCCGTGAAAATGGACACACTTTTATTCAGCGATTTATTTTCAGTGTTGATATCCCACTTGTCACGTTATGCTTTGAAGGCCGTGCACAGGAATCCCAGCATAAGTAAATAAATAATCCGCATGGCAATATACAAATGTAATGAAATCCAAGACTTTCCAGCTTATATAACGGGTAAAAGCAGTTTAAAGGAACTGGCGCTGCAAGCCACCAAAGGCTGAGCTCAGCATCAGGATCTTCAGCGTGCCCCGACATTCTGTGCGTGCCTTCTGTTCCGGGGAAGGCTGTTGAAAAGCATTTCAACTCTGGAGCTGAGAACCACTCCAGAGAAAGTGTTCCTGCCGAATGAGCATCCGAAAGGTTTAATGGCTTGTAATCTAACCGGGAACTAAGACTGATTGTCACAAGGGCTTCAGAAAAGCCCAGAAGGAGATGTTGTGTATGTGGTGGCGTTTAACGTAGGATTATTTTAAAAAGAGGTTAAGCTACATAACTGTTTTCTTGTTCATGTCTCATTCTCTTGGGTGGCAGAAGTCGGCCATGGCTCTGCGAAGTTGGGTGTGACTGCCGGAAGACTTCAGTCAGGCGTCAATACATTACAAGGGTTCAAAGAAGACAAGCGGAATAAAGTTACTCCCGGTAAATCCTGCTGCTAGTGTGTGCTGAAGAATATTCGAATGTCCTGGAGGATGTGGGCAGTGGGAATCGATAAATGAAAGGGACAAATACAGATGGAGGGTTTCGCTCTATACTGAGGAGACCAAAATGTCAAAGCCACAGATGACAATCTCCAAAAGTTTCCAACTTTATGCACACAGTAAAGATTGAGAGAACCTGTTTTTCCTTAATTCTGATTCAGGGGGTTTTCAGATGAAAACATTCTGTGCTTTGTGACACAAAAAAACTTCCACCGGAGTTCCATCAGCACCTGTTTCTCCTAATAGTGCATGCAAAATCTTCTAGTGTAATAGTTGGATTTTCTTCTTCGCACTTGGATTTCTTATGACTGAACGACAGACTTTTGTAGGATCCTTCTATCCACAGAAGGTGGAATTAAAAGTAGGACTTAGATACCATAGCAAGCTCTGACATGAGCTAAGAAAGGCTGCACTGGAAGGGTGTGAGGTCCAGCCTATTTATTAATTAAACAAGATCCTTCTTGTAGACTATGAGCAAGCACTGCCAGACAGTTTTCTGCCTTGAAGGGGGCACAACAATTCTACCTTTCTTGGATGAGGCCTACAGAGTATGGGGAACACGCAGAATTAATCCTTCCCTTTGGACCTAACCTAATGCCCAGGGAAGACTTTGTTTAGTAGCCAAAGGATTGTAGCCATATAGAATGAACAGTTAGCTCCTGTGTCATTTCTACTGGCTAAATACAGTGTGGGCTGGGGATGTTGGGCGTTGCATTTAGACACACCAGGAGGTCGCCCGATTGCGGAAGTCTGCACCAATATGTGACTCATTCCTGCTCTGTGTTTTTCCTCAGTGATGTACTTGAACTATGGACCCTTTAGCTCTTACGCTCCAGCTTACGATTCCACGTTTGCAAATATCAGCAAGGATGATTCAGATTTAATCTACTCCACTTATGGAGAAGATTCTAATCAAGGGAATTTCAGGTAAGTGTTTCAACAAAGGAGCAGGCTCCCCTTTGGTGTTTTCCCATTACTAGCAGCAGCACTAGCAAATGAAACCAGATGCTTACTGGGGTTTCATCTATATGTTTTTGACTAGTTGAGAGTGAGGGAATTTCACTTCATTTTATTTAGTTATAAAATATAAAGCTATGTATTCATATCCTGCCCTTTTTTTAAAGAACTCAAAGCAGCTTACATCAGTCTCTTCCTCCTGCTCTCAGTATTAGTCCAACAACAACAACAACCCTATGAGGTAGATTGGGCTTCTGTAACTGGCCCGAAGTCACTCAGTGAGCTCCATGGCTGAGCAGGGACTAGAACCCAGATTGCCTGAGTCCTAGACCCAGGCTCCTAACAATTACACCACTCTGGTTTGCTAGATTAGATTCATAATCACATTCTTAACATTCCATCAAATCTCAGTTGTTAATACCAAGTGTTCTTTCTGAAATAATATCAACAGACACCTAGCCTTGTGGTTCCCAGCCCTTTGCTTCAGCGTTCCATCCATGATACACCTATCTTTTTCTCACCTGAGTTTCCCCTAGTGACGAGCTTTGCTTTTTAGGAGGTCTGTTGAAACCGCATTCCATCTCTACCTTCCTGGCAGGATCCTGCTGGCTGTAATCCGCAGGATCAGCTTTCTTTGCGAGGGACTAAAGAAGGACTTCTTGGGTTAGGGATCAGGCATGCCCTGTTACCGCTTCTCAAGTGGTGTTTGGAATGCTAAGAATCTCTATGTATCGCAAACTTACTTGATACTCTGTTTAGCTTATCCAGGTTACAGCTTAGCTTTACTCTCTAGGTGGCCAAGGCTTGGGTCTGAATTTGTTTCTGCTGCTCATGTGAAATGATGATGAAATGAAATGATCGTTTCCCAGCATAACTGAGGTGCTTTTAAAAATTCACCTCATCACTATGCACGGTTTTGGATAGCTCTCAAATTCAATAACGACCAGTTTATTCTTAAGCCAATGGGAATTTCTGGAAACACCTAACACGGTGCACGCCACACCTTCCCAGATAAGGAACTGAATCTCCACCTGGTTTCCTGGAAGGCTATTTCTAGTCACTGACCTGCTCAGGTAACCAGCAAATTGCAAGAGCTATTTTTCCCCGCCCTGTTTGTTTGTTAATGTGTTTGTGCTTCTTTGGTCTTTAGCATTAACGAATTTTTGGCCAAGTGTCAGGACTACCCCTATGTAATGGCTGACAGCTTGCTGGATGTCCTCACCCAAGGAGGACATTCTCGCTCACTGAGAGAGCTAGAGACGGTAAGCCCACCTGTGTGTTCCCTTCTGAAAATTAAGGAAGGAAAAATCAAGCCAGTGGAGAAGGAGCATCATTCCTTGTTCTCTACTTCTTGGCCAAGAGAAACATTCTAAAACCCAGTCTATTTATGTCAGTCTTCCAGCAGACTGTCAAAGTGGCTTGCAACATGTCTATAAAATTGATAATAAAAAGATGAAACTGAGCAGCCAAACTATGTAAATCAGCCACCTAAGGAAAAACCGTCATGAGGCCCTAGCACCCCCGAGGGAAGAAGAACGGCTCGTGGGTCCTCCTCCTGCTTAGCACATGGTCCCACTGCTCCAGGCGGCGCATTCCCCAGCAGCAGAGTTGGGAAGGGCGGCAATAGGCAGGGGTCTTGGTGGAGAGCTGGGCACACTGCAGATGTGGTGGCACAGCATGTTCTCCACGTGGCCCTTCACGCTGCGTCTGCCACCTAATCCAAAGCAGCCTGCCATGGGCTCTGGATCTGCGCGGCCCCCGACCCACCCACATTTCCGCCTCTTGCATCCAAACCGAGGATTAAGCCCCACTGAATGGAGCAGGACTGGTGTCTGCATAGTGGTGGGCCAGGATATTCTGGGACCGTTGCCTGTCAAAGGGCTCCCAAGACATTTGGAGCATACTGGGTGAAGATGCACTCTCCAGGCCTCTGAACATTGGCCACGCCCAGGCTTGGTTTGCCGATTGAAATGGGTGTCAGGAGGAGAAAACCTGCAGCCCGATCTGATGGGGAGGAGGCGGTGCTACATTCTGTGCCTTCACTGGCCTGGTCCTTCCTGACTTTTTATTTTTTATTTATTTTTCGATTTATATCCTGCCTTTTTCCGACAAAGGGCTCAAGGCAGCTTACATCTCCTCCTCCATCTTACCCTCACAACAACCCGGTGAGGTGGGTTGGGCTGAGAGTCTGTGACTGGCCCAAAGTCACCCAGTTGGCTCCATGGCTGAGCAGGGACTCGAACCCGGATCATCTGAGTCCCAGTCCCATGCTCTTAACCACTACGTCACACTGACTTCAGTCGCTGCAAGTGGGGGAGAGGCACGCCATGAAACCCTGTCCATGGGCCAGCTTTGATTTTTGTCTGTTGTCTTAACTGTTTGTTTAAATAATAAAAGACTGTACGCAATATAAAACGAATCAATAAATTCAGGCACATTTTCTGCTTACCCCTTCTAGGCTTTTCAGGGCTGGCGATGGAGGGGATGATCTGGTTAGAAGGAAGACTTCTGTACGCGGTGGTGGGAGGGCAGCTGTTCTTAAGTTTGCCTCCCGGCTGGGACTGCTGTCCTTGGCATTCAGACATGGGAGTTAATTGCACTGGCTGTAAATAAAATCCAAGTGAGATTTGATTTAAAATAAATTACTTCTGGAACCACGTATTTATTCTCCTTGGAAGGAACTATTAGAAAGAAGCCATGACTAGGGAATATCAGTTAGAAATGTATGAAGCCAGGTGCCTTTTATATAAATCTCTTGACTGTTTTCTGTTGGAACTCCAGTTGAAATGGTCATTGAGAGATTTATTTTCTGGACGTTAGGTTTTAACAAGGATATGTAAAACCTACCATTAAATCCCTTTGAATTTGGAGGGGGAGAGCTCACTGCTGGGATTTTACATTAGTGGCATGAAAGCCAGAGCAGCAGTTTTCCTTCCCTTGCCACTGGCAGCCTGACATGTCTGGAGCCACCTGTAGGCCACAGGTAGGCAACCTGGGGCCCCAGATGTTGGAGTGCACCTCCCCTCGCCACTCACCATTGGCTCAGGAAGGCCAGAGTTGGCCCATGCTGGGAAGAGGAGGAGCCCGCAGTGCTCAAGTAGAGTAAACACGCAGTCCAAGGGACCTGAGCAAGCTAAGCCCAGGAGACGCGTTTTACTGGATCACATTAAGGATCAAATAAAATTTATTTCAACAGATCATAACCACAGGTGATCCTTTTCCAGGTACAGTCAGCAGAGGATGCCGAAGGCCTCCGTGAAAGGGCTGAAGTGGCCAAGGACATAGAGGTGACGGTCTTTTAAATTTCTTCAGCCCTCTAGGCAGCAAACAGGTCAGGGAAATGCTTCACCAAACCAGCCTAAATCAAAATGCCAGGTTTTACTTTCGTATATAGAATAGAGACAGTCCACTTGCTCTCTTTCTTACTTTGCGTCATGGGATATGAAATTGACGTTCGATAAATAGGTGACTGAGATACAGAACAGAAAAAAGTCAACCCCTGTGAAATTTACCTACTGCGGTGCCATATTTCAGGCTTTGCTTCCATCTGCCAGCGCTTCTCAGTTTGGACTTTATACAGAACTTCTTTTAACAACTTTGTAGGTTGAGATTTCACACCTTGTTTTGCAACACAGTGGCTTGGCTGCCTTTTAACACGTTAGCAGTAAGCCAAAAGCAAAGCCATTTGGTCAAAATGTATGGCCAGCTTATCCAAATCATTACTCATCCTTGGCCAGAAGGGTGGGATTCTGAAGACCGGCTTCCAGGGCCTGCCTCTTACGGCTTTGGCCCCGGCTGCAAGCAGTCAGGGTGCAACGGGCCTCACAGTGCCAGGCACAACAGCCAGCTAGCTAGATGAGGGGGTCTGGGCAGGGTCAGCCCAATGCTCTAAAGAGGGCACAGAGGGTCACATTTCAAGCCACCCATGCTATTTATCCTGCGTCTTGCTCTGAAGAGTCAACATACTCGCTTGGTTCAAAAATACTAACACAAGTGCATTTTGCCGGAGTTTAAAAGCAGGCATTTGTTGCCCCGAGCAGGTTATGGAAACGGATCTGGCCAGCAGGTCCTCTCTTACTAAGGAGAGGCTCACAGCCCTGAGAGCAGTGATCAATTTTGGGATGCCCACAGAGGAGTTTGAATCCGAAGGTGAGTGGAACGCACAGGGCTGGCATTGATTCGCAAGGCTTCTTGGCCCCTTCCAGCCGGGCTGACTTCTGCCCACGGTTTCCTTCCGAATTTCACAGAAGCAGAGGTGTTCCAGAGAAAACTTGACGAAACCACGAAGTTGCTCAGGGAGCTCCAGGATGCACAGAATGAGCGGCTGAGCACAAAACCGCCTCCGAACACGATCTGCCTCTTGAGTCCCTCTTACAAGGAGATGCATTTGGGTAAGTACGGGTCTTCTGGTGCACTTAAGGGCATCCCCACGTACACTGGAGAAGACTCCACTGAGGTCCGTGGGGCATGCTTTGGAATGCACATGAATCTTATTGTGCCGCACATGTTCAGATTTTAGAAAACCAGCAAGGCTAGTAGTATACAGTATCCTTCAGCTCTCTCAGGGTATGATGTGACAGCTTCCCGTGTTGACTGGAACGCCATGCGGTCTCGCAGCTGGACCTCTGAAGACCAGGTCCCTGCCCTGCCCTGCCCTTCCTAGCTGGCACTCAGAGAGCCCTCTGGCCTGCCCATCCTCCAAGTGCCAACTGGGGGTGAGGGGAGGGAGAGAGAGGCATGCTGGGAGATGAGGAGCAGAGGAAGCTGAGGCCGTGCAATTAGATTCCAATTGGTGCCCAGCCTTCCTCCCTCTACCTCTGCATACTAAGGGTAGATGGCCAAAAGCAGCTTTCCTGAGAAAAGGCAAGCCATGTTGGAAATTACCGCTGCCATACTTCCTGTCCTGCATGGGATGCTTGTAATCATAGACTAGTAGAATTGGAAGGGGCCAAGAAGGCCATGGAGTCCAAGTGCTGCAAGGAGTGCTGTGATTGTGCTGTCCATTTCATCACTGTCAGGTTTTTTTTTTAAAAACATTCAACGTTGTAATATTTTCAACAGCTTGGAGAGGTTGCTTGTACCAGAAAAGCAGTGCAAACAGGTTTCAAAGAATTAAAATAGCAAGGAAGGCTCTCTAAATGCATAAACGCAGATTTTCAGTCTACTGGGGGCTATTTTCAGAATTTTTACGTTCTGTGAAAAGTTGCGCCGTTGCGGCCTTGTTCTCTTTCCAGCCGAGAGAGTTACCAGTAACCTCAAAGAGCTTGCGCAGCAAGTCGCTCCCGGCGATATCGTGAGCACCTACGGAATCCGCAAAGCCATGGGCATTTCGGTCCCTCTGCCAGACGTCGCAGAGAACTGCGTTGACCTCACGGAGGGTGAGTAAGTGCCGGGCGCCCGGCAAGGCCCCGGGCGCTTTCCATGGTGCTCTGCTGCCACAACCACATTTTGCACAGTAGCACGTAACACAGAGGGCGTGCGGTCAGAACTTCTTCCCATGTGGGAGAGGGTGGCTGCAGAAGAACGATCAGTGCCCGCACTTGAGTGCCGCGCCTTTTAAAATCCCAGGTTTTCCCTCCTCCACACAGGAAAGGTGCTCATTATTTCAGGTGGTTTTTGTTTGTTTGTTTGTTTGTTTGTTTGTTAGTTTGTTAGTTTGTGGCCAGCTCTGAAAGCAGGGCTGCTACTGTAGGCTAAGGAGCATGAGGCATTGACGCTGCGGTCTTGTATCAGTTTACCTGGGAGTAAGTCTAACTGAGCTCTGCTTTTGGACAAGCTCAGTTAGCTTTGCAGAGCACGTCTAAGCAGGGTCACAGCAGCCACATAGTCACATGCTACGACCCGTTCCCCCTTTCAGTGGACGAACCAAGTGAGGTAAGATTATATGTAATACTTTTTTCCAGAGGTGGAAGAAGCCCCACAAGCTCCCATTGCCATTGGAAATGAATGTGAGCCCGTTGCCACGTGATCCTTAGGCTATTTAGACTTCAGCACTCTGCTTGCAGTTTACCCCAGCACACGTGTGGGCTCTTCGTGTGGGGTCTGTCTACGGAAACGTTTGAGTCCTTAATAAAACCATTTAAAATTGAACTGGCCCTGTTTTATTGGTGGCTCCTAAGAGGTGCTCCTGAAATGGACTGCAGAAGCCCTGTTCAGGCTTTGCGTCGGTCAGAGGAAGAGCGCGCTCGCTTGCCTCCCTCTTGCACAGCTCCAGCACCCTTGGGGCTGGAAGGGACCCGGCTGAGCAGGCATCGGCTCTCTGCGTGGCCACGGTCTAAGTCGCCCTGGGAGTTCACGGGTGCAGAGCAGGGTCTCTTGATTCAGACCTTCCCGTGTGCGGCTGCCAAGGGCTGGCTGCCACATGCCGTCCTGCTGCTCCCACTCCACATGATGAACGGAGAACACCCCGCAGGAGGTCTTAGAATGAGGCATGCTGCCACTTTTGCATTCATCCTGTGCCTCCAGTGGTGCTCCATCAGAAACCGCCTCTACCTCTTTGGGCGGCGCACAACCGAGGGGGAAGGAAACATTAAAAGCAAGCTTAAGCTTCGTGCATTCACGGAAAGCAAACAGCAGCGCTGAGGGAGAGATTTCAACCTGAAGCGAAGCACGGAACACGCCTGCACGTTCACAAAGCAGGTCTCTGTGGGTATGGATGAGTCATCCCCAAGCAAGCTTCGCCTCACCTCAAGCACGATTCTTTGCGAAGCGACATGTTTATCTACAGACCAGTCATGAGGTACACAAGGTCATCCACAGCTTTGGGGACGCGCCAGCGCCTAAGAAATGCTTAGATGACCGCTGCTTAGCTTCTAGGAGCAAAGAGGGAGATCTTGACCTCGGGGGGGGGGGGGCACTGCCTCAAGCTGGCCTTTTGTCCCCCTGCAGTTCCCTTTGTCCACTACTGTTAACATAGGGCGGGGGTATTTTCAGTGTCCGAGACTTAACCCAGCAACAGAGAGGCTAAACCAGGAGTAAGCGTGGCAATTCCTTTTCTTTAAACGAGGGTTTTCCATTTCAGGCAACAAACAGTACAAACTTTCCATCTAGGAAATTCAGAGCTTAAATGCAAACTAATGTAGCTGAGGCAAATTACTTCCCATGGCAGTATAATCTGAATAGAAGCAATTTTTAAAGTGATGCTTTAATTTCGCACTTTTACATTTGTTACACAACATTTGGTAGCTGCTCTCAAACACAATAATAGTTACAAATATTAGAGACTATAGACCCGTTGACTAAAGCATTCTTTTATTTTAAAAACCAGACATGTAACAAATCCACAATAAAGAGTTGAAAGCAATACTTCATAATTCACATTAAGTTGCAGCTATAACAAACAAACAGTTGCATATGCTTCCTCTTAATAATACCCAGGACTACCCAACTGTGCCACTTTCCAGTGTGACCTATTCTAGTTAGCTAAGACTTTCCAAAAGTCCTAAATCTACAGTAGGACCTCAGAAGAAGAGATTTGTTCCTGTCATGAAACATAGGCAGTTTAGCCTCCGCATAAGTTAATTACACAGTAATTATAATGAACACAACAGGGGTACATCCAGGGCAAACAAGGCTGAAAAATGCTCCACTCTGAAAACTTTAAATTAGACTAGAGGCAGAATCCTCAAACTCTTGGACTCGCTTCCATAAATGGATTTCAGTAAAATTACTCTAGCAATTCATACGTGAATGGTATTCTACAAAGTTTTAATCCAATGCGTCCAGTGAAAACTTAACCACATGGAAAAACAACATTGCAAGGAGTGTCATGATATTCACACTTCAGTTTATAAACCACTTCAATGCAAAGCAATATGTCTCTCTTCCTTAGGACAAGTAAACTGTACTTGTCAACACAAAATCCAGTTTTAGGCCGTAGTCCTTCATACACTAACATGGGAGTAATCCCACTGCCCCAGTGGGAGCTGCTATTAAATAAACACAAACAGGATTGTACTACTAAGCTTTTTAAAAGAGGCACATGAGAAATGGCTACTTATTTTGGACACAGTGCAAACAATTTACGTATTTTCCTTTCCACATGTAAGGCTTTGTGGGGTTTGCTCTTGGGTTTTTTTTTTTTTCCTTGTTCCCTTGAGACAGAACTGTCATAGGGGGAAAAAATCAAGATGAGCTGCTTACCAATACATTAACTGCAAGTATACGGAGCTGGATCCAGAGACCCTTCAGCAAGCACAGTTCTGTGAAGACTTCACAGATTTCCTCAGTGCTAGAGTTTGGTTCTAGAGCAGGTCTTTGTGCTTGTGCAGGTGGCTACGCAAGCTAAGCACCGTGTTTAGATTCAGATTTTTTCTACAGTGCTCGTACGAAGACTCAAATAAATACCTTTTGCATCTCTGGGTCCAACCCCATGTAATTTAAGCAGACTCAAAAAATATCCCTAAAAGAACTCTATTTTTTGAAAAGCAGCTTTGCAAGAAACTCTTCCCTTCTAATAATAATCTTATCCCATACAGCTCTTACACAGTAGCCCTACTACTCACACTTTATGAAAAAGCGTTCCCAAACAGAACCCTTAAAATGCATGTTGTTTCTCCATAAACGAGTGAATGACTTAGTTGAGTAAGGTACACAGGTAGTAAACTTTGGAGTTGCCTGATATTGTTGTGATTTATGATACAAGTTAATAAACAAAAGAAGATAAAATGTATTGAATTAAACAACAGGAGGAAAATTAATAAGCAAAGGGGGTTTTTTTTCCAAAACTTCTAAGGGAACTGGAGCAGAAGCCCATGGGAATACCCATGCTTTGAAATTTGAGAAATACAGGCAAGCTATCAAATAAAATTGCGACAGCAAAAGGCATAAACATCCCAAAGTAAAAGCTGGTTATTCTCTGGTTTACCATAGAGACTGCATTTGGTCCCATTCCCCTTGTTTATTTTACCTATGAGAACCATACAAAAAAGGAGGAGAAGCATCTCACCGATGGCGAAATCCAGCAATGCAATTACTCGAAAGAGAAAACGTCACTTACCGTACAGAATCGTGCGCAGGGCTGCTAGCATTCCAAAGCGCTAAGCAATGTCCATTGTTGCAAAGAAAGAGCAACAGAAAGAGCGGAGACCTCTTTCCCTAGAAGTCACGCTTCGGGAGGTACGGGGAAGATATTGGGCATGGCAGGACGGCGACTCTTTTGCCACTGCCACAACGCATTTTGCGATCAGGCAGCATTCGGTTCTTCTGCCTGGCGCAGAGAGACTTCTCTTGCCAGTCATGGAACTGGAAAAGAAGCCATGTAAATCGAGACTACCCAAAGCTGTTGGCCCCTGAGGATGAATTAGAATTTACATACATCAACGATGCTGGTGTTTTGTGCCCTGCTGTGGGGCACGGCACTCAACGGTTGTTTACGTAGGACGGGGCGTTGTGAGGAGCAAACACCGTACAGCAGAAGCCAAAGGGAAATGTCCATATAGCCCCAAGTGCCTGGTCCTGCCTATTCTTGGAAGCTAAGCAGGGTCGGGCCTGGCTGAAATCTGGATGGGTGACTTAAATAAGAGAGCTTCAGCTACGGGTGGTATAGAAATGTAAGGTGGTAATATTAACAAGGAAAAGCCACTCTGGCATTTCCACCAACTAGAAGCGCACTGAAGAACTAAAGCCGAAGATGCTTGCCCCAAAACCTGGCTAGCGAACTCCAGAAAAAGAAGTATGAATGAATCAGAGACGTTCCCCACTTGCAGCCTTTCTCTTGTAAGGATGACATAAGCTGGACAGTGGGCAGGGACACAGTATCAGGTTCAGGTTTAGCAGTAAGGAAGAACATCCACCCAGGGGGATGTTTTTGTGGAGTGGAATGCGTCTGTAGACAATACTGGCAGTGTAACATCTCCTCGTCTTGAAAAGAGGTGGTAGGACAGAGCGCTGGCATAAAGGGAGAGAAAGGGGTCCATGGATCCCTGGCAGAGTACAAGCTCTGTGGGAAAACAGTCCCAATTTCAACCTCTGACACTTCCAGTTTAAAAGATTTCAATAGCAGGACTGCAGTCCTGTTGTCACCTACAAAATGGATGACTTTGTGCTAAAGGCAGTGCAGTTCAGACCTGTTCTTTTGTATGACAAATGCAATACTGTTACTGGATCTGGTGAAAGATTAGGCAGCAGAACGTTGTAGCAAGGCAGTTAGTTCAACTGTGATTCCACAGAAGGCATGCAGAAATGTCACTTCAGTCCCATGTGCCTGTGGCCAGGAAACAAGAATCATCCATGTGGGGACCACAGAAAAACTCTTGGAAACGGGGACTAACACAGGGCTGTAAACATCTTCCAAGAGCTCTCTGTGCTCCTCTCTCGAGATGCAGATGTACCACTCACAGGTAAGTTAAGCTTCTTTACATAAGAAGGCAGAATCTCCAGACTTCCCAGAAGGACAAGAGGAAGGACTTGCCTTTCGACCAAACTTCTCCACAGCTTCTGGTTCGAGTCAAAGGGCTTGGGATTTGGCTGTGTCAGTGCACACGAAGTAGGTCATCAGTTCTCCCTTTCCCTTGACATTAATCAGTCCTCGGCATTCGCAGGCGTATCCGAGGCCCTCCAGTATCTTGCACGTCTCTTCCGTAACCTGCACATGCAACACAGAACTTGAAAGGTCACTGAGGCATTCAGGGCTTGCAACATGCATCTGGTCGATCGCTTTCAGACCTTGCTTCGCAGAAGCAGCTTCCAAAACAGCTTTTACAGAGACAGAATTTGCAAACAGGATGGAACCACCAGCAACACTACTTCAGAGAAGGAAGCAGACCTAATGGCCATGCAAGAAACTATAAAACCTTTCCCAGCAGCCAGCCCAAGAGTTGCATCACTCTGCTTCGCCTCCCCTACTTGGTCAGGAAAAGCTCTGTCGTCTTCCTGGGGAGAAAGGGAGTGTGCAGACCCCCTAATTTCCCGTAGCTAGCAGACCAAGGCTCAATGAAATGCAGCAACAGCCTCAGCAGTATCTCAAGAAGGGAGTCTGGTGCTCATTTGGGTGGGTGCATAAGCAAGATGCCGTCAGTAGAACTTGACAGGCCTACTCCATCGCTACAGTTCCCACGGCCCATTTGCATGCCCCTTTCATCTCTGGGCCCAATCCACTGGCATCCCAATTCCATTGCAGCGTTAGCTCAGGGAGGGCAAGTAAGGACAGCTCCTATTCCTCTGCCTGATCCTTGCTCACATGCTTCAGGAGCTCCGCGTGGGTCCTAGCAGCTGCCCAGCAGTGCAGAGTCCTGGCCCCAGCTCCAAGGGGAGAAGACGTCCGAATAAGTGTCCTAAACTACCCCAGAGCTTTAAATAGTTGGGTTCTATCCAAGTTTAACTAAACTTAATAGCCCATTCAATTCAATGGGCCTTTGTGAAATAGGGCTCACACTGGCTAAATCGCAAGGGGGTGTGGAGGCATTCATTAGTCTGGGTTAGATCACCTCAAGGATTCTTCCAGCTTGAAAGGTGGGGCAGAAATCCATCTAATGCAAAATCTTCATGTTTTAGGGACAACAGCCCTCTTTAAAAGCAGCCATTTATCTTCAAAAGAGGGGACTAACTAGGAGGCTTCCATGGGAGAAGAGCTCAGTGAACAGGGCCCACAAGAGAGAAGGCTGGTTGTCTTTTAAATTCCACTAAAGCCCAAACAGCCACTGAATCCGAAAAGGGGCTTCCAAGGACAGGGTTAAGGAAGGAGAGAGAGATGCTTTGCTGACCTGTATCACCAGTGTGCAAGTTTGCTTCTAGAGCCAAAGCGTTGAACTTCTTTTAGCCTGAGGTCAAATTCAACTCGGGGAAATTCTCATGAGTCACATTCCAGTGGTGAGTGAAGGCCCGAGAGGTGGAGCCAGAAATATCAGCTGAACTTAAAGCTCTCACCATGACAAACTAAGAGAGGTCAACCTCTTCGAATGGGAGGAAGACACACACAACCCAGGAAGACACACTGGCAGTCACGGGAAAGCGGATGGCAGAGGGAGAAGCTGGAAGCTAGGTGGGATGGATTTGTCCTCGGGGTTGAGGCTTTACATCCCTAAGCTAGAAGGACGGTTTAAAACATTTTATTTTACCTGGATTTTCCCAAGCTCTCCAGTACTTTCCATCCTGCTGGCGACATTAACGGTGTTTCCCCAGATATCATACTGGGGTTTGCGAGCACCGATCACACCAGCGATAACAGGCCCATGGTTTATACCTGTATGAACAAAACAGTGAGGAAAGACTCAGACTTGCCTGGAGCTTGTGTGGCTGGTTGCACAGTGGGAAAAGCTCTCTCTGTTGCTTACCATGTCTCTGTTACTCGTCCATCCCCTACCACGTCGTTCACTCTTTCTCCCCTATCCTCTCCCAAGGAGTTGCAGTACTAATTACTGCAAAAAGTGCTTCTACCAATTGTTGATTCAGCAGGGCGACTCGTTGGCAACCCACAAGTCATAGGATGCATTGATAAACTCTCTCAGTCAGAAATGGAAGAAGGCCAAGGAGGGTGCCTGAGGTTTAGTTTCATTTTTAACACCTATAAACCAGCCTTCATCCTCAAAGGATCCAAGGGAAGCGGGCAAAGTCTTATACAAGTATGGTAAAACAGTAACATCACAAGAACTATTTATTATTTATTTATTAAAACATTTCTATGCCGCCCCTTGCCGAACTATACAGTGTATTATTAAAACAAGATAATGCTATATTAATAATGCATTATTTTAAAAAATGTATCAACACCAATAGTTTTAGGTATAAATTTGCAGAAAGGTCTATGGATGAAATACTTTGATTAGTCTATAGATTTAAAGCTGTACAACCAGTAAACCAACCATCGAAAGAGAAGAAAAAAACTAAATGCTTGGGCAAGAAGGAACGTTTTGATTTTGTGCTGAAAAGAATGCGAAGTTGGTAAAATTAAACCCACGTGGCTATTTAATCCTAATCTTTGTGGGGGGATAACAAACTTACCAACTCGAAGGCGGAAATTGTTGAATGAATGCCTGTTGATGCCATCAAGTTTAGTCATCAAGGCCATTGCAAATTCCACCATGATGCCAATTTGAGCGTGCTGCCTTTCCTGGTCCTAAACAATACGGATGGAATAGTTAAGAGGTCCTTCGCATTAAGTCACTCAGTGAATGAAAATCTTTGCAACGCATCCCAGGAAATGTCAGCAAAAACCTAAGCAGAAACCTCAAAGGCTGTCACAAAGATGAAGGTCAAGATCTCTTCTCACCGAGACCCGAGTGCGGGACAAGGAGTAATCAATTCAAGTTGTGACAACTCAGATTCAGGCTGGACATCAGGAAAAGCTGCCTAGAGAGGAGGTGGGCTCTCCCACACTGGAGACATTCAAAAAGAAACTGGACAGCCATCTGAGTGAGATGGTGTAACGTGGTGTCCTGCAACAGCAAAGGGTTGGACCTGATGGCCTTCATGGCCCCTCCCATCTCTACTATTCTATGATTTTATGAAGTTACACTCTCTGATGCAAACCCAAAGTCTAAGGAGTTGGTATACAATAGATGACTCACCAGATTATTCTCTTGCCCTGGAGTAACACAGAGCCCTGATGCCGCCATGTATGTGCTTCCAATAGTTTTGATTTTTTCAACACCACTGAATTTAGGTTTTAGCAGCAGCTGTTAGGAAAAGGCAGAAAACAACCAACATTCAGATTACCCAGTCATCCTCTCAAAGGCCAGACTTCCTAGTGGAATACGCTAGCGTGGGACAAGGGTGCTATGGACATTCAAACAGCACTGATTTTCACACTGCATTTTGAGTTTCAGAGAGATACTCAAGTACAAAAGCCCTTGAGCGTCATACTTTAAGATTTTTAAGACTCAGCGTGTGTTTCTGAGTCTTTCCCCTGTGTATCAAGCTCAGCACATTTTGAAGCTTAACAGCAACTATTTCAAAATGGGGTTGTTGTAGATTCAGGACGGACTGCCTTCCTTCTAGGGCCATGTAGTCGGACTGCAACTCTCATGGTTGAACCAACGTCTGTTGATGCCATCAGGTTGAGTCACCACTGTCTATCCTGGCTAGGGCTGAAGGCAGTTCCAGTCCAACACCATCTGGTGGGCCACATGTTCAATTTATTTACTTAGCCAACGCCTGCAGAGCTTACAGTCTAAAAAGACAAGATGCGAGATGAAAGAAGGAATGGGGAGGGAAGAGGAAAGAGCGAACTTTCAGCAAGCCTGGTGAAATGGCCTCACCCCATCTCTGGAGAGATCAGTAGCCCAGCCAAGCAAGGGTTGCCTTTACCCTCCCCGTATTCTTTCCCACAGGGCAGTGGGTATGAGTTAGCTCTGGGGTGGGGAGTCCAACTGGAGTAGACCCTTTGACTCCTCCTATCACACCGGCTCCTCCTCTTCTGCAGGTTACTTGATGCAAGGGAGGGATTCATCCGGAGCGGGTCCTGAGGCTCCATAGCCGAGTGCTACCCCAACACAAAGAGAGACTGTGCCAAAGGCAGCCCAGAAATACCTCATCGAAGTCGGCAATGATCTCATTGAGGAGCCGAAGGCACTCCAGCCCTTCCTTGTTGACGTCACATTCGGTATAGAACACCTTGAAGTCGGGCACCGAGGCAAAGAGGACGCAGACACAGTCGTAGGACTGATGGTACCAATCCTGCAGAAAATGCAGCAAAACACTCGCAGTCTCTCAGCTGGCAACCGCCATGCCTGTCTTAACACACGTCCTTCACCATAAAACAGCATCAACCCACTACGCACCTAGACATGCAAAATGATTTGCCCCATCGGGCACACTGGGAGGGCCCGGTAGCCAGAAACCGGTTCGTGTCCTCAGCGGTGACGGCTTCTTGGCTAGACAACTCGGACGCTCAACAAAAGGTCGCCATCCGGAATCTTTGGATTCACCCGGCCAGCCACGCCTCCTTCCAGGATGCTCCATTCCGCTCGTCTCCCTCCCAATTTCCCATCATTTCCCCATCCTGTGCCTTCTGCAGCTGCTCAGGAGAAGGCTATCACCTTGCAGGTTGCCCACAGGCCGGACACTATGTGAGCTAAATGCCGGCCAGGAGGAAGGCCTGGTTTGATTCAGCATGGCGGTTCTAAGGTTTGGTCTTTTGGTTCCCCCTCCTTTGGGCTTGCCCCTGAAGCATTTCTGAAAACCACACATTTCCTCCAAGTCTGCCAGGATCTCCGCCTCTTTGCACAGGCAGTAAGTTTTGACTACTTAGGCATCCCTGCACTGAGAATGACTCTACTGTTAATATTTAGGCTTCTACAGCTTCGGCGTTAGTGCCGGGGTCAAGAGAACCCTCTCTGAAACGATCAGCTAGTATGAAAACACCATTAGCCAAACCAGCTAATATTCTTCCGTACCTCATTTAATTTGTTGTCTCCAATAAAATGGGCAGCAACATGAGCTGGAAGGACATTTTCCAGAAGCAGTCTGTTTACATTCTCCATGGTTTCGAAAGATTCGTTTTCTTTTTTGAATTTATTCTTCTGCAGGCAGTCCAGCCGACAGTAATAGTCTATCTGCAAGCAAGGGAAGGAGTAATGAAACACTTAGTGAAACATCATCAGCAAACAAAACACTTCCCATGCTGCTGTTGTAAATAGGATAAGCAGCCGCACAGTTGGCACAGGGCACTTTCACGTGCAGCCTGCCTGATCCAGGGCCACATGAAAAATGCGCTTCAGTGAAGACCACCGAAGAAAAAAATCAGTAACCTTCTGTCTGGTGTCCTTCCTGCCAAACATCTTCTAGGAAATGCAGCAGCGCTATTTGAATGATTCATTTATGAAACACCTGCACCCACACCCCCTTTTTAAGCAGGAATTTTGTTGTGTTTTCCCTAAGTCAACTCGATTTGCAGAATTCTTTGCTGTTCTATGTTTCTGACTCCTGTCGATCTGTGAGTTGGCAAAATCTAATCCAGTATATATTCTTTAATTAGAGCACATTTTTCCTCTTGCCTTTAGCAGTCAGTCATTCTCCAGATGCATCCCACCAAGACGTGTTTGCGCCATTTCTTTGCAACGGCAACAAACCCTTTTGTACTTTTTGGGGCTTCCACTGTGGCACAAGAGCAATGCCTCAAACCACGTCAAATGGGGCACCGGACCAATACGTGGCTCCTTCGGGGTACTCAAGCCCCCCACGATTCCCCTTGTGGAATTCCCACATGCGATACACACACAAGGACGCAGACAACAAAGCCCAGTGCTTTCACGCACAGGCTGTGTTCCCTGCAGCCTAATTTACTCCCACGAGCCACATTTCTATTTTAAACTGCACTTATTTATCCCACATCGTTGCACTCTGTTTTCTAGATTGCCTCAGCAGTCATCAAATATAATCATCGCCATTATTAATAGCCCAACAAATTTGAGCTGTTTGCATGCAAAGGGGGGGTCATTTTGTTGCTGGCATGTAGAAGAATAAATGCGCTGGCACGCATGGAACCCCAAACGCCATGAACCAGTAAGGTTTCCTCTGCCATATGGGGGACGGTGCAATCTAAAGATGGTAGTGAGGCTACCACCACCTCAATTTTGCATTCAAAGGAAGTGTGGGGGTCATTCTAAAATACTCCATACAATTAAAAATCGAATTAATACAAAGAGAGTGCTAAGGAGAAGATGTCATGCCCATCTCGCTTCCAACTCAGTTAATTTTCTGCTTGCATAAAGATTTCTTTTCCATGGGGGAATATCAGAAATCCAGGATCCCCACCTGCAATCTGAAATGTCACCATTTAATTTAACAATACAGGATTCTGCTGCCTCATTGCCACTAATATTTTTAATCCAGGTCTTCCAACAATGCATATTGTCTCTCATTGCAGCATTTTGATATGTGAAGTCTCCAAAAATAATTCTGGAACAATGGATGAGAAAGCCTTTTTCCCACTTATCACAAGCCAAAGAATACCTGAACACAGTTTCTTAGTTTACCTGTTCAGAAGTGCCAGGCAAAACAGAAGTCTACAAGAACAGTGCTGAGAACCTTACCTGTTTCGACAGCAGAACCAGGGTTATATAAAACAGAGCCAGGTACAAATTGGTCATTATTGTTGGTTGTTTCATTAGAAACCTAAAACCAAAAGAGAACATGTGGGAAAGATAACTCATGTGAAATTGTAAGTGAAACAGGCATTCTCAGTTTCCAAAAACAGCTCCCAAGCGGTACATTTCCAAGTAACAGGGCCTTCCTAGCACTTCCAGCCTGAAACTATCTGGCAAATTTGCTTGCTACACTGAGCCTGAAGATGAGCTGAGGTGGGTTGTTTTTTCGCTTAATAACCCACATCGTAACCATCAGATGATCAGCACACTACGACTTACCATGGGATGCCTCCCTTTTGGTACCCACAGCTGGTCTTGACACAAATCCCAAATGCCTTTGTGCAGCAAGCTCATTTCCTACCTTTTCCACCACTGATCATTTGTCACCCGAACCATAAGTTGTTTAGGCAGTGACCAAACCACCATGGGTTCATACCGGAGTGGGTTACCGCGATGTGTGAATCCGCTTAGCATCTCCTCCACAAAATTCTGCTAATGAAGCAGGAAACTTGTGGGACAAAAGCCTTATCTGGAAGTACCCTTCAAGGAACACTGTCCGCTGAATGTCCATTATTGCAATATTTTCAGTGGCAAGACTGCTGCTGTTCCCCATATTCCCCCATCTGCTCTTGTCTTCCCATCTTGCTTTCATTTCCTTACTGAAGGACCATTTCTTTGCGCTGTAGTCTAACACTACACGAAACCTACAGAACGCGTTCCTGGTGGGAAACAAGATACTTACTCTGGCTCTGGTGGGGTGCCATTGATGGGGAGCTTTGGCTGGTTGGTGTTAAACACTATGAAATACCCAATGACCGCTCCCGACAAAAGCAGAAGCTTGAATTCAAAGCTCATTCGAAGGAACACAGAGCACGCGATAAAACCCAAGAGGCAGCTGTATGTGTAATACTGAAACAGAAGAGGTTAAAAAATGCTCAAACATACATCCCTGAAACAAGGCATTATGCACTGTGCAGCTTTCAATGACCTGCATATAAAAGTACGAAGGGTTAGGTTCATATGCAAAACACCAAGCTATCCAGGATCAATTTACGAGCGTCCCTTTCATTCTAATGGATCCAATCTAATTAGGGATGGTAACACTGGATACCTCTCAAACTCAGACCGTCTTCTAAGCCAGCCAAGTTTAAATGAGGGGTTGTTTATCTGGGATGTTTCAACCCCAACCAGAATTTGTTTTCAATCATCCTCTCGTGGAATCCATCCCTCTAGCACATCCTCTTGTGCTTGGCCTGATCCTGAAAAAAGCACGCTGAGCCGAGAGGTCTGCAAACATCTGTGGAGGCCCAGGTGCACCTTCCCCACTGAGCAAGGTGGTCACTGCTGCCCGGCAGCCCCAGTGACCAACCATCTGTATGTGGAGTCGCACGCAGCGGCTGGACCAGGGGCGGGACAGGGGTGCTGCTTGCACAGAGCAGGGGGCGCCATTCTAGGTCACCGCCCTGTGTACTCCAGGCAAGCTTGCCAGAACTAGAACGCAGGGTTCCTGCAAAGCAAACTGGGAGCAGAGGCCTGCACATCTGCACCGACACTTGGGCCACTAGATTCCCACCTCCCATCAGATTCCAGACACTCCACTCCTCATAAAAATCGCAGCCAGGCTTTTGCGGAAGTGAAACTAATCTCTGCCAAAGTCCTCTTCCGGATGAAACCGGGTGAGAGGGAAGTCTGAGAACTTGGCGCTCTTCTCAGCCTTGCTCGGGATCATCCACATGGCACTCGACCGGAGTTCTGTGTTCCGTGCGAGCCCCCCCAGGCAGGCACACGCCATGCCTCTGCAACCGTGCCACAACTGGGTTCCCTCCAGATGCGGGACTCCGTAACTTCTCGCTCTGGTACCAGGTTGGAGAAGGGCAGTTTATAGACCACACACAGAGGCAAAAGTCATGCTCCATAAAGACTTCCGAGAGCCGCAAGCGCTTTCCCTGCCAGCATCAATGGAAAGATTTTGCCTCCCTGCAGTGACAACGCGACACTGCAGGTCCCGCCCCTTGGTCATCCCGGACCAACACGCTCCCTCCACTTTGCACAGCTCACTCTGAAGAGCACGACTCCCTCCAGAGACAGGCCAGGTTCGGCCCGGCTTTCTGCTCTGTTTCTCCAGTTCAGACTTTTCCTTTGCAACAAAATCTGGGAGTCCCACAAAGGAATGCTTGTGTAGCCCTTTGGGACCAGAACTGCCTGCTTTTCTTAGCTAGGAATGGAAGGGGGCCCTGGAAAGCATTAGGGCACATACTGGACACAGCTGGGTCTCAGTAGCAGCAGTACTAGGCTTATTCCGGCTCTTCAGCATGGCTGCAACCAACAAGCTGGGCTTCTTCGTTCTTCCTCGGGGGCTGCCCCGATGTCCAACCCTCCCCAACGATCAAAGAACATGGTCTTCACAGGGCACAAGGGGCAGGAAGAATTGGTAAGCCCCATTACCAGGCTTTGACGCACGCACGTAGCGTGGAAACCCCAAATTCCAGTCTTTAGAGCATAACATCCAACTTGACTCACTGAGTATGTCATAGCCTTGGTGTTCCAATCACTGCCATCTTCAGAACTGCTCCCCAACACCTGTATGTGGGGGGGGGCAGGCGGGGAAGAAAGAAAGATTGATTTCAGTAGAATACCAGGCCATGTCAACATGCAAAGCTGAATGATTCAGCACAGTATTTTCTGATGCGTCACTAAGGCAGAGGTGCAGACTGGCAAACCAAACCAAGCTTTGTAGGATTTCTCATTTAGGAGGCCATCATACAAGTACTAATATCCTGATCAGCGGAGAGACCTGTTTCAGTCTTGGGGTCATGGATTGTCACTGGTGTGCCTCTGAGCACAGCCTTGCTCTTCGCACTTGCCTGTATTCCAGAGGAAACAAGCAGATCCACTTCCTTTAGAGCTGACAGTTTCCTATCCTTCCAAACATTGATTAACCCCTTGAAAGGGGAGTCAAGGTTCATTCAGGGATTTTTATTCCATAATAGCCAGCTGTAAACATAAGCAATTTGCAGCTAATGGCATGCCTATTACAGGGAAAGGGGATGGAGGAGCTAGATAGCAGATGGGTGAAATTGCTGCACCTAGGAATCAAAACATTATGTAGTACTTTGAGGAAGAGATAAGAAAATACTGAAAGCTTGCCAGGTTTTGCTATTAAGCCAACACAATTAATGCATGAAACAAAAGCACTTTTTTAACTCATCGGGGTGGTAAGTGATGCAATATGGTTTCCGCCAGGCTAGTTTGTGAGCTAATTAAAATATAAAAAGCAGTTGAGCAATGAGAGTTCAACACACGGCTTTCTTACAAAGCAACCCTTCTGAGCCTTAGCTTTCAAAAGCAACGTGGTCACGGAAGGGGAAACTGAGAAATTCACCAAAATTTGGGCAGGGAGCGGGCTGAAATGTTTTACAATGCAAGGGTGGAACATATGGTTTCACATCTGCTTCTGTCTGCAGCTTGACTATTCACACCACTGGTGTCCAGCAGCACCACCACTGCAAACGCTGCCCATACTTTGAGAAGCAGCTGGAAATGGTTCCTCCCATGACTGCACAAGCAGCCGCCGCTGCCCATTTTCCAGCCACCTGCACTGACCTGTCTCGGGGCGGCAGCTGCTCTCGAGCACGTTCGCAAGCAGGGCGGAGTGCTTTTGGGAGTGCTTTTGGGGGACTGCCACGGTGCTACTTTGACACTTTAATGGGCTGGCTTTTCCTTCTCTGGCATTTTAAATAAATCCTAGCCATCCTTTCTAAAAGCGCAGCTCTAGATATAGACGAGCATGTGCAGAGTTCGTATCTTGTGGGCCTTGGCCACGGGTCTTTTCAGTGCCAGCAGCACCCCTGGTGCACCCCCTATTCAAGGCTGAGGGAAGGCATTACCAAGTTCAAAATGGCCGTGATGAGCAGAGAGCCTATTGCTATTGTGGCCAGGGGGAGCCGCACAGAGGGCCTCGTCTCCACCTTCTGGGAAAGCGTGCGAAGATAGCGAGCCGGAGGCCATCTCTTGGAGAAACATTTCTGCAAACAGAAGGCGGAAGCATCAGCGAGGTGTGTAAACAAGGCTTTTTATCATCTTTCCTATGGCAACGGATGCTATCAAATCTTTATGAGGTCCTTGATGAAGGAGGGTGACCCTTGGAACGGTTTTCAAAAGAGGGGGAAGTTCTGATCTCCCCCCACCACCGCCTTTTCAAAGCGTAAGTCTCTTGGGGCCGTTTTTTATTTATTTATTTTACTTACCCAACAGTCATCAGCAAAACACACACAGAGAGTAAGACCCATTATGATAGCTACAACCCCAAATGAAATTCCTAAAGTTGGCGTTCTGAAAGAGAGAAAAGGGTGGGAAGGAGAGGGTGGAAACAGAGATGATGCAGAGTTCAGGGAAAACACGATTCATGATTCAGTAGTCATGTACTCTCGAGGGAAATCTTAATTCCTTCCACTGCCAAGCTGCTTGCAGCTTTCAAATTTTACTTTCAGAGTTAATTTAGCAGCAGTTTCTCAAGCCCTGCATCGTTATACCCTCTCCTATCCACCACTAAAAAATAATCACATTAATTTGCTATGAGAAAGACTTGGAGAGACCAGTATACCAGAGGTTATAATACCTGATTAGCAAAGTGTTTTCGAGCAAATTTCTTCTACTTTTCTCTATGCAGCCACATGCAAATCTTTCCAGCCCTTTCTGTTGTCCTTCCTAGCCTACCTCGAGTGGGGACAACCGACCAACTGCAGGTCTCTAAATCAAATTTAGGCCAGCTGGGGGCAGGACAGATGGGGACCAAAGCTTATGCTTCACACACAGAAGGTGTCTTCCTATGGCTATTTAAGATGACATTATTATTACATTTATATTCCACCTTTTTCCCCCTTGCAAAGAACCCACAGCAGTTTCTCTGATTTATCCTCATAACAACCCTGTGAGGTAGGCAGGTTGGCCGCAATTCAGCTACAAACCCGTAGTCACTTAATGAGCTTCATGGCTATTTTCACACTCCGCTGCTTCATGCTTTTTCTTGAGACTGGTGCAAGCAACCAGAATCAAGTGGTAAAGCTTTTCTTGAACATCTAAACTGGCAAAGCCAGCTTGAAGCAAAACAAGTCCAAGGAAAAACATTACCAGTTGAATCTCCTGCTTGCACGAGTACAGAACCAATTTTTAAAGATAGATACGCACTTACGTTTTCATTATGAGTATCTGGACCAAAAACATGCACAGCAAGACGATGCTGGCGCAGGCGAAATAGCCTCCCACCTTGCGGATCGGGATGGTGCGATACTGGAAAGATACACCAAAGAAAGCACAGGTCAACTATTTTATTCACTCACTAACTTCTTGGCTGATTTGCAGGAGAGCTTTACCCTTAAGGAACCCTGTCACCCAGCTTCTTCGCTGGATCCCACAAATGGCAGAAACTTGTATCAGCAGTGGAAAAAAACCAAAATAGATTGGTCTTTGCAAATACCCTGGGCGAACAGAGGGAGGAACGAGTGGGTCCTTGATTGACTCAAACCAGAGCTTTCCCTAGAAGCAAAAATAACGAAACTGAAGCTATTACACTTCAGACACGTCATGTGACGACAAACCTCCCTGGAGAAGACAATCATGGTAGGGAAAGTCCAAGACATAAGACAAAAGGGAAGACCAAATATGGACTGCATCACTCAGACATGTTCAGATGGACTGAATCCATAAAGGAAGCCACAGCCCTGGATTTGGAACATCCACTGGGAATATCCTGGATCGGACATTTTGGAGGGCTTTCCCTCTCAGGATCACCGTACGTTGGAGACAATTTGATGCCACAGAACTACAAAGTTAAGAACTACTGAAGTCAGGATGAAAAGAGGATGATAAAAAGGGCTTGTTTGTGCTGTCTCCCAGCTTGTTATTCTTTCCAAACTGAGAGCAGACATGGACAGAGCTGACCATTTCACTTCCTCCTGCAGTCAAGTTTTTAAGACTTCCATCTCACTGTTCTCAAAGTGCACCTTTTTTCAATTCTGATAAAACATGACCCAAAATGGAATTTGCACCTATTTGCGCCAGTCAAAATCAAGGGGGCCAAGCAAGGAACCGTGTGGTACCTGCTTGCCACACAGCTGTTACAAATGAGGAGCTCAGCCCTGCAAACATGGCTGGAATCACAAGGATCCAGAGCTAAGCACTCAGAATCCCGAGCCTGGATCAGTCCATTCTGTATTTCCCCCACATTGGAACAGATTCATCGTGCTTTCTTATATTCCTGTGTAGCTCTGAACATATTTGCTTTTCGAACAGTTCCTGCAAAGTCTCTTTGGCGCTTACGAACCTCCTTCTCCAGTCCCATATCTACGAAACACAGCAAAAACCCGCACAGTCCACGGAAGTCGTCTTTTGAGCCACACCACGGCCTGCATTGGAAAACAAAGATATTGGGGCAAAAACACGCACACATCAGGGAAATGAAACAATGCACCTTGTTTTATTTATTATTTATTTACATCCTGCCTTCTTTCTCTCAAGGAACCCAAAGCAGCTTACATAATCCTCTTCTTCCTCTTATCTTGACAACAACCCTGTGAGGTAGGCTGGTCTGAGAGTCTGTGGCTGGCCCAAAGTCACCCAGTGAGCTCCTTGACTGAGTGGGGACTAGAACTCGAATCTCCTGCGTCCCAGTCCAACAGGATGACCATTACGCCGGATCGAAGTATTCCTACTGCTACACTGGAAGGGGAAAAGGGCACCTTGGATGGCTTAGGATGAGGATGGACAGATGGCCGATGCCCGGATGCTTTGGACTTCATCTCTGAGGAAGTCACCCTGAATCCAACCTGGGTGGTATAGCAATGCTTAAAAATAAATTAACATGATGGGGATTTAAGGTTTGCATTGCTTTTTAATACCTCTCTATTTCTGAGGGTTATGCAAGACTTGATAACACAAGGCAGCTGTGCAAAGCCATTTTGCTTCCTTGTCATCTGCTGCACTGATCTGAAGGGAAGATGCTTCTACTTTGCAGATTCTGGGAAGTGCCCTTAAGGGGCTGCTGCACTAAATGTCTTAATCAGCAGCCATGTTGGGAAAGCCTGTCTCAGTTTCCTGTTTTGTGAAGCCAGTGTGGTGTAGTGGTTAGAGAGCCAAGGTGGTGTGGTGGTGAAGAGCATGAGACTGGGACTCAGATGATCTGGGTTCTAGTCCCCACTCGGCCATGGAGCCAACTGGGTGACTTTGGGCCAGTCACAGACTCTCAGCCCAACCCAC
The DNA here is from genome assembly GCF_004798865.1 of Varanus komodoensis. Lineage (NCBI taxonomy): Eukaryota > Metazoa > Chordata > Lepidosauria > Squamata > Varanidae > Varanus > Varanus komodoensis. The sequence continues at coordinate 5,526,641 of NW_025335550.1, read as the reverse complement.
CTCACAGGGTTCTTGTTGTGGGGATAAGATGGAGGAGGAGAATGATGTAAGCTGTCTTGAGCCCTTTGTAGGAAAAAGGCAGGATATAAATGGAAAATAAATAAAGAGTTCATATTGCAATTGTGGCATCAAACGGCTGTTCCTCCTGGCTTGGGACTATGATTCCAAAAAGGCGGCCATGTGTGCTAAGAGGCAAGACTTCCAAGGCCCCAGAACTTATTTTCCCTGTTAAGGTTCACTTTTGGAACATGCAAAATAGCAGTACAGAGAAGCAGGTGTGTTTGTTCATCATGCAAATTCCCATCGGCCTGCTCTGCATCACTCAGACATGTTCAGAATAAAGCAGCATGTTTTTAAGCCAGTGTGCAACCTTGTACTACAGAATAAGCACAAGAACACTCCCATCTTCCTCCTCCTTCCTTCCGTAAATGAAGCAAGTTATCCTAAGAACAGGAAAACAAGATTGGCCGTTTACCTGGCTGAGTTTAGGCCCTCAATGGTCGACAACATTTTATCATTAATGTCTTCTTCCATCCTCCCCTTCTGTGAAGAATTTCTAAGGACAGACAGAAAGCCAGGATTCCCAAAAATGCAGGAAAAGAAAGAACAAAGCACAAAATCATTACACACTTTCTAATTCTGTTTCAAGCAAGCAAATCCAGAAAATGTGCAGACCCGTTCACACACCCACGTTTAGCAAGTGGCTGCACTTGTCCTAATCCAAAACAAAAACACTTTTAGGAACTACAAACAGAAGTCAACGAAACACAGAAAACCAAAGAACGAAGAACCGGGAAGCATGAACAACTAACGTTATCTTTTCAGCCAACAGAAAAATGATTTGATTTGCTGGAGGAAGGGAGAAAAGAAAGAAATGAGCAAGAAAATATCCAGATGTTCCATGCTGCACAGATGGGAAACGGATACAAACATACGGAGAAGGAAGAACTCACTTATAGTGTGCAATTGAAGGGGAACATAACTGCTCTTGTCTAGATCCATCCAAACTAATAAATGCACAAGGAAAGAGAGGGGAGAGAGAGAGAGGTGATGCCATTTGGCCTCTCTAGCGCATTTTCCCTTGAAATTAAAATGTATCACTTTCATTACCCAAATCTGTCTGGAAATGCACCATTCTTAAACTCTTATAAACAGACTTTCAGGTTTAAAATCTCAGTTATTTGGTTTGATTACACTAGCAGAGGGACAGACGTTTCCCTATGTATCTATCTATTTTGATCCTCCTTGGAGGATCTGCTCTGTGATTGCTGGACAGAACATAGTATCCTTGAGAGTGGCTCCAAAGATCCACAAAGTCTTCTCCAGTTCTCTTCCAATTCTCTTTTGGAATTCATTGAAACTCTCTGTTTCAGCACCTGCATCAGTTTAATTCTGTTGCTCATGCAGGTCTTTGTTGCCATTTTTAATCAGGTTTTGTAACTTCTTTTTAGTTGCTTTGTTGATTGCAAATCAAAAGAAGGAATGTGTCTCTACCTGTGTTTAAAATAAACAGAATAACAATGGACTTGCCTCTCTGAAGTCCTCTGGCGACTTGCTAGCTGCAAAGCGATCTCCTAAAAAAGAGAGAAGGGTGGACAGGAAATATGTTTTTTCCCTAAACATGTCTATGGAATAAATGAATTCAGTGAGCTAAACAACGTATTTATGCTAGCAAGGCACAGAAAAGCCAAAACTGCAGGTTCCCTGGAAGACAGAAAACCTGATAAATATCTGAGGACTGGGGTAAGCTTCATTCCAGGAATAGGCAGCTCCGCTGGAGCAGAGCAAACTCTACCCAGATGCTGCAGCACTCTGTTCCCACAGCAGAGAACCAGATGCCCCTGAGAAGCCCACGAGAAGCCCACAAGCAGGATGCCAAGGCCACTGCACTCTTCTGCTCATACCCCTGAAAGAAGTTGAGTAAAAAACCCAAATACGTCTCCGCAGCATGGTGTGTATAAACCACATCTGAGAAGCACGACAAAAGGTGACGCCAAGGAACGTGCTTTTGGGTTTTCATGGCGTCAACCGCAAGACTGATGCATCCACTGGACCTTTTCTGCCCACTGTTTTCCTGTCCTTTTGTTGTTTCCAATTCCTCCGCCGTCTGAGGATGAAACCAAAACTTAAAAGCGCAGTGACGCGGCATCACCTTTCTACGCTTTCGGTTCGGCGCAGCGGTCTCGCTGCTCACGCTTTCTCGGTGATTTAGATGGGCGAAAGGTCGGGCTGCTCCCCAGGATTCCAAATATCGCGACATCCGGACCGAGGCCCGCATCTTCAAGCCGTCCTGCACTCTGGTTTGAGGCAGGTGATGGTTGGAAGCTTTCTGCTTAGACTAAAACAGGGCAAAGCACAGATGGAAATTAGAGAGCATGATGCAATTAACCGTCTGTTCACATAGCACATGAGGCTACACTGCAACATGGGGGTAGGGAACTCGGCACTGGGACCATATTCTATCCCACACTCTCCCACACAGTGGCGAAAAGAGCACCGGCAGCTCTTTCGGCGACAAGCTACCACGGGCCCTTAGAAATGTCACATTTAGCTTGACGACAAGCAAAACCTTCGAAGCTCCTCCTGGCCATTTAGAATAAAAGAGGGGAAAGGGAAGGCCCACAAACCCAAGCTGAGCTGCGACCCATTCCTGCTCTGGAAAACTGTGATGTTCCACTTAGCATGAGATACAAGCACAGTCATACAGTACATCCTTTTCCAGGTATTAAGGCAGCCTTCCCGATGCTCATTATTCCACCTGGAATCAAACCCTTACCATCCAGCCCATTCTAACGGAGCTGGTATTGTTGGTTCATGGTCCCTGATATGCCCTTCTCTTGTATCGCAAAGCCAGGCTAGCTGGCCAGTTTTAACATTATAAAGGCCACACTTGGTTTTTTCTCCTGATCTGCTTGAAGGGATGCCAAGCTGGGACCCTTGTCCTGCACTCTCATTATTTTCTAGATTGGTTCTAATACTCCATCGCTGGAGATGTGTAAGGCAGAAAAAGGAAAAGAAAAAAGACAAGAAAAAGCAATGAATCTAGCGAACCGTCTGCTGCCTGAACTCTGCAAATGGTTGGAATACAAAACACACTTTTGTTTCTGAGCTGAGCAAAATAAACTAGATTTTACCAGGCAGAGCGCCTTTCCTTTTCTAATCACTTCTGCTCAGAATGCCGGTAGGGCAGCACTTAAGGCAGAATGTGGGAGGCTCAAAGCGTATTTCTTTAATTACACACAGTTAAAGAACTGCCTTTTCTGGATACTTAAAGTGTTCCTTGGAGACTGAAATCTAAAAGCCATTGTTTCGTGGTTCTGTGGTCCATGGCAACTGAACGTCGTTTCAGACATTTTAGCCTCGTTATGCAATCAGGGTAACATGCGTTCTCTCCCAGCTCCGTGCCCCTGCCCTTGGCGTTTTTGTCTCCCACCTGCTCTGCAGGACAAAACCTGGACCGAAACCAGCCACAGCGGCAGTAAAGCCAAATCTAGCCATGCGACCAAAATTAGGCAGGCACGCTTGATAAACTTACTTCAACTGCAAAACGCAGATTTCCAGGCTGCAATCTATTCCTCTCACATTAAGGCTCCCCAAGTTTTTTCTAGTGTATATGCGTATGTGTGCGCGCGCACACACACACACAACAAATCACGCCTGGCTTGTTAATCCAAATCAACTGAAAGGGACCAGCACACCTATCAAGATTTGGCTTCCCACATCCACAACAAGCCCTGAATTTAAATCTTTTTTGTAACTCCCTTCCTGTCACTTTTCCCTCCCACGGTCTCAAGCCTTCTCCCTCTACTGCTCACTTTGTTCTGTTCCCACAACCCCATTTCTGGGTTCCTTGCCTCCTATCGCAGGACCACAGAACCCAAAATGCTAGGTCCCAATCACCCCACCGGGGGTCAAAGCTGCTGAGGTTCCTCAGGGGTCACCCCACCCCCCCAGCGTTCCTCTAGCTGCCAATTATTGCATCCGGGCTTTTGTGCAGCTGTCCCCCTGCTAAATTGTATACAGCTTAGTGACTGCTTTAAGCTAAAATGGGCTGGATGTTTCAATATTTTTGTCCTCACCCCTTCTGACTCTGGCCACATCCACCACCGAAATGCAACCCCTTCTGCAAAATGGAATTCAGTGCCCAGGTTGAAGGAATGCTGACACCCCTGGGCTGACTTGTGAATTATTTCCCGACCTTTACTGCCTGCCCAAAATTTCTGCCACTGTCCCCTGCTTCCTAAAAGAAATGCACACAGCTCCCCCCTCACTCTTCTCCACAACTCCCATGTGAACCCATTGTTTCCCACAGATGCTGCTGCTTGCAAATATTTTGTAAGAACAACACAACATCACGGTCCATCAGTCAGTGGCATCATAGAAGGCACTCTGTTTTCTAACCTGGATTGCTTCAAGGCAGACGCCTCTGGATGCCCCCTTCGGAAATTATTTCCTACCTGATGGATCTATTCTCTTAAGAAAAAAAACTGATTGCATTGTGGGGGAACACAGGAGGGTAACCAACAGAAGGCAGCAGCCTCCTGCAAAATCCCGCAAACAAGACAGGACAGTGGCAGAATGAGAAGCTTGCCTGGAAGCGCCCCAAACCGAACGGGAGAAGTGGCGTGCATGGGCGGACTGCTGGGCAACAGCACACTTACTCTTGGATCGATCACCAAGAACGTCTTTATATGCATGGCTTCCAGATACGGGTCTCTGAGGTGCCCGTTCCCGTCTTCCACTTCATAGGCTTTGCCTAGGTGATTCAGCGTCGCTTCGGTGATGTGTACGCGGCTGGAGAGGGGAAAGACAGAGGCACAAAAGAGCAGGACTGTTGCGGAAAGGTCAGCCCAAGCGATTCATTTCCATCTCAATGGGGCAGCCGCCAGGGCTGTGCCTCTGAACAGCTTCCGGCCTTGCCAGGCCAATCCAGGATGCTACAGCTCCTTCGCGCTCCTTCCCTGCTGCAGTGCGTCCTTGTGCAGCGTCCACAACCCTTTACAAAAGGAGGCACGCCCAAGATTTATCTATTCCACAAATTTAACAACTTTGGGCATGTGCGGACGCACACGCAAAGACACACCGTTAGTTAATTTGTGGGAATCATGTATTCGAGGTGTATACAGTTTTGTTTTGCTGTCTTAAGATGGGACCCCCCACCCTTTTGGTTTGGTGGGCATCTTTTGAATCCTGCAAGAGAATTGTGAGAGCTCCTATAACATGCTGGGCACATGGGTGGAGTTTGCCCATTCACAGAATGGTGGATGTGGCCAGTGACACTTATTGCTCAAACTGATGTGATTAACAGGAGTAATTTGCTCAAGAACCTGTATTAAAAGAGCTCATATTAAGAGCAAAGTGTTTCAGGCATAAGGGTGAAGAAAGGGTGAAATGGTTTAGGGAAGCAGGAGAGTCTTGTTGTTGTTAGTCGCGAAGTTGTGTCCGATTCATCGCGACCCCATGGACAATGTTCCTCCAGGCCTTCCTGTTCTCCACCATCCCCCAGAGTCCACCTAAGCTCACACGACTGCTTCACTGACTCCATCTAGCCACCTCATCCTCTGCCGCCCCCTTCTTCATTTGCCATCGATTGTTCCCAGCATCAGGCTCTTCTCCAGGGAGTCCTTCCTTCTCATTAGGTGGCCAAAGTATTTGAGTTTCATCTTCAGGATCTGGCCTTCTAAAGAGCAGTCAGGGTTGCTCTCCTCTAGGATTGACTGGTTCAATCGCCTTGGTTATTACATAATATGACAGTGGGTTTTATTCCTCCAGTATGTTAGGATATGGGTATCATTTCGTTTTGGATCACAAAATAGTTCCAGCAAACTTTCTGGTAATGCCATATTCTCTTACCCTAATACAAGCAGCTGAAGCTGAGTTCAACCAGCTGAACTCTTGTACACAAGGCTATTAGGAAAAAAATAGATATAAGGGACCTTACGCAATAGGCAGTTGATTTCCACTCTTCCATCTCCTTCTCATCTCCATCACTGCTGAAATTTGGACTCCAGCCTTCCTAAGCAACAGATCTGCCTTTCCTTCCCTCACCTTGTGTTGGCTTGCAAAGCATTGTCCCCATTCGTGACAACACCGTTACTGCTATTATTAATAGATGCCATCACAAATAGATGCACAGGAATTGAATGCAAATTAATGTTAATCATATGCACATTGGGACACACAGATTAGCAGCGGCTCGGAGGTCAAGACTATGCAAATTGGTCATCTTGTTTTCAAAGACAATTTGCATGTGTGCCAAGACAGCTGATCAATGTTTATTGAAATTTATACAAAAAGTGCTCTTCCTTTTCTACTCCCTCTTTGAACAGGCTGCTCAATGGCTCTTAAAACAGGCTAGAAGCTCTCAAAAGCAACGTCTCTAAGCATTACACAACCCACCATTATCCAAGAGTTACTCAGCTGGCTAGTGCTAGAGTTTCTCAAAACAATATACTAAAGGACACATCACTGCAAAGTCATGGTCCAAAAATGTATCTTTCTTCCTTTCTTAAAATGGTCAGTTTCCAGCAACTTGTCGTCATATGAATATTCTCGAAAAGAGAATTAGATATATTTGAAGGGAGAAAAGAGAATTGGGTATATCTTTTTTCCTCAGTAGGAAAAACTGGCAAGATTGTGTCATTATACATCATCATCTAATAACATTCAATACAACTGTTTATTTAAACACTATCATTGTTTAGCTTCCAGTCAAATAACTGGTATGATTCATGCACTGAAAAAAAAAATCCAGAAAAGACAACATTGAAGATATTTGGCAACAGGGGATCCCAGGCCGGATTTAAGCATTACAAGAGCAGTGGGAAAACCAACACTCCCCCGTTGCAGACGTCCATAATAAAATCCAAAATAGGATGAAGAGCGGTATTAAAAATATTTTAAATAAAGCTACTATGAAGAAACAGCACTGCCTTCCCTTTTTGGCACTCAGTTTGGCTGCAGAAGAACACGGATTTTAAGTGCCAATCAGTTTCAGTGAAGAAGTTCATGGTTTAGAGGTCTGAAATTTAGTCAGAATACCAAAGTCCTGAAGTTTTTCTCAGGAAGGAGGAAGTAATGCAGCTCAAGGTCAGAGAAAGAGAGAGAAGGGGAATTTTGGGGAGGGTAGTTAAGGACAGAAGAACTAAACTTAGCAAAAGAACCACCGTCCTGGTTGGATGGAATTGGTAGAAGAGAAAAATAAAGTAAAGATGACAAGAAGAAGAGGGTCAAAGAAGGAAAAGGGGAAAAAAGGAGAGAAAGGGAAGGAAGGTGAGAATCCTACAGGAAAGTCCTAGCTGAAAAGGCACTGCAATGGGAGAAGTGATCGAGAGGACTGGACCAACAATAATCAGTACTGCTTGAATAAGGAACCTGGTAAAATAGCAATGCAATATAATTACGTTAGCGGGATGCATTTAATCTTGCGCCTTTATTATTTCTCAAAGTTTGAGTGGTGCAGTATGGGTGGAAGTCCATTCAGATATTTTTCTTCAAGCAAATTTAAACATCGTGCTTTGGACTGCTGGGGGGCTTTTCCTTGTTACCCACCCCATGCCTAATCACCAGTCTGTGCTAGCTAAAACAAGATACCCGAGGCTTCCAAGGTTTAGGCCTGGACTGCAGGAGATTGCCAGGGAAATGAGATTTCTACCTGGTGGAGGGAGAAAAAGCCACAAGAGCAAAAAAGAGTGCAAGCGTGTGGCTTTGCCAAATTTTCCTTCCATGGCATCGCTTGTCCAGGACAAATAATGAAAGAATTTCATCTATATGGCTACGTGAGGGCTGGCTGGAGGGGGAGAAACACTTCCTTCCAACTTTTCCATCTGAAAAACGGCATATCAAATCTCCTATGATGGAGGAGAGCTTCGCAAGCACCTTGGGCCTACCGAAGATGAACAACCCCAAACGTGCTCTGAAAGCAAGAACGGCAAAGCTGAGCTGGTTGTGATTCAGGCACATCATGAGCAGGGAAGTCTCACTGGAGAAGCGAGTAGCACTAGAGGAAATTGAGGGCTGCTGAAGAAGGGGAAGACCAATTATGAGATGAATCAATTTGGTCAAGGGAGCTGCGGCCTGGAGCGTGCAAGAGCCGAGCGGGGAGCTGAAGAGCCCTTCCTTCACGGGGCTGCCATAAATCGGAGACAGAACAACAGCATATGCGGTAGACCTACAGATGGAAATCCAAGATGCATTTCTGCACCTACGAAGTGCTGAGATCTTCATGAGAGACGCACACAAGGCCTCAGTTGGTTATGACACGCGGTTTGCAAAATGACAAACATTCTTTTTGCTCAGGTGACAAAAACTTAAAGAGACACCTGTTTAGGTAGGATAATTTGCAGCTTGCTCTAGCACGGAGTCCTACGAATTGGCTTGTGCAAAACTAAGGCATTTTTACTTTCGAGGCTTGCTTTCCTGGGAGTAAGCGCTACTAAACAGTGGGCCACGCTGCTAAGTAAAGTTGCACCATGTTGCTTGGAATAGTTTCCAAATACGTCAATGCTACAATTGTATAGGGTCAGTTATAAATGATGCACTGTATGTTGTTAAAAGTATGGAATAAATTCAATCTTGATAAGAAATACAATTTTTCATTCAAAACATTCTAATTTCCCATGGGGGAAAACCCCGTTTTCCTCTCCCAGCTTTTAATTTCCCAGAAAAGCTGTATCCGGATTGCAAAGCAGGGTTTAGAACCACGCAAGCCACCCAGACTAGAACAGCGGTGATCTTGATGGTGTGGGCACATCCACTGATGAGGACTAAGCAGTGTTGAAATGAGCCTTATATTTTTTTACCCCTCATCCTGAGAAGGATTAACAGAGAGAAATAATGGACTCATAACAGAGAGATTAAAATTATGGAGACACTGATTCCCATCAGAATAGGACAAGCCCAGAAGACTTGTGACCACGAACACAAAGTATAATGCCAGTGAGTCCATTTCCTCTAAAAAAAAGAAAAGAAAGAACAGAAGGACACGTGTGGTACAAAACTGCAGGTTACCTGTCCTTTTTTAAAGAGGTTTTTCAGTTCAAAAGGCAGAGAGGAACCTTCTGCAACCCGGTTTCCTCCAGATATATTTCGATTTTCGATTTATATCCTGCCTTTTACCTACAAAGGGCTCAAGGCAGCTTACATCATTCTCCTCCTCCATCTTATCCCCACAACAATAACCCTGTGAGGTGGGTTGGGCTGAGAGTCTGTGACTGGCCCAGAGTCACCCAGCTGGCTCCATGGCTGAGTGGGGACTAGAACCCGGATCCTCTGAGTCCCAGTCCCCTGCTGCTCACTGCATCGTTTGTCCCACTGGCTATGCCCATGTTGATGGGAACCGCAGTCTGTAGGAGCACCGTGGGAGGGAAGTCTGGGTCGGAGCGCCAGCAAGTACAGTGTCTGCTGAAATCAGGCCCCAGCGCTGCTCCGCAAGCGATGATGACAGCAAAGAGAGTGCCTGAGTCGTAGGATATATACGGGATGCCGCAGCACGTCCAGCTCCGTCGGGCAAACAGGTAAGCTCACGTACCAGAAAAAAGCAATCAATCCAGCTAGGGCCATAAAAGTGACTAAAAATAAATCCCCCTCGAGCCTTTTCCACCTGCAAGAACTTTCCAGCCTTTCGCTAACGTCAACGGCAACAGAAACGCATGCAAGGGAGTCTGCCTTAAGTGCGGGCTGCCTCGGCAGGCGACACACTCGTTCTGTTGCTGGTGCAGCGGGCAACCCGGGAGTCTCGGCTTGCCAAGTTCAGAGTGAGACACTGCATTACCCTGAGCTTTCTGGAAAGCTCGCTGCTGTATTCTGAACAACATCATGGCAGAGACCGGACTCCGTAAGCAGCTCGGAACCTTGCAAGCCTACTTATTCTCAGCTTATTTTGCAAACAAGGATCTCCACATCAAACGAGGGATGGCAGCCGCACTTGCTCACGGCGCAAGCAAGCAGAGTGCACGCTTCCCTTCGTTAGGCACTCTGCAGAAATGAAAAGGTTGTTCACGGATGCGTCTTTATGATGCGACCCTTTCCCGGAAAAATGTTATGAATGAGGAGATACAGGTGTTCTTCCTGCCTGTGGTGCTAGATCTGCACTGGCTGAATCACACAGAGTAACTCTGTCTTGGGTGCTAAAACTGAGTCCTGCCCCTAAAGCAAACACAGCTAGTTACAGCTGTAATTCCAATTAAGAAAAACCGTGCGTCTTAGTGCATTTGAACAGGGCGACCTTGCATGGTTGAAGCATTGCATTTTCTTTAGCATCGCATGTTGCCTGCCAGGTGTTTCTGACGAACATCCATCAGTCTAAGCCAGCACAGCCAATGGTCAGGAACACTGGGAGTCATTGTTCAAAATATCTTAAGGGCATCAGGTCGGGAAAGGCTATCCTTAGGTGTCCTTTCTTTGTTGACAGAGACAGCATTTCTGAAAGTGCTTTGAGGGCAGCTTCGTTCCTTTAAGCCTCCTGTTCTCATGTGGTTAAAAGCCATAACAAAAGGGTTTGCTAAGTAATGCACATGTTATAAGAAAAAACGAAAACCCTTCAAGGATAGGACAATAATCTGTGGACTTCAACAGTTGAACATCAAGAAAATTATTCCTCCAAGAAAACACTGTACTAGAAGGATTCACTCTGGTAAATGGTCCTGTCTCCTTTCTTGAGCTTTCCTTTAAGGCAGGCAAGACAGGAAATGTATGAAGACATAAATGGCCTATAATCTTGCAAAGGTTTATGTCAAGGCCAGTCCACATCCTTCCAAATGAACCCGCACTGGTCCAGGGGTGATAAAGCAAGGCATGTGTCAGTGTGGCTAAGAGTGCTGTTCTGGAGATCCGGGAGATCCAGAATCTAGTCCCCGCTCAGCCATGAAAGCCACTGAGGGACTTTGGCCAGTCACTGCCTCCTAGCCTAACCTACCTCACAGGGTTGTTCTTGTGAGGATCAAATGGAGAGGAGGAGCAAACTGCCTTGATCAAATCATTGTTTGATCTTATGTCCAAATTGGCTCAATGATGGACGCTACTAACCAACTTCAAACCATAGTTTCAATAGTTTGCTTGGAAGCAAACTTGAGTTTGCACTAACCATTCTTTGGACCTCAGGGCAAGCCATGGCTATGAACCAGAAACTGAAGAGAAACCTGAAGCGTCACCCCAACAACCAACCCATGAGACATCCGAACCAGGTCTCTAAACTCCACCCAGGTAGTTAGAACAGTTGGACGCAGTTAGAACCAGCCAACGTTTTCCATTATTCCGACCAAAGCAGCGAGGTTCCAATTATCTCAAGCAACCCCCAGCAGCAACCCACAAGACAGGAAAGAGCAGTGCTTACCCAGGGACCCCTGCTGATTCCATTCGGTTAGCTAAGGAGACGTCGTGAGACCAAACGTCGTACTGCCATTTCCGAAGTCCAATCACACCACAGAGGACATTCCCGGAATGAATACCGACACGCATATTGATGTCCACCCCTGTGGCTTCTCGCACTTGCCTACCAAAACAGTTCAGAAGACACAGTGAAGGCGCCATGTTCTTCCTTCTTCGTACCTACAATTCATCGTACATTGCAATCCCCCCTGCTTGCTACAACACCAGTGTGCAAAGGAAGGGTGTTCTCTACACCATGCTCTGAAGAACAGCAAAAACCAGACTGCAGAGCAGTGGAAAGAGTTGTAAGTGGATCAGGAAAACCTGGGTCTAGAACCCCACTGAGCCAAGAAGATTCCACCTCTTCCTGCCCGAAAACCAAACCCAATTTTTGAGAAAACCCTGGAGGGTGGCATTCTTGCAGCATGTGAGTCTGAAGGCAAAGAGGGTGGGACCCAAATACCCACCTCTTCCTGCCAGTGACTTAAGCCTACAGAGAGACCTTTTGGAATGGAAAAAATGTATAAAAGCTGGAGAATCACTGAATCATTGAGTGGGAAGAAGGGTGAGGCTATCTAGGGAATTCAAGGGGGGTGGCAGGAGCGTATCAGGCAAGCCAGACTTGGCCTGCATTTTCAACCTATGTCCTAAGGCAGCCTTCTCCAACCCGGTGGCCTTCGGAGGATTATGAGGACATGCATTTCAGCCAAAACTATATTTCTGGCTCTAATTTAACATTTCCAAACTTTCAGTTTTAAAACTCTCCTTCAGTACATACTTTATAGCTTCGCACATGTCAAGGCCCATTTTCACACAATTCTTGGCATGGACTGGCAAAGAAACAGGCAAGCCCGAGACACAATAATAACAGTCTCCCAGGATTTTAATCCGCATGCATTCATTTTCCTGCCAAACAAAAACAGCACACGAGTCATCAGAAACACTGTAAATATGAATTAGCAGGTATCTCTCTTAAGTAGGGCAAACCGTATATTTTATAGCACAGAACAAACAAACTGGTCACTGTCTCACTTGAAAAGGAGGGTTATTTCAGCTCATCTAAGGAAAGAAAAGCCAATGGATAAATGCAATGCCAAGCAAGAGAGCTGCCATGGACTTTTCAGCTGCTCCCACTTGCAGCTCGCTCTCGCTCTCATTCTCTCTCTCTCCCATTCAACTATTGTGACACAGGAACTGGGTCATTATTTCTCCTTTGCCTGAACCAGGGAAACACAGTAAACAATTTCAGAACAACCAGGATATTAAGCCAGCTTTGACCTATGGCTTAATAGACTGCATTTTTCCCCCAGAGCCATTAATCATCATGTCCCAGTTTGGGCAAAAACGGTAAATAAGTTAATGAAAGACCTCCAGGTTTGCTTGCTGGCTCATGCAAAGTGTTCCATGGGACCCTCAAAGATTAACTAATATCTTAGGAGAGTAAGCCAAGGTATGACCAAAAATGCCCAATGAGAAGTCACGGTGAATAGGTTTCCTCAGAGACAGCTTGTCGGCCATTCTCAATCTTCCTCTGCTATTCGCAGCCGGAAGGCAGTGCCGTCTCGTGTGTTAACATGTCTTGACGTACAGGACCATTTATTAGCAACAGCCCAACTGCTCAAAGTTCAACAAGGTCATCCCTTCACCCTCCTCCACTCCCTACAAAGTTCTAACAACCTGATAGGCAAGTATTATATGAGACGCAAGAAAGAAGGACACTGGAGATAGCACACATGTATAATTAATATATTTAAAATTCTATTTTAGCACAAAAGTTGTTTCGGAACAGGTAGTGATTAAATTCTATTGCATTCATCAAGACTTAATTAAGTTCACATCCCAATAGATTCTTTGTCTTTAATAAGATATGCTTCACCAACAAAATACTTTTAGACCATAATTCCTACCTCATTAACATGTATAATTTTATAAGGCAAAATGGTCTGAAACAGAACCTTCCATAAATATAGGCACATGTATAAAGCCCACTTGATTAACACAAGGGACATTTCTAGAACTTTCCTCTGAAAGGACATGGAAGGCTCTTTTATATTAGAACATCGTGTTTGGACCGTCTTTAGACTCAAATTATATTACACTGCTTCTAACTTTTTGTCATTGTTATTAGTCACGAAGTCGTGTTCGACCCATCGCGACCCCATGGACAACATTCCTCCAGGCCTTCCTGTCCTCCACCATCTCCCAGAGTCCACCCAAGCTCACACCAACTGCTTCAGTGACTCCATCCAGCCACCTCATTCTCTGCCGTCCCCTTCTTCTTTTGCCATCTCTTGTTCCCAGCATTAGGCTGTTCTCCAGGGAGTCCTTCCTTCTCACTAGGTGGCCAAAGTATTTGAGTTTCATCTTCAGGATCTGGCCTTCTAAAGAGCAGTCAGGGTTGATCTCCTCTAGGACTGACCAGTTTGATCGCCTTGCGGTCCAAGGGACTCGCAGGAGTCTCCTCCAGCACCACAATTCAAAGGCCTCAATCCTTCGCTGCTCAGCTTTCCTTATGGTCCAGCTTTCACAGCCATACATTGCAACTGGGAAGACCATAGCCTTGACTATACGCACTTTTGTTGGCAGGCTGATGTCTCTGCTTTTTAGTATGCTGTCTAGATTTGTCCAACTTTTTAATTGCATCATATATTTTATACAACTTTGCGGGGGTTTAAAAATGTTGTTGCATATAGTATTTGCCTCTTTTGCAAAATACAGGTCAAAATACTGAGCAATCCAAACCTGTTGAGATGCAACCACTAAACCAAGGTTTGTGTCATACACCTCTTCCTCCTTTCACGTACAGAGTATCTTCCAGGTTTGGGCATCTCAACTGTCAAAATCTGTGTTGCACTTGATGTCCAAACCATCATATGAATAGCTTAATCTAGGTTTGGAGGGCAAACCACAGTTTCCCAGTTTGGATGCAAATGGCCAACAGTGGTCAGGCAGGGAATGTGCATGTATGAACCCAAGACCTGATGGCCAAACCACAGACTGGCTTGCATCCATTCCTACAATTCCTAAGTCTCAGTGCTGAATAGATATTTATAGACCCACATTCACTGAAAGAGTCTCTTCACAAAGTCACTTACCTTTGCAATTTGATCAAATTTCCCAAAGAGTTCATTCAGCATCACCACCAGCTCTTTGGGAGAGCAGTCACTTGCCAGGCGAGTGAATCCAACAATATCTGCATACAGGATACTAAGGAAGGACATAGAGTTCAGTCACATATGTAATTCTCTTTCATTTCCTACGTCAGACAAAAGGGCCTTTAAGCCTTGCTGAGATTCAGTGAAACCCCTTATCTTCTCCCTGCCACCAGCCCTCGAATTATCCCTTTGCTTTTCTGCAGCGACTGGCCGTGTATAAGGTGTTAATTCCATTGTTAGGCTTCTTATCTTGTGAAACCAACTCTACTTAGATCTCCGAGTGGAGGCAAATGTGATGCAGCTTCTCCAGTACATATTGCAATTTTGGTCCAGTGCAGACATAATCCCTATGCAGATATTTTAAAGTACGTGGTCTCCACACGGCCGGTGACACAGGCTAGTGAAAGGGTGGGTAGAATTCCCAATGGGAGCCAGCAAAGGAAGGACACACTCAGAGGAGCAATAGAAAAAAGCCTGCTGACCTAGCCAGGGTCCACAGAAGGTGGATTCCACCGCAAGGGTGCCGGGGAGATGTGCTGGCACTGGCTGCAAGGGGAAGGCAACCCCCTGCCCCCCGGCATCATGGGTTGTTCACAGAGCTTATTTGCAGGGCGACTCCACCTTCAAGGTATGCAAATATGTCTGATATAACCCACTCGTATAAATAGATTTTAAATAATATCATAAAGCATCTTCTTAAAAATCAAAATTGATATTGTAAGCATATAGCAAAATATATTGAACGGAAGATGGTAGCAGTAAAACCAGAGTAGCAAAAGCAAAGCAAACAGCAGTAACCATTTTGAAGCTCCAGACCAACGTCAGCAGTAAATGAGGACTAAGGGGAAAAATGATTTTATGATCTGTTCATTAGGGAGTCTAACGCTCATGCCAGGGAAGGAAATTCCACCAAGATGGGATCTCTGTAAAGAGAGTTGCCACTTCTCTGGAGAACACACATGTTATGGAGCGATCCAAGACTGATCCACCATGGAACACCTTCCCACTGTAAGTGGCAGTGGGAAGAACTGGATGCTGTCTGTAGATACTGGGCCCATAGAAATAACAGTTATAGGAACCATGAAAGGTTATGTTGCTCACCTAACATTCTGGTGCCGCTTCACATACAGGCTGTGGAAGTTGTTGTCATGTTTCTTTCTATCGCTGCTTTCTTTGAGACGTTCTATGATAGCCAGTTTCATCCCCATAGAGATGTGAGCTGGCAGTATTGATAAAAGCAGGCTTTCCTGAGAGGAAAGAGGAACTTTTGAGTAATGCTAAATAACACCAATACTGCAAAACTAGAAACCTGGGGATTTAGGGGAAAGATCTGGAGAAAACAGAAAATAATGGATGAGGAAGGAGAGCTTTAGACGTGTTACCAACTTGTTCACTAGGTCTCTGTCCTTCAAGCAAGCAAGTGGAACAAACAATGAGAAAGAAGGTAAAGAGCATCTGTATCTCTTGCCAATGGTGGTGACCCACTAAGTCTCAACTGACTCACTAAGGGAGGGACCTCTGGAGGGTGTCTGGCCCAAGGACCCTCCGAAATCTAGAGTTGGCATGGTGTGGAAGTAGGATGCATGGCTGAACTCACTCACATCTTTCACCAAGCACTGTGTTTAATCTTGCTCCCTGGAGTCATCCATGGTGCTTCGGCCTGAAGAAGACTTTGGGGCTTTAATGTTGACTTCTACGTTAGTCAACATTAAAGGCTACTGTTTTCTCTCTTGGATGCTCTAAGTAAACTGGATTGAGACCTTAAGGACTGTTCAGCTCCACACCTTCTACATATCACAGAAAAATGGTGCCAAGAAGAAGTGCAGGTTTATAATTTTGAAAAACCAGTTCACTCACTTGTTGCCTCTTCTCGATCTTCAGCTTCATCTGAACTTGGATACACTTGAGAGTGTATCTGTACAGATCCCACGACGCATCCTGCATCTGATGCTTGTGAAATGCACCCATCAGGTTCCCACAAAGGAAAATGAAAGCGTTGGCGAGCACCTGAGGAAATGAAGAAAAGATCCCCAAATCATGATGTGATCTTACGCTTTTCTCTCCCTTCGGCCATACGCAGAGGCCCCAATTTCTTTAACCAATGAATCCAACCACACATCATACTGGAGATTCCATGCTGCTGACTGAGTCAACTATGAGACCCTGAGGTTATTCTGTTTTCTTTGGACTTGTGTACATGATACCGCAGTCTCACAGGCCTGTAAAACCCACTTCCACAGTTGTCTGTACAAAGCCAGTTCCTAGAGGAGGCTGGAGTAGTACTTTAAGGAGAGCCCTGAACACAAAGCGGAGGGGAAAATTTCTCAGAACTGCCAAGTTCCCTAGAAGATGACTAAGGTGGAGGCTTTCTACAAAGACATCAACAGATACCAAAGCCAAGCCAAACATATTAGAAAGGGACCACAGCACAAGGGCAGAACACGCTGTTTTCATGCAGAAGGTCCTGAGTTCTAGAAGATGCCCTGGAGAACCATTGCCACAGTAGACAATACAGCGGAAGGTGAACAAAGGGTCTGAAAGTATATTTTTAATAAATCTATTTATTTATTAGATTTATATCCTGATTTTTTTTTACAACAAAGTGGCTTACATCATTCTCCTCCTCCTGCTCTCCATCTTATCCCCACAACAACAACCCTGTGAGGTAGGCTGGGCTGAGAGTCTGTGACTGGCCCAGAGTCACCCAGTTGGCTCCATGGCTGAGCAGGGACTCGAACCCAGATCGCCTGAGTTCCAGACCTGCACTCTCAACCACTACACCACACGGGCTCTCTGATATAAGGCAGCTTCCTAGACAAGGACCAGAAGAGGCCAAATTCAACTCATGTAGGCAGGCGATAAACTACTATTTGCTCGCCAATGTTAGCACTGATCAAGCAAAGTTACTGAAGAAATGAGCACATGATTGTGAATAGAACAGTTCCGCTGTGCCAACCAGTTGGTTTTAAGGGGGAAAAAACATGCAAATCTGGACACATATTCCCGCCTTTCTGCATCTCTTCTACCCCCAATTTTGCACTGTAGGAGTCTTCTGGATTTGACTTGATATATTACAAATCAGCAGTCCGCTTCATGCAGCAGATCTTAATTTTTCAGTATCTGCAAAGTGATGTGATTTTTCACCCTATTTGAACAAGAAGCAATAACCTTTCTTTGACTGGAAGATGATGCAAGGTCATTTCTCTTTTAACAAGCTCTTTGTACAGAGGCTTACCCTCGAACTCTGATATGAATTCAAGTCATTTAAAAATCATGAAAGCAATGGTGTTTGCTCAGCTGAAAGGCAACTGAGGGAAAATTAATGAACTTATAGGCAAGCGTTTGCTCTGGTGAAGTGTCAGAAAGAAAAAGAAGCTGTGCTTTGAAAATTGTATGATTTAATAACCAGTATTAACAAACTGAAACACCATTGTAGAGTAAGGATATTAACTCATCAAGTGCATGCATTGTGATTTAACTTCTAGTATGTGCATTAGAACAGGCAGAAAATGAAATTACATATTTTAATAACTTGAGGAGGTTCTTTTTTGTGTTATGAACTTCTGTGCAGGGGGAATGAACCAAGGAGGAAACAGAAGATGAGAACTATTAGAGGATAGGAAAGTTCCTTCTTTCTCTACTGCAGTTCTCTGCACAATTCAGATGAAACCAAAGAAAACCACTGCTTCTGGGACTAAAGAGAAAAAGCCAAACCGACCTACTAACAACTAACCAGAAGTCCCAGCTTTGACTGCAGCAGCTTCAGATGTCCCCACAACAGCTGGACTTGCATACAATAACATTTCCCTGTGGTTTCCCATTTTAACACAGTGACCGATTATGAAATCAGGAAGGTAGCTTTCCTTCAACTAGACTGGCTAACCATTCTAGTGGAGGAGTGGAGGGTTTGCACTTTCGTTTTTCGTTCTTGTTGCCGCTGGGTTTTTGCTCTTTTATTACTCTGGGCTTCTCTTTATCGCATGTCTCTTCCGAGTCAATTCCAGGAGCCTGGAGCTCCCTGCCTTGAACCTGCCCGCTCTGTTGGTGACATGCAATGCTCAGATGCTATGGGGTGATTAGCAAAGTTGTGCTATTGCATGGTTTAGCATTATGTGTGGATGCACCAACGCCGTCTCTATAGTCCAAGTGAATGACGCTTGCCCTGCCTTGTAAATCTATCGATACATCACTAGAACAAGTTTTTCCACCGATGGGACATCCAAACATAGGCCCAAAATGGTTTCATAAACAGTGGCACAGAACTCAAAGCATGAGATAGACTTCCAAAACCCATCTTTAAAGTTGGCTTTGTGCTTTTATTCCCCTCCCCCTCAGAAGCTGATTTAATAAGTACACTCTAGTCTTCGTCTTATGATAACCTCTGGAGTCATGACCATAACTCTGGTTCATCAATCCAGATCTCGTGCCAAAATCTTGTTTGGCAAGCCATGGATTCCAATTCTGATTTGCTAAGCAGTCAGAAAGGATGCTTTCTCAATTCAGGCACCAAAACAAACCATAGCTACATATTCTCGACCATGGTTTGGCACAGGGCTTTTTTTGTCATAGAACGCACCGGAACAGCATTCCGGCACCCTTTTTTCCAATGGATTTTACAAAGTGATTTTGAATCGCCTGTCAGCATAGCAGGTCATCAGCAAACTTCATTAACATGGTGCCTGCGGGCTGCTTGTGTGTCCGTGCTGAGATTGTGAGGGCGCTGCTCGGCTTGGGATGGGAATGCTGCTTGGCTTGGGATGGGTGTGTGTGGTCGCGCACTGAGTGCTTACTGCCGGCGGCGACGTGAGTTCCGGCACTTTTTTTTTTTTTTTTACAAAGAAAGCACTGGTTTGGCATATTCAAGCCGAAGGATATGTGCGCAATGTCCCACTGCTACCATTTAAAGGATGCAACTTTCCAGGATAGCATAAAAAGGGCAAATGCACTCGGGAGAGCAAAACAAATCCCACTGCACTTTGCGATGACTGCAGTTTAGGGGGAAGGCAAACAAAACTTGCAAGCATTTAGATGTTAGTTCGTTCTACGTATTTCCTGGACCTTTAGCTTTGCAGGGGTGATGTAAGTAGACCTAAAGCAGAGTAAACTTGTGGTTTCTAACAATGAGAAAGGAAAATGTCATATCTGATTTGACTGTGAGTTTCTTCTAAATCACCAAATGACTGTACAATGCCCTGGAGAAAACTTTTAAACAAAGGAGCGTGCCATGCAGTTAGTGGCTTGGGAATACAGATAGTTTTTAAAGAAAAAGCACCTCATTCCCCTGAGCTGAAATCCAGCCAAAAAACTAAAAGTGAAATTCAAATGGTGCTTGCTGGCAAACTGAAAGAAAGCACATTAAGAGCATTCAGTTCTGGAATGGCTTGCATTTGTCAATCCAGACTCTTCCACACAGAACATGAATTTTCCCATACATGTGCCTCACATGTAGTTCTTCACAGATATGGAATGTACACAAGCACTTACGGCACAAATTGAACACTCACATCTTCCCAACATATTCTACAATTTGACAAAGGGTGTACATTTATTTCTCCAAAGTCAAAAACAGTACCAGACTTGTAAATAACCATCAAGTAGCCCTCTTTGGAAGACCACTAGCTCATCTTAAGCTGAGACAGAAGCCTTTGCCCATACAGGTAACTCCTCTCAGTTTCCCTGTCATTCATGGTGCATCTGCATGCACTGTGGAAGGCTTCCATTTACTCAAGTTTCCTGCGTTCTCCAAACAAGGAAACTGTGTTATCACTCTTGGAACAACCAACTTCACATACCTTTTTCCTCAATCTTTGCTCTGACCAAATTCAGAGAACCAGCACAAACACACCCTGAGGTTGGTGTAAGCTCATTCAAATGCTTCAGGAGATCATCTCTCCTATGTAAGATGTAGCCCGGCCCCAACCTATTAAAGAGCCCTTCCATAACGTTGATCTTCCTAGGTTGCTTCCTTTAGGTTGCTGAGCATCTTGATTCAAACTGATCTTTTCTTTTTAAAGGGACAAAGGGCTCCATAAAGTTTTTTTTTCCTCCTTTGCCTTGGTTTGGTTTTTCTCCTAGCATTTAAATTGTACCCATTTCCGCAGAGGACTGAAACTGAGCTAATGCAGCTCAGTGTGACAATGTAGTGTTTGGATATGGAGAAGGCATTTCACAACAAACCAGTAATCAAAAGTCCAGGTGAATCTGTCCCAAGAAAGCTGAGATTCCCCAGTACCAAAGGGAAAGCAAAGTGTTAAACAGAAGGAGTTGCATCACTTAACCAAAAAGCCTCCATCCAGGGGAAGGAAATGAGTTACCTCACTCACACAGACATGACACACACACCTCAAGCATGTAGGTTCTGAATCACTGAGCCTCTGCCTCTGGGTACTGAGCTGTTTATCAGATTTCAAAAGTTGTATGACTAGACACTGGTGCTGCCAAACATTTGTGAAAATTCACTGGCCAGCTGGTTTATATTCTTCGTTGCTATAAAATCACGATAAACTCCTTTTTCCAAGTAATTCAGGAACACGCCCAGTCCTCTCCACACACAAAAAATATTTCCGTCTGGAATTGAGCACAAATTATAAAACTGTAAAGGAGATCCCTGCCTCTCCCAAAGGAGGACTCTTAAAAATAATAAACTGACAAAAATGCAGGATACGCTTCATCTCTGCAATCTGTTTTCTAGGACTGATTAACCTGCTGCTCCAAATAAGTGGTACAGTCCAACTCAGCAGGTGCATGTTTGTTTTCTGCAGACAGTGTCCGACCTCCAAAACAGTAGTCTCGTCCTCCAAAACCTTTCATGGCCCTACTTGAATGAATATTTGCTTTACTGCTTCTGGATTTGCCCACGATTCTGCTTGGGTCTTGGAAAGAAGGCTGCCAGGGTTTCAAAGCCGGCAAGGGGGTAACAGTCAGTGCTGGCACTGGAGCACAATTAAGAACAACAAATATACACAGAGAAAGGCAAATTTCAATCAAGGATGCAGTGTTTCTAACCGCCACACATCCTTCCAACAAATGTGCTTGAGTGTGTAAAGAACAGGACTGTAATGAATGATCAACTGCCAGTTAAATTAATATAATAAAGCCCTTTAATAGACTAGAGGAGTACACTGGATTAACTGGGCAGCCAGAGTGGTTCAAAAATATTTTAAATTTATGTTATAAAATTGCCAGCATTTTCTTTTAAAAATATTTCTCTTTCCTCTCTCAGGCATGAATGCATTATCAGACAAAGACTACATTCTTCTTACTTTGAGAAATCCTGTTTTTTATCCATTTACATATTTAAACCCATTACTAAACCCATTGACTAAAATGCATATGCTGAACCAAGTTAAAATGCAAATTTGTTCAAATTGGATTGTGGCACTGCCCAGAGAGCTGCAGCTAAAGGATGGTGCAGAAATAAATAAATGAATTGTGGAATATCAAAATGGATACATAAAAGATAATTCAATTATTTGACTTGCATTGCAGTTTTATACCACAAACAGCTCTCACAGTGGCTTACAACCACAAACAAATTTAATGAATACAATTCTAAAACAAGTACATGAAACTCATTTTTAAAAAGGTAACAGACCCACTTCCATCGCAAAGTCCTGCATGAATTCAGTGGGCTTGCTTACTGGTGGAAGAGCAATGGAGAGGAAGCAAACTTGAGCCCCGTCTCTCTCTCTAAAACTCTTGCCTTACCTGATACACAAGGTCCTTCTGATACTTCTTGTCACCGGACGTTACAGCTATGCTCAGGACTACGATGTGGGACAACGCTGAAACGCTGCTGACAATCACAGCTTCTCTCATTCCAAAGGGCAGCATGGTGTACACCGTGAAGATGATGAACAGGAAAAAGGGCACCTGCAAAAGAACCAGGCTTATTTTTCAAGCGCCTGCCCAAAATCATGAAATATGCTCACTACAAGAGGAAAGCAGGCATTACAAAGGAAGCAGTGCTCATAAAAACATTCGGAGAACTAAACAAAATGAGAGGTATACTGAGAAACGGTGGAGTGGGACAGCTAGTGCTGGAGTGGGAGGATCAGGTGCCACGTCCTCACTTGGCCATCAAGTCAAGGTGTCAAGAATCGGGTGCCACGTCCTCACTTGGCCATCAAGTCAAGGTGTCGAGAATCGGGTGCCGCGTCCTCACTTGGCCATCAAGTCAAGGCGTCGAGAATCGGGTGCCGCGTCCTCACTTGGCCATCAAGTCAAGGCGTCGAGAATCGGGTGCCGCGTCCTCACTTGGCCATCAAGTCAAGGTGTCGAGAATCGGGTGCCGCGTCCTCACTTGGCCATCAAGTCCTCACTTGGCCTCATTGGGTGACCTCAGGCCAATCGGTGGGGTGGTTCGCATGATTCCCGGTAGCCACCGTGGCTTAACTAATCCACAGAAGGCTGCCGCCCATGCCAGCCTCCACTGCAAATATTCAAGCCACCATGGGCAGGTTTTGTGGCCAGCTGTATCATGAGGACCCAGGAATAGGGGCTTGATGCTGTGGTGAGCCATCCAACCAGAACTCTACCACGTGGGTTCTGGCTGGGTTGTCCTTCCATCCAAGGTTCACATGCCACAACAAGCTGCATCAACTGCCCAACCATCCCGGGTTTGGATATTCACAGCAGGGGACCGCTCATGCTGTCATCCAGCAGGGCTTATTTAAACCCTGACAGGCACTGGACCTGTGCAGATTGGGCTGCTGGTTCTCTGCTAAAGCTATCTCACATCAGCCTTCAATTCCTACAATGACGTAAATTCCTTGGAGGAAAAGGCAGGATGTGAATGTAACACATACACTGGTCCTTCTACACGTGGATGAGGAACATGCCCATCATGGGGAGTGAGGCCAAGTTTTGGAGGAGAGCCCATAAAGTGAGGTGCAAACACAAGATGCAAACACACTGCCACTCGCTCTAATCTGCCTCCTAGCATGGCTGTCAGAACAAGACAACGACCCAGGCACCGCGGATCCAGGAAGGTGACCTTAACTTCTTGGAAGGAAGGCTAGGATATTACCATAACAATAAAAGAAAAAGCAGCATTCACGTGACGTGCAACTGGAAAAGTTGCCGTTCTGGTCATCACACACATTTTTGCATGCAGGCAGTTTGTAAAGCAAACGGCTCTCATTTTTACATAATCCCAGTTTAATGAGAAGCTCTAAAGCCTTTTATGATGTCATCTGTCCAGGGGCCATGAATACCTTAGAACCACGCTCACACACAATATATACACAAAGTTATTGTGTATATTCCTAATATCCATTTCAGGCAGGCAGGCAACACCAATCTCTCTCCCTCTCTCTCTCTCCCCCCCCCTTCCCCCCCCCCCCCCCAGTTTCAGATAACATTTCTCAGGCATATCCCCATCTGTAATTCTCAATGGAGCCCCTAACTGCTCGTAATCAAAGAAGCATTAGTTTTGCAAACTGATGTCATAATTAAACGATTCTCCACCCTGCAGGTGATTAATCATGTCCATTTGCATAATAAGCAGTGTCTAGGGATAGCCAGACTGCCCTAAATTTGAAGGCATTCCATGTCTTTTAAACATGGATTTTTAAAAGTGTTTACGGAAACACAGTATTATGGAGAGAGTGCATGTGCCAGAGTGGATAAAACGCCAAGCAAATGCGGCATGGAAGTTTGTGCTCTGGATGGGGAACCCAAGAGATTGGGCTCAAAGTCCCCACACAGTGATGGAGCTCACTGGTAACTTTCAGCCAGTCACTCTCAGCCCAACTCCCCTCACAGGGTTGTTGTTGAAATAATGAAATGGAGGAGGGCTACACAAGCCGCTCTGGACTCCTCACAGGAAGATCAGCAGGATAGCAATGCAATGCAATGCAATGCAATGCAATGCAATGCAATAATGATCACAACAACAACAACGAACAACAGTAACTTAGACTTAGGAAACTAAGCTGTAAATTTCCATTCATCCATGAAGTTCAACTCTTTGGGTTCGTTCTTTTCTGTCAGGCACTATCCAGCCGAGTTCACGAGGAGGAGGTCAGGAGGGGGGGGGGGAGGGGGGGGGAAGGGAAGCGTCCACATACCGGCCCTTTCCAACACCAGATGTTTGGGATTACAGGTCTCATCCACCACAACCAGTGTGGCTAATGGTCAAGGAGATGGGAGCTGGAAGTCTAAATCACACACGGAGTACCAGAGGTTGGGGAAAGCTATCATTTATCCAGTCTTGCGCTCTTGGGGGAAGAACCAGGTGACAGATTAATACACTGTAAATTAATAAACAGGCATAAATACCTGTTCCCATGCAGCAAGGTGAGTTTTCCCCTTGTCGAAAATAGACACATATCCAATGGCCAGCAAGCAGATCCAAATCAGAACAGCCAACAGTTTCAGACGGCACCAGAAGAAGAATTCGATATATACCAGAATGTACATAATAATAAAAACCACAAGAGCACTGCTCACTGTGATGATGAACGTAAGATGCTCTTGCGCCGCCTGTTCAAAATAAAGAAAACGTTACCCAGTCGCAACCTTGAGCCTGCCATTCCACAGCATCTGCAAACTTTTAAACGCAATACACCTGAAGTTTTAGGCACAGCATAATAACCCTGTTATACACAAGGAACGCAAGAAGCTGTCTTCTCTGATCTGGTCTCTCTGTCCACCTAAGCCAAAACTGTCTGCTCCAACATGCACAAATTCATCTTTTTAATTTGTAATTCACTAACAAACGAAATGCACTTAAAGAATTCTGAGCCCAGAGAGTTGTTCAGAATTCACAGTCTTTCCCACACACAATCTTTCCTCATTTTGCTGTTGCTGTTCAACAGCTGGTAGTCAGAGATCCTTGGTAATCTACTACAAATCACCCAGAGAGTAGATCCCAGTCAACCTTCTGCCCCCACCCGTATCTGCTCCATGATCTTGCAGGCTGGTCTTTCCTGTACCAGAGATCTTAGACTAGATGCAGGGTGAGCAGCTAGAATCCTTTGAATTGGTGATGTAAAAAATTGAACCCAGGAATGTCTTCATGCAACATTTTGCTGCCAAGTCTATGCTCTGCTACCAGTATAAAAGAGTAACTCTGAAACCTACCTTGTGTTGTGAAAAGAATTTCACTTCAACTATTTACAATTTGGTATTAAACAAGCATTTTCTACAGAGAATGCTGTATTTCGAAAACAATTAGACTGAAGCCTGAAACGGGACTCCCAAATACCGTTAGAATAAGCAACTTCCTTGGCAAACTTCTTCTCCATCCCGCATCCCCTCTGTGCAAGAGACCACCTTTCTATTTGGCTCCTAACTTCTCAAGGAACTTACGCCTTCCAGAGTAAGGGCACCATCACAAAGCAAAGTTTCTGACACCCTTCTTATCCCAGATGGTTTTATCTCTGACTGTAACTTCTGGGCTTCGCTCCAGAGCCTATAAAACGCCTGACCAGCGCTGCCGATTACTCACATTGCAGATGGAAACAGCTAGGATGAGAGTTGTGCAGTAAGCGACGGCGATAAAGAGCAGGAAGAAGAGAAGAGGGTGCTGCTGGCTCGCGTAGCGGTACTTCTCGTACAAAGGGTCCGTGATCTTGCAGTCCTCATTTTCGTTGAAGAAGTATTTGCCTTTAGCTGGCATTTTAATCCTCGTTTGCCTCCGAGCCTCTCTTTCACAACAGGCAACACAGTTCCGCGCTGCCTCCCGCGGGTCAAGTTGCCGTCAGGTCTGCCTTGTTTGGCCACATTGATTGGCTCGAGCTCTGCATTAGCATCTCTTCTTATAAGGATTGAGTCCTCCGGATCTCAGCATAAATCGGAAGAGAAGCACCCGCCTCCTCCTCCTCCTCGCCGTCCTCCACTCCAAAGCCATGTGCTACTCATCAACACTTCCAAACATGTTTTTCGAGACTTGATTGCTATTTGTCTTGTGGAGGGAAAGCGCTTTGCTCTTTCCCTGCATTCATTCAGGCATCTTTCCTATGTTGTCAGCGATTCTCTGAGATGAATGTTCTGCAGGACACACTGAGGAGAAAAGGAGACAGAGTTTTTTCAAAGGCTTCAGTGTAACAGGTGTGCCTTTGTTTAAGAAGTGTATGTTCTTCAGAGTCAAGGTAAATATTATTTAACAGGGGCACCCCCTTGCCCCACTCTCTCCCAAGCAAATGAGTCACCGCTCTCCCTTTAACACGAAGTTCCTCTTCTTTTAACAAAGGCCTCAAACATGGCAGTCTATTTCTTAACGATTATTAATACACTGACTTTGCCCTGCAACATTCTGAGCTGAAATCCTTTAAATGCACTCTGATATTATTCCAGAGGAAGGACTGAAAAGATCCGAGAACTGCCATCTACTTAACCATTCTGGTGGCCTGTGGCAATCAGGAATCCACGCAGACACGTCAGAAGGATGGGTGAGAGAGGGGACTCCATCTCATTCTGTGCTTGCCTCTGGAGGAGGGAAGTCTTCTTCCATAGCCAGCAGAACCACAAAGCAGGGATGCTGGTGAGAAAAGACCACAGCCTCTTCTGCTAGTCCCCTTAGCAGAAATCTCTCTTAAATCGCCCCTTAAGATCTGCAGCAGAGGCCCTGCTCCTTGAAGGAGGACAGAAGAGAGAACACCCAGAGGAGGGCCTTCTCTGCGGTGGCGCCCCAGCTATGGGGTGCGCTCCTCAGAGAGGTTCACCTGGCACCAACGTTATACGCTTTTTGACACCAGGTCAAGACCTTTGTATTTACCCAATATTTTAAAGTTTAAATATTTTAATGTTTTTATCCTCAGTCGTGTGTTATTGTGATGCATCTATTAGGTGTTTTATATTGTAAGCCATCCGGAGACGAACCGTAATGGATGGCATAGAAATACCCCAATAAATAAAATTTTAAAAAATTGTAGCTTGCTATAAGATTAGCATCCTGCTTTTCCATTCCTGTTCCTTTCTCTGCAGCCAAACACTAGAAGGCAAGTAAAAATCTTTGCAGGCTCTTCACTTGTTGATTCAAGAATCTTAATTGATCAATCATGATCTGAGTTTAATCGTTTCAATCACCGCAGCCACATTATGATTCCGTTTATGATTTCAGCACCAGTTGTACCTTTTAGTTATGTTTAAATATATTTTTTCTAAGATTTTCTTATATAGTTTAATTTACTGATTGTTCAATTTTATGTCTATTTTTATTATTGATTTTATTTTTACTGTTGGTTGTTTATATTATATATTGTTTTACATGTTTTATAAATTGTACTTTTTAAATTGTTGCATAACATGTCATGAGCTGCCCAGAAAACCTTATGGCTAAGAGGGTGGCATTCAAGTCCAATAAATAAACAAACAAATACATCTGTACATCCATTAACATTTGCATGAGCCTTAAAACAAGTTTCAAAGCAGCAACAACAAAAGTACTTGATTTTCAAATAGAGAGAGAGAGAGAGAGAGAGAGAGAGAGAGAGAGAGAGAGAGAGAGAATCCTCTTCAAAGATGTTGCTTGTTATGAGCAGTTCCTGTAAGTACTTCACTAAAAACGGGGGCAGGGAGCTGTCCTATTAATCAGAAGCATATAAATGCAGCGATTAATCAAGCCCCATTGATCACTGCAGTCCTAGAAAATGTATTGCACGATGTTATGGGCAGCCCTGTAAAGGAATGAAAAGATGTTCTTAATGCTCAGTATTAAACATTAAAGCACAGGGGCTCTTCTTTTCTTGGTCGGGAATATTTCCAATTCGCAAGAGTCAGAGTCACCCTGCAAGTCAAAACAATCCATCCTTACAGACACAGAAGCAAAGACTGCTTCCTTACTCCCAAGTAGGCATGCATAGGCTTGTAGCCTAGCACAAGCACAGGCGTGTCCATTTAGAAGTGACTCTGACTTAAGTGGGACTTGCTCTTAGTTACCTGTCTGAAAGATATCCTCTGATTAAAATACTAAGCCTGGGTCCCAGCCTTACACAGCATTTCAGTAATGACCTTCTACAGAATTATATACACATTCAAAAGCAGGATGGGAGGCTAGGCTTTCTCTAGCACCGCTGTACCGCCAACTTCGGAAAGTTCCCAACTGAAGGGTGATAGCAGGGTTACGCTAACTAGAAAGGAGTACATGTCCTTGAGTAACAACTCCTGACTTTCCACAGTGGGTGAAGATATTCATCCCAAGAAAGAGGTATCCTAAGAAGTCAGTCAACTGTGGAAAAAGAGGTGTGAACATGAGTTCCAAGAAATGGTTGGATATTCGGATGGCTTCATGATTTAACTGCACAGCTTCTTTTACTACTGACTCTCCTCTGCTGTGGAAACTCTTGGCTTGCATTCCAACATGGAGAGAGCACCACGAAATCTGTCAGATCCAGGTCCAATGATGCAGCAGGTACTTACAAACACATGTACAGTATCTGTTTGTTTCTGAGTGGTTCTTTGGGGATGTCAGTTGGATACAGAACCTCAGCTCCTTACCTGGGCCTCTCTGGATGTGTTAGGATGCAATTTCCAAATGAAAAGCGGACAGAATCCAACCGGGGAAGTCTGCAAGGCTGATGTGAGTGCTGCAAGCTTTCTTCCTTTGTAAACTGCTCTGGCTTTCTGTTTTTGTGTTAGATGAAAATCTGCACAGATGAAACATCAATAAATACATAAAAACACCGAAGCAGCAAAGATTCAAAATAATCCAGCTTCTATGCACCCAAAGTTTGAGCACACCCACTTGGATTTTGGACACACCCCCACACACTGCATTGGACATCAGGCTGCATCACAACTTTTAGTTAAGACTTTTTTATTCCAACTTTCCATGAAAATTTCCAAGGCGATTTTATAACCAGTCTCAGCAAAACCAATACAAATTCATTAAAGCCCTAAAAACACTCCGTGAATGAAACACTCGGCCAGAACACCCCAACCAAAAGTCCAACAACCGCTGAAGGCTCAGAGCAGCTGAAAAAGGTGGGGAGACAAAACGAAAAACCTGACCCGTCCGTGTTTATTAAAAGCCTGAGCGCAATGATAACCTGAACAGGGCTTTGCTGCCAGACCCAGCTCCAGCTGGCCCCTCCAATTTAAATGAGATCTTGAATAATGGATCCATGCACATGGGTGCAAGCCGTCTTCCTTCTAAAAGTCCAGCTTCAGATGCAGCTGTTCTTGGACCACAGGCTGAGTTCTGGAGTTATATGCCCATCTATCTTTGGGCATCGAGAACTACAGAAGCAATCTTCTTGCATCTTCTCAAGACTGGTATTTTCCTCAGCCTTGAATAAACCCTCACCAGCACTGCTGTTCTTTTCCCACACCCAAAGCATGGTATAATCATCCAAGAGACCATTTCCACACATCAACACTTCAGAACGGAAGGACAGATGGAAGGAAGGAAGAAGGAAGGAGCCATGTGCTAAGCAAACCACCATGTTGAACTTTAAGCTAGACTGTATGCATGGGAGACCTGAGGAACATAAGAGCTTTGCTGGAACAGACCTGAGGTCCATCTAACCGGGCATTCTCTTCCCACCATGGCCAACCACCTGCCCACAAGATCTTGCAAGCAGGAAAGGAGCACAAGGCAACCTCCGGCACAAGTGCCTCAGCAACTGTTCCCCATCAACAGATGCCTCTGATACTAGAGGTAGCATATGACTATCAGGGTCTAACCCATCTTAAGACTGTCCAAACTGCTGGCCATCACAGTGAATCCCCTAGTTTAACTATGCAGTGTGTGAAGACCTTGTCTGAATGCAGCCCGATATGGAACACACACAAAGAGCAACAACAGGTCATGGGAAAGGGTTCTAGTTGATGCACCTGCCTTTTAAGGGCCGGAAGGAGCTGTACCACTTCTCTTGTGCTTTGTTTTTGATGAACAAGCATTAAAATATGGTACTCCCCCAATGGCATTCCGAAATGGTAACAGTGCAGCAAGAGCGGTGCTCTTGGGATCTGACTGATCATAAAGCCCAGGGTGCAAGAAATGTGGTGTTCAAGGCCAGATGACCCTGGACCATTGACCGGGCTGGCTAGAGCGGGTGGAAGTTCAAATCCAGCAACATCTGGAGGACCCCCCATTACCCTTCCTTGGCGTATCTTGATCAAAGACTCCATGGAAAGACAACCCATGCGCCACTTCATAGATACAAATCTGGCTGGGCTTCAGCGATGTCAGCACTGCCCAGTCAGTCCCACACACGCTGCATCTGCTTCCTCCTTTGAAGTAAATGGGGAAGCTTTTGTGGGCGTCTTCCAATCAACTAGAATGTCTGGAATCAGCCCGTATAGAAGCCCACATGAGGGCTAATTATAGCAGAGTCAGTCCAGAACGGCCTGTACAGGGAGTTGCCCGAGTTGGTGAAATGTTTGACATTTGATTAAAGCAAAGCCTTATTGACCTTCGGAAAGAAAAGCCTTGGTCTTCTTACAATACCTTGTTTTAGTTGCCCAAGGGCTCAGTGTCAACACCAGGCTGAAAAGATGAAAGGCAGAGACTCCCCCACCTGGGTGCATGCACAAGTGTCCAACACAGGGCTGGCTGCCCATCGTAGGTAACAAACGGCCATCGGGCAGACTCATTTGCTAATCACACATCGTAAAGATATGACTCCCCCGTTCAGTTCATGCAGCGTCTGAGCATCGTTTATGTGCGACTGATGACTGACTGAGGCAGGACCTTTGCATCCGGTCCTGCCTCCGAGCTGCATCTGGCATTCTCCCAATTACTAGCAGACCCTCCTCTATTTTGTGAGGGATTGGACTGTCCAGTTTTGCCCAGCTCACCCCATTGGCATGCAGTCCCCAAAGTTACCCAGAATGGAATGGTAACCTTAGCTACAAGGACTCCGGCATAGAAGCAATGCCCAAGACAGCGAACTATCAACAGTTTAAAAGAATAAAATGAAATAAAACTGCAGCAAAACTCAGTATATCAGAAGTTTAAAGAGCCAGTTTGGAAGACCAGGAAGCAGAGACCAAAGAAGCCCGTGGGGTCTTCAAAGTAAAATTGAGTATACCTGGCACTGAAACAATGGAAATTCTATTCCAACATGGTTGCGGGGGGGGGGGGGAGGCTTCATTCTAGTTCAACTGCAGCAGAACCGGTGGCTCAATTCCCCCTTCCAGTGAAGAAATCTGTCAAAGGCCAACTTTGCCGTTATCTTTAATGCTCTTTTTCCTGAGCTGTAAGCACAGTGCAGTGAGATGATAATGACTTCTTCCCCTGCTGTTTATCGGTACCATATCATGAACAGCACATTATCTTTCTCTTCAAGTTCAAAGACGTGAAATCTCACAGAAAGGGATCTTGTTTTTACTGTGACAAAGCAAGATGCAAACTTCCAGTAGCAAAGAGGCAGCTTGTATTTCGCTTTATCTTCCCATCCCGGCCAAGTCTTCAGTAACACTGATCAATTAATCTTCGTGCAATTAAATTATACAAGCATGCTCACACTGCAGGGGGGAGTAACTTTTCAGCAAGCCATGGAGTGTTAAAAAAAACACCTTTTCCTCATGGCACATACCCCACCCAGAGTCTTGTACTTTTGAGAAACAAAATACAATACTTTTAATTTGATTCCCAGGCTGCATCTGACTCTCTTTATCACACCAGATATTTTTCCCATCCTAGGTAACCGACATCTACATGACTCATGCTTCATTTGACCCTCCTTCGCCCTCTTACATAATTCTGGCAGGCCCCCTTGGTGAATTGCCCATTTACCACACGCAGAACCAATACTGTTGAGAGCAGGGAAGAATGTTGACTTAATTTCAAGGTCATGGAACCTCCTCAGGGCTTTGAACAAAAAGAATGGCCTCGTGTCCATGCCCTCTGCTTCCCTGATTGTCAACTGTCTTTTGACTATGAGGCCTCAAGGCTCAGAAGCACCCCGTCACTCACGCGGGCAAGGGCTGGGAGAAGATGCACATCTGAATATCTGAAGGAGCATCTCCTTCCCCATGTGCCTGCCCACCTCCTAAGATCTGGGTTGGAGGCCCTTCTCTGGGAGCCTTCCTTGAAGGAGATTAGGAGGGTGGCTACCCGGAGAAGGGCCTTCTCTGTGGTGGTGCCCATCTAGGGAATACACCCCTCAGAGAGGTTCACCTGGCACCAGCACTTTATACCTTTTGGCTAAATCCTTTTAATTTTCCCATTATTTTAAGGCTTGAGTCTGATTTTAATGTGAGGTTTCAATGTATGGAAAATCAATTTGGATGCTGTGCTCCACTTTGTTTTAATGTAAGGCCATCCTGAGACCTCGGCAGTGGACAGTATATAAATGTTTTAAATAAGGAAGGCAGGCATCAGGTTGCTCCAGTGACATTTGGATTATGGTCATAAAATGAGCTCTTCCTTCAGTGTTCAGAAATGTCTACTGCCTCACCAAACAAGATGAGCAGACCATACAGCACTGTAACATTGCCTTGAATGTCCACATGTTTTGAGGTCCAATCTAAAAAGGCTGGAAATGCCCTTGAAAATCCTAAACAGCTTGCAGCCTGGTTGCATGAAGGAGCACTTTCAACCATTGCCAATATCCTAAGCCCAGCTCCATGGTGCCCACAGCTAAAATCAGCTAACCTGGCCAAGCGAGAGGGACAGGGCTTGGTTTGTGATTCCACCTTTGCAGAACTGAGAGGCATATATCAAGGTCCACAGACAAAGGCTCTTAAGGCCCTGTTTATTCCAAGCTGTTACCTCTTTGGAAAGGTATCATGGTGCTGCTCTTGGAAACGGTGCTGCAGTGGGTTCAAACAGCTCAGCAGAGCCATCCTGTGAGGATGGGAAAGAAGAACCAGTGTGGTGTAGTGGGTAAGAGCATGGGACTGGGACTCAGGCAATCTGGGTTCTAGTCCCCACTCAGCCGTGGAGCCACCTGGGTGACTTTGGGCCAGTCACAGCCTCTCAGCCCAACCTACCTCACAGGGTTGTTGTTGTGGGGATAAGATGGAGGAGGAGACTGATGTAAGCTGCCTTGAGCCCTTTGTAGGAAAAAGGCAGGATATAAATTGAAAAATATAAACAAACAAACAAACAAGAACTTGTAGTGGACAAGCCTTCCATTCCAAGCTCCTGTTGCTCAGCACAGAAGCAACACGTGCTTTTTAAAACCCCATTTTTCAGTCTCAGAGCGTTTTTTCAACTCTTCCACTGGATTCAAGTGAGTATTATTACACTAGATTTATATCCCACCTCTTCTTCCTCTAGTATGCTAAGGTGGCTTACAAGTTTCTTCCCTGCTTCATTTCCTTTTCTCAAGAACAACCCTGTGAAGTAGGCTGGGCTGAGAGCCTGTGATGGGACTGAGGTCACCCAGTGATCTCCCTGGCTGAGCGGGGACTCGAACCCGGACCCCCCTGGTCCCCAGTCCAACGCCCTCATCACTGCCCCATCCTGTAGGGCAGTTCCAGTTCGAAGACATTTTTTCACCATTCCTGGGGGCACAGAAGGACTTCATGGATCCAAAATCACCCAGCTGTGCCTTCCCATGTGCCCCAACATGGAGGAAGGATGGTGACACCGGCTTTCCCCAGTGCCAGACCATCGTCACTGCCCACAAAGGGGAAAGTTGGTGGTCTCCTAAAGCCCTGAGAGGACTTCCCAGGGGTTAAAAGACGGCAGCCTTACCCTGGTTTGAATCGCAATTCTTAGCATGTCACTATTAATATTGCATTCTTTGTGCTGTAGAATTATACTTCTGTTTACCCAGAGGCTTTTAGTAAAATTCTGATTTGCACTAGAATTTAACAATTACGTGTTGCACACACTGCGCTTCTGGGACTTGGTGGAAGTCAGCAGGTGAGGGCTTTGCTCTAACAAGTAGGCTAAAACATTTAAAGAATTAAAGAATCAAGAAACGACTTCCAAACTATTTCATATCATCTAGTACTTACTTGCTGGGAAGTAATTTTGTCAACCTGTAATCGGTCTTATCGATGTAATCACACATCTCCTCAGCCGCAAATTAGAGGGAGGTGGTGTTTGAAAAGGAAAAAGGTGACTTGGCAGAATAAAGAGCTTAGGAGTAGAAAAACAAACAGTTCTTGTTTGTTCTTGGGGAAGATACATGACTATACATGTTTTATATTTCACAAGCCGTCATCGTCTTATGCTTCTGAGAGGGGCTGGATTATCCAGCTCACTGGCATCACAGGATTCAGAAACCAAGTAGCCCAGGGAAACTGGGAGAGGAGATACTAGGGGCATTTATTTGGTGGTAAATATACCCAGACCTTCCTGCCAACCTAGAAGTTCAAAAGCCTGCAAATGCAAGTAGATACAAAGGTGCCACTTCGGTGGGCAGGTAACAGCGTTCCGCACACTTCGGTGTTTAGTCATGCCGGCCACATGACCACAGAGACTGTCTGAGGACAAATGCTGGCTCTCTCCGCCAGGAAACTGAAATGAGTCAGACATGACTAGACTTTAACGTCATGGGGAAACCTTTACCTATACCTATACCCCGACTTGCACAGGTTGGAATAGCCTGTGGTGTGATATGGCGAGGCCGACAAGCTAGTATATGCCAGTGTCAGGGTTATATACTTTGGGTCCCCGTCTCTGAATGAAGCTGTGCCTACTTGCAAGCCATCCCTGCCATGGGGCACCCGCTCCATTGCCCCAAGGGGGGAACTGCTCCACTTCGTCCCTGAGGGGAATGGCTCACAGCAGCAGAAAAGCGGCATTTACTGCTGACCCTCCGACTGCTCCCTGCCTCCAAAGGACTGCTGATGGCGAGAAATCTGACTCGAGTTGGTGGATGAACATGCAGCTCTAGTTCTCTTTTTCCTCGAATTCAGGCGTGTTAGCAGAGGTGCTGATGCAGCGCCCGGCCACAGTAACAGACTGGATGAAGCTCAGTCCAAACAAGATGGTGGAACTGCTGGTGGGCAGTACTCCCTCCAGGTGAGCAATTCTACCTGTTCTGGAAGGGGCTGCAACCTCCCAAAAGGATGGATCGTGTCCGCAGCGCAAGGATGCTTGGAACTCAAACATTCTTGCAAGCACCACAAGGTTCTCTGGGGCTCAGAGGGCCTTTACAAATTTAGGTAGATACACCAGCTATAAACTACCAAAACAGTCAGACTCACTGATCCGTAACCTAGGAACCTTCCGGTTGGATTTCTGCAACATGCAGAATGCTCTGAAGACAATCCAGAAAGTCCCTTTAAAATATAGCACTAGGTCATTGTCCAGAATTGGCTGTTATGACTACATGACACACAGACTGGGCTGTCTTTATTAGCTCCCGGTTCATTTCTGGATGCAATTGAAAGTACTCGTGATACCCTACCAAGCCCTTCAAAGCTTGGGGCCATCACTTCTAGAAGACTACCTCTTCCCATAGGGTCTTGCTCATACCCCAAGGGCCTACTTGAGGTCTTCATGCAGGTGGCCCCACATGCTGAAATCTGATGGGTGGCTATTCATAAGTAGGCCTGTTCTCTGTGGGGGGCTCAAATTATGGAATCACCTCCCTAGAGAGGCTTACCTAATGCCTAATTCAAGGTGCTGGTTTTGACCTATAAAGCCCTAAACAGCTTGGGACCAGGATACCTGAAGGAACGTCTCCTTCCTTATATGCCCTCACACCCCTTAAGATCCATGGGAGAAGTCCTACTCCAGGAACCCTCTCTAAGAGAGGTGAAAAGGTCATCAACTCGGAGTAGGGCCTTCTCTGCTGTGGTGCCCAGACTCTGGAATGTACTCCCCAGAGAGGTACGCCTGGCGCCAAGTTTGTACTCCGTTCAGTGCCAGGCCAAAACCTTTTTATTTAAACAGTATTTTAAACTCTAATGGTTTTCTTAGTTTAGTCGCTCTGTTTGATTTATTGTTTTGTTCTGTTTTATTATTGATATTGTTGTTTAATTGTCCTTTTAAAAATGGTAAGCCGGCCTGAGATCTGGTATAATAGGACGGCATACAAAAGCTTTTAATAAATAAAAAATAAATAGTTTGCTGACTTTCCAGCACCAGCAAATATCTTTATTCTCGCAGTGTTGAAACTGTGCCCTGCTTCATTTTGGCTCCGTACCAACGCTCTGTTTCTTGCTTTTGGCTATTCAAAAGCAGCAGCAACAATAAAGACTATGTAGAAGTAAGTTTTGCTATTGCTTTAAAAATAATACCATAAATGTGTTTCATTACTGATTTTATTATTAGTTTAATGTTGTGTTTTTAGTATCTATGCCCCTATGAAAGCTTTGTATATAAAGGGAACTCAGATAGAATAGACAGATCTATTGCAGGCTTGATGTACACACACACACACACACTTGAATAAATTAAACTGATTGAATGCATTATAAAAAACAAAGCAAGCCCAAGTACACACTACTCGAGTCCCTGTAATTTGCACGCCAAGTTTCAGGGGTTTAGGTTTCAAACTCTTGTAGCTACAGTACACAAACATACACTTCTATTATTACAGAATACTAGGTAGGTTAATTAATTGTATTTTGATACCAGCCAATAGCCAAAGCTCTCTGCGAAGTTCACAAAGCAAATTTTAAAGATGTTTTTTTAAACGGTTTTAGATGTCTTAAGATGTTTTTCTTTTTTCCTTCGCCACAGTCGTATTTTCTATTCTTTTCCTCCCCTTCTTTTTTCTTAGTTTATGATGTCCTGTTTTATATTGTTTTAATAACTGGGGTTTTATTACTGTATTACTGTAATTTTATATTATGTAATCCGTTCTGAGCACTTGTCGGAAGGACGTGATAGAAATGCTTGCAATCAAGAAATAAACAATAATAATAAAGCCGTAAGACAGATGCACACTAAAGTATAATAGAAAACCTTTAAAGGAGCTTAAAACAGAAAGGATCACAAGTCAAAACCAAGCAGCACTGCGTGGATCAAAGTTCTCTAACAATTTGGTGCCAGATGGCAGCTCGGGTCAGGTGGCCCAAGTCCCAACCTCCAAGGTTGCCCACTGAAGCCCAGCTTTCCCAGTTGCCTTGAACTGTCGCTAGCCAATGTTTTGTCGAGCATAAGCTTCACACTTCAATAGGAAAACTGTTCAAGCCGCTAACTTTCACAATATGTTCCAGACAAGAACAATATGACTTTTGGTAACACCGATTTTCATAAGCAAGCTAGCCACAGGGTGCAGCAAAGGCTGTCACACCAGTGTGGGAGTTCAGGTATAATTTGTGCCTTTGGAAACCCAAAGTTTCACAGTCACCAGGTTCCTCATTATGTCTCATGGATAGATTTTTCCAGCCAAAGCTAACTCGCCACTGATCTTAACCACTGCATAAATCAATAACCCAATTATTCTTCTGAGTTCCCAGCGACCTATTTTAAAATTTCGCCTCTTCCAAATATTGTTGAGTGTCCTCAACAGCAAGGTTCATGACAAATGCTGTTTTCTACTCATTAATCTAGGAGACCAGAAGCATATGAGGACAGTGATCAACCTATTCCACCAAGAAGGAGTAAAGTTAGCCTACAGTTATCCTGAGATGCACAACAGTTCTAGGAGCAGCTACATTATTTATTATTTGTTTATTTAAAACATTTCTATGCCGCCCCATCGCAATAAAGCCTCAGGGCAGCTCACATTAAACAGTGCCAACTTTGGGGCCCAGACTCCTTTCTCCTATCTGCAAAGCAGAGCAAGGAAAAACAATGAAATAAGACTATTGCCCTTCAGACTTAAACTGTATAGAATCATTATACACTCTCATGATACTCATCCTGCCTCCAAACCCCAAAGAATTAGTTCTGCTAGACTTCTGTAGGAAGGTTGTACTACTAGTTTACATTGGTGTGACACTATCAGGTTAAAAGCTAATTAACTGCACCCTGAACAAGCAGCACAAGAAGGATGGACAAGTGGATCCTCTCAAACCAAGCCAGAACTTTCCCTTTAGAAGCAAACATGACAGAACTGAGTCTGTCTCATACTTTGGACACGTTGTGAGAAGGCAAGACTCCCTGGAGAAGCCAGTCATGGTAGGGAAGGTCCAAGCCAGGAGACCAAATGGACAGACTCCATACAGGAAGCCTCAGCCTTGAACTAGGGAGAGCTGAAGGGGGCTGACAGGGAGACAACATTTTGGAGGCCTTTCATCCACAGGGTCACCATAACTCGGAGACAAGGTGATGGTACAGAACAACATCCAGCTTGATCCAAATGGGAGCGGGTGGAGGAAGTAGCCTAAGGGACACATTCAGTGTTCTGATCATCACAAATAGCAAATTCCAATGCATTTTTTAAACCCCCCTGTGGGAAGAAGACAAAATTCCAAGAGAAAAGTTAGAGTGGCAAAGCATGAACCCATCCTCCCAAACTGTCATGCGTGCTCACATGGGGGTCAACACACCGATGAGAAAAAGTGCTTTGTTTGGCCTTGGGGCTACTGAGTTTTAAAATTAAAATGAGTGAATGCAGTTGAACTGGGGGTATCCTCCACAAAAACTACAGTTCCCAGGGTTCCCTGGGTAAAAAGGATCTCTGCTGAGAATCAGATTAAGTCTGTGCTGCGGAAATTAATTAGATACCATCAGGAAAGAAAAGGAGATTCTGTCACAACGCGGAATGGGGGAAAGCAACATGCGATCTCCAAACGTTTTAGTCTGCAACTCCTATCACCTCTCGCCCCCATAGTCAATGGTGATGGATGGTGGAATCTGTAGACCAAAATATCTGGAGCACCTCAAGTTCCCCTCCTGTGTCACAATGCTGAAATAGAAGAAGGGCACGATGGATTAGTTTTTCCCTCAGTCCGAGATCTTAAGTCACCTGTCAAGTGCCAAATTTTATGGATCCGGTTTCTGACAAAGGATAGACCATCAGCCCCTTTCAATGCCAACATGCCAACATGGACTAGCAGGGCTAGGGAAGAGGCCCAGCCACAACCTGTCAGTAGCATAAGAACAAGAGGTCTCACTCTAACGAAGTAGTTCCTTGTTTGAGTCCTGATTTCCTGCTGCCGTCTCCTCCTAGCAACAAGCTTTTGGTCGAGCGGCAGCCAGTCGAACCAACGCATCTCTCAGGAGAGCACCCCTTCCGTTTTGTGTCTGCTACGCTCTTTCTACTGGACCCTCACAGTCAGGGAGTTTTTATGGAGCTGCATTTTGTTTATTTATTTTATGCATTTTGCACCACGCTTCTACCAAAGCAGCTTACAGTCTTCAAATGCAAGGACAAATGTTTCCAAAACAATACCTCGCCTGAGGGCAGCTCTCAGTCTTGCCTTTCAGGAATTGTGGCCAGGGGACACCCAGGTCTTCAGTCACCCCCAAAGCTCCATTTCAGGAAATGTCCTGCTGGAGTCGCAGCCTTCCACTGCCAGTTGTAAAAAACACCCCAAAAGGGCAACTGAACGGAAGGATGGATGGGCGCCCAAGGGGGAAGTGTAAGCGCCACTCCTGATGGCATCCCATTTCCTTCCTCTCGTTCTGCCACCTTAAGGGTCTCTTCTTTAAAAACTGTCAGGAATATTTCTGGACTGGGAAATAGGTGTTAATTTGATGAATGGGGAATCAGTGGAGTAAAGATTTGCACCAATTTAAAGGCAGGGGGGTAAACAGAAAGGGAATTTGTACACCTGCAGCCTAAGCTCTGGGAGGTTCACAACTTTTAAGGCACCCATGCAGAGTTCAACCAGGCCGTCTGACCCTGCTTACCTTCTGAAATTAGCCAAGATCACGCACTTCAAACTATATGGAAGCTGGCTATTTTTTTTTATTTGTTTATTTATTTATTAAAACTTTTCTATACCGTCCCTGTAAACTTTTTCTATACCGTCTGACTTAGACGTCTTGGGACAGTTTACAACAAATTAATCCTAAAAATAGAAATAAAAATAGTTGCATAAAAATAAAATAACAGTATATACACAGAGCAGTTATGACAACTACACAACTAAACCCTGCATTTACTTCCCAGTCATTCAACTGCTGCATATTTCTGCATTTATTTACTGGGAACCGCAGTAACTGCAGCAAAAAGGGCTCACAGAAGGAGCCATGCTGATAAGGGCATACGACTGGAATGCAAAACTAGGAAGCATCACAGAATCAAATGTTGTGGGAGAATATGGCCCAGGATCAGAAACAAAGCAGAAGGACTTGTAGAATTCTATGAAGCCAACAAACTGTTTATCCCAAACACGTATTTCAGGCAACCAATCAGATGACAGTATACACAGACATCACTAGATGGCCAATACGGAAATCAATTAGAGTACATAACGGGCAGTACGAGATGGGGCAGCTGGATTCCCACTGCCAAAGCAAGACAGGAGCAGCTTGCAATAGCAACCATGAGAGATTAATATCAAAAATCAGAGTAAAGCTAAGAAACATGAGTACGGAAGCACAGCACCAAAATACAACTTAAATAACATTCCTGAGGAATTTAACGTCCACATAAAGAACAGATTTGCATTACTGAATTCAACTAACTGTGAACTAGAAGGACTGAAGCCAGCCCTATGATTCCGGAATAATGGAAAAAAGAAAAAGAAACAAAGAACCTTCCTGTAGCTTAAAGGGGGGTGGGCTCCATGAATGACGTAAGAAACACTCACAGTTGCTAAGCAGGAGCCCGAAGCAAAAGTCGAGACAAAAGGAACTATTACAATGGCCAATGCAAAGAAATAGAAAAGAACAGCAAAAGAGGAAAAACAAGAGACCTCTTCCAGATAATCCAAGAAATCAAAAGAAAATTCAAATCTAGATGAGAAATGCTGAAATACCAACAGGAGAACGTGCTATCTGACCAGGATAAAAGAAAGAGAAGTGGGAAATAATATAAGAATTATATAGGAGAGATGAAAGGCTAGCAGGTGCCTTTGAAGAGGACTCCAATGAGGAAGAGCTTGCAATATTAGAACATGAAGTGAAAGCTGTTTTGAAAGCACCTGGGAGGAATAAAATACTCCACGTAAACAGGGAACCAGAAGAACTATTCCAAGCGGCAGAGACCAAGCCAGTCCAAATCCTTACAAGAACATGCGAACAAATATGGAAAACAATACAATGGCCCACAGGCTGGGTACTTCCAATATACATTCCAATCCTCCAAAAAGGAGATGGAGTGGAGTGCAGTGACTACAGGACCATTGCACCACTCTCCCATTCACTAGAGTGATCCTCAGGATGTTTATTTATTTCGATTTATATATCCTGCCTTTTCTCCTACAAAGGGCTCAAGGCAGCTTACATCTCCTCCTCCATCTTATCCCCACAACAACAACCCTGTGAGGTAGGCTGGGCTGAGAGTCTGTGACTGGCCCAAAGTCACCCAGCTGG
Organism: Varanus komodoensis; assembly: GCF_004798865.1. NCBI lineage: Eukaryota > Metazoa > Chordata > Lepidosauria > Squamata > Varanidae > Varanus > Varanus komodoensis. The sequence goes on along the minus strand of NW_025335550.1, from coordinate 5,484,887 downwards.
CTCCATGGCTGAGCGGGGACTCGAACCCAGGTCGCCTGAGTCCCAGTCCCATGCTCTTAACCACTACACCACAACGTCACCCTAGATGTAGCAGGAGAAGTTTGCCATTCATGCTGGATCCTAAAAACAGAAGAGCCACTAGAGATCATATTGTAAGTATCCATTGGGTACTGGGGTGCACCAAAGAATTTCCAAGGAAAATCAGTCCAGTATTTACAGACTACAGCCATGTCCTTGAATACTTGGATCCCAAGAAGCTAAGCGTGGTTCTGAAGGACATGGGTATGCCTCAGCTGTTGATTATCCTGAGGCATGACCGGTACCGAGGAGAAGAAGCCACTCTGTGGACAGAATGTGGAGCAAAAGAGGGGTTTCCTACAAGCAAAGGCATCAGACAACCGTGCATTTGATCTCCCTATTGGTTCCCTCTATACACAGAACATATCATAAGGAAAGCTGAATTAGGATCAGAGGAAGGCATGAAAATCGGTGCAAGAGACATGGATAATTTAGAATATGCAACTGATACCGTATTACTGGCAGAAAGCAACAAGGAACTGAAGTGACTCCTGCGGAAAGTCAAAGAGGGAAGTGCCAAAGCAGGACTGTTGCTGAACATTCAGAAAACAAAAATCAGGACTGCAGAAGAACTCAAGGACAACCATGAAGAACTGTGAAGAAAAAAAATGCAGGATTAGCTTAATCATCCATTCAGACTGCGGCTAAGGAATCTGAAGAAGACTGAGACTGGAAAGGGGAGCCATGAGCGGGCTAGGAAAGATCACCAAGTGGAAGGATGTTTTAGTAGTGACCAAGGCCAAGATCATCCACACTGTTGCATTCCTGATCACGATGGTCAGGTGTAAAAGCTGGACAATGAAGGAAGCCAACAGGAAGAACATGGTGCTGGAGGAGAGCTTCGCTAATACCCTGGGCCAACGGAAGGATGAACAAGTGCAAATTGGGAAGTGAATCTGACACACAGAAGATGTCAGGCACATCGTAAGCACAAACAAAAGGCGTAAGACTCACGGGTGAAGCTAAAATTCTAATGAAAGCTGACGGCCGAGGAAGAGTAGGAAGCCCAAATATGAGACGGATGGACTCCATAATTTGCATGACCACTTGCATGGCTATAAGCCAGAACAAGTGCAACAGGGTCTACTCCTGAGTAGATATGTACAGGGTAACACTATCAGACACTGCTTGCCCATCTATGTTTGGAGGGAGCAATTTTTACAAGACCATCCTCAGGCACCAGAATGTCTTCTATTCCATTCTGCCTATAAGATTATAATCTATTTCACTGACAGCAAGACAATACTCGTTAAGGTTCACTAAACACAAACTTTTTACACTTGGTTTGTTTTAATTTGCTGTCATCTCAAATATTTATAGCAAATAAAGCTATTATGTAATTGTCTGCCATATCTGATAAAGAAATGTAATCTAATTCCCTTTAGTGGACAGGATGTTTACAAAAAGAAGCAACAGGCCACGCTGTGGGCAGGGCTGGAGATGCCATGAATGGTCCTGCTTATTTCTCTCTTCTCAGAAGGGTTTCTTTTTGCAGATTACCTCTGCGGCTCAATGATTTCTTACACGAGACTCTGTCCCATCTTACATCCTCTGCCCGTGCAAGCCAAGACACCCCAAAGTATTCGAGCAAGCAGCACCGTGGTGTGGTTGTTGGGAAAATTCTGTTCCTTGCAGCTACTGTGGGAGAACAGGGCAGCCTGACCCCAGTGGTGCTGCGAGCTAAAAACAGTGCCAGCATCGCATTCCTGCAAGCCCTCAGATGAGTACGATGGCAACAGCAGGTTCTGTTGTCCAGCAGGTCCTTGGGCAACCGGCTCACCGCTCTCCTGAACCACCGGGGCAAAGGTGTAGCTCACAGTAAGGGCGTTTGTGCAATGCTTAGCTCAGGTTCTGCCTCCCCCTGTTTCTAATTGGCAAGACAGACTTCTGCTCAACGTGATCTGGGCTGCCATTTTACTGCAATAATGAATGAAAGATACACAATCATTTTATCACCAAAACCCACCATCTCACATTTTACCGTATTGCATCAAATTGGTTTTCGTTCCAAAATAAGGGAGGCAGTCAATGCGCCCACTCGCAGTGGGCTCAGAAAGCTCGCAAGCACTTCTTAACCTTACTTCCTCATCTGTAAAATGGGAAGAACAAAGATTATGTTTCGCCAGAGTCACCATATAAACAGCGGACACCAAAAGCAGAGGAACCCAACTCACAAAGCAGAGCAAGTGGTCAAGGTCAACTTTCTCACGCGCCCCGGAGGGTCAAGCGCCAGATGTTTGTTCTATACTTCTGCCGCAAAGTAATTTTAAGTTAAAATGTCCTGGGGAGAGAGTACTTGCAGGCAATAGCAGACTATACGATGGAAGGAAGAAGTTGCATCCAAGAAGGCAATTATAGTGTTTCACTGCTTGCAAGACACTCATTTGCTAAAGCTTGCCCCTGCTGTTTATGAGTAGCAGACTTCCAGAGAACTAAAGCTATACAAAGGCCGTGCTTGTAAGTACTTTCAGATCTGAAAAGAGCAAACACCCCCCTTGCACTGAGCAGTAACCACAGGGACCTATTTCCGTAGCAACAGTCTTCCGGGCCTGTTTTGTTCTCACTGAAGGGTTTTTGGGGAGTAACTCAGGAAAGATCTGCACCTCTCGCTGCTCCACCCACAGCTGGTTTTTACACTCACCAAAACCATTTGTTGGGAAAATGAGAATTAAAGCTAAAATTAAAGCATGCACTGAGACACTTGGATCAGCCACAGACAAAATACATCCATAGGCTGCAATTCTGCAGCCAATTCTACTTGCCTGAGAGTAAGTCCCATTGAACACAATGGGGCTTACTTCCAGGGAGACAAACAGGGACATGCAGGGTCAGATCCACTATTTCCAGGCAAGAGGGGAAATGGTCCTTTCTCAGCGTGACGTAGAAAGGAGTTCTGGAAGGGACAGATTATCTAGAACCAGTTAAGTCTGACTTTAGTCTCACTTTACTAGGGACTGCAACAGCTCCTTGTGGAAAAAGAAACCCAAACAACAACCACAACAGTGAAGCCTTTGGGCTGGAACCCCGGCTGACTACAGAGCTAAATCTGCTGTAGTTGCTCTCATGATAACCCGTACTGGGGAGAGGCAACGGAAGTGAGTCCCTTTTCATTCTGCTCCAGTTCTCACCAGCTTTTGACACCCATGACCATGATATCCAGCTAGGCTGGCTCTGTTGGTTGGGCACTAGAGACACATTTTTTCAGTGGTTCCAGTCCTATTAATTTATTATCTTTATATCCCACTTGTCCTTACAACGAACTGCAAGTGGCTTACAGCAACTTCCTCCTCCTCCTCTCAGTCTTATCCTCACAACAGTCCTGATCGGAAGGCTGGGCCGAGAGCCTGTGCCTGGCCCAAAGTCACCCAGCTGACTGCATGGCTGCGGGGGAACTCGAACCCGGATCTCCTGTTCGGGTTCTAGAGAAAGCTGCAATGAACTGGATCCCAAGAATCCATCCTTCCCTCCATGAGAGATATAAGATTCGCTTGTTCTCAGAAAGAAAAATTGGAATTCATATACAGACTTGAATACATACTCATTCCCTCTCCATCCCTCCATCTTTTCATACAAGGGCGACAGACAGACTTGGACATATCCTGTTGGTGTGTGGTCCCAGATATATGCCAAGTGTTCCTTAAATTTTACCCCTGAACTGCAACAGTGCAAATCAAATTATTCCACATGTGCGCGTGTTTATGTACAGATGGATGGCAAGATATACCTATATTGCTCTTAAGGCAGGTCAGGTCTTTCAGTTCTACTCCAATTATTTGGTTAGCTTCTCAAACTCTTCAGGAACTTATTTTCCTTGGCTTTGCTCTGACAGATTATATTAATTCACCTGTGGATAAAGCTTACCCGCGAGGCAAGATACTTGAGTAGGAAGCAAAGACGTGTGAGCTTGGAGGAGGGGGGAATTCTGTTCTAAGCAGCCTTTAGAACACGGCTGTTTAAAATAATGCTGCAACAACAACAACTGAAACCAGAACTGGGAGAATTTTCATGCCACAGTCTAGACACAGCGAACTTATTCCTCCAGGACTTCCTGGTCCTTCAGCCTCCCGCCTCCCTTACCCATTGACTAGAAATGGGCACAGCTCAGTCACTCCTGGGACTTTCTTTCTCCCCCTTCCCCTGCATCTACAGGTTTCCACTCTGACCCACTTGCATCACCCAACATCTTCTGATTCGACCCTTATTAAAAGGATTAAATTTATCACGCAAGTGGGAATAAGCCCTGCAAACCGTCTCCTGTCTGAATCTTTACTTGCCACTGTCAGCAGAGACCAGAGGTAGCTGATCAGGCGTCCTCCAGCAGCTTTGAAGCACAGCTCAACATAACCAGTGATGACAGATTTGTAGTCCAAATTATCTGGAGGGTACCAGGTTGCATAAGAATTTAACAAAGACTCGGGCTGGATCAGACCCAGGTCTAGCGATTTGGGCCTGCCGGACAGAGAGGTCTCCAAGTGTCTTGTAGGAAGCTCAAACTGGGCATGAGCCCAAGACAGCTTTCCGTCCCCATTCCCCAGCAGACTACATACACAAGCACTGCCTCTGAGACCGGGGCAGTGCATGCTCATGATGATGAACAGCCATAAGAATGTAAGAAGAACCTTGCTGGATCAGGTCCACCAACCCCCCATGCTGTCCACACACAGCAGCCCCCCAGCTGCCCACCAGAAGCCCTGTCCTCCTCCACACCCACTCCTGATGCATTGCTGTGAAGTGCCACGAAGCCACCTTGGGCTTATCGTGACTCCCAGAAGGAATGCCCGCGAAAATGCCAGGTCCACAACCGCCTGGCTGAGCTCTTCTGAGCCCAGTGCGGGGTCTTCTTTCTGGAATCCATCCATCTCATCGTTGGTCTTTCTCTTCTTCTGCTGCCTACCTTTTTATCATCCTCTTTTCATACTGACTTCAGGCATTCTTAACTGTGTAGTTAAGTGGCATCAGGTCATCTTTGTCTTAAGGCAACCCTACGAGTGAAAGCCCTGCAAAATGACAGCCCCACTCAGCTCTCCCAAGCTCAAGGCTGTGGCTTCCTTGACTGAGTCCACCTTAGAATCAAAGAAGAGTAGAGTTGGAAGGGGCCATGAAGGCCATCAAGTCCAACCCCCTGCTGTTGCAGGACACCACGTTACACCATTCCACTCAGATGGCTGCCAAGATCTCAAATTTGGACTTTCATCTTCAGCCTTCGCCATCCCTAGCACTGCTGCCTTCTCCAGGAAGTCTCATTTCCTCCTGATGTGCCCAAAGTCGACTCAGTACAAGCGAGCTCCAGAACACTTTTCCATTCACTCCCTTGTCGCTAGGATTGCCGTCCAGGTGACATATGCGCCCATTCAGGGAGAGCAGGTTTATTAAATTCACATTACAATGTGAATGGAATGAATTACTCAGCCAGCCACGGCTTTTACACACTTCATGAGCAGCCAGTGTAATAGAAAGTATATATGCCCAGCATAAATGTGTTCCAAGGTGCCAAAAGATGTTTTGTTGGTTTTGCCACAGCAGACCGGCACGGGAACAAGAAATTCAAAAAATAAATAAATAAATGCGGGAGCCCTAGAAGTGAGACAGAAGTCTGAGTGGTGTAAAGACACAAGGAAGGGCGAATTCAATGTGTCTGTTAACTATTGCCATAAAACAAACAATAAAAGGAATAATATGGAATAGACTGTATGCCATAGAATTCATTTGTACATTAAAAAGATAACATTGCTTTCCTTTCTGAGACAGCAGCCATAACAAAGTGGCTAGATCCAAGTGAGAGAAGAAAAGGAAGCGTAGCGAAGCAATCCCTTTCAAAACAGGAGCCGTGGCCAATTTGGGGTACAGTCCTGACCACCCCACCCCACCCCTTTGCAAATTGCTGCACTAATTCGATGCTTTTCTAAAGAGCTATTAGGTTGCTAAAGCAAGCACAGCAAAGAGGCCTTTCTTTTCTTTGAGCTCGCTCTGCTAACGATGATGTATTCTGTAGAAGCACTGCCAACTGTAACAAACAGATGTTGATTCTGTGATAACCCAGGAAATTAGGTACCAGCTTTCCATTCAACACACACCTTAAGAGGAAATTCCCAGGCCTGGCATGCATCTCAAACATCATTTTCAGTACGAGAACATGGCTACTAAACCATTCAGCCTGAATTAAGAGAGATCCATTAGAGAAGAGAAAGGCTTAACAATTGAGAGAAGGCCGCTTTCTGTCTTTTCAAAGAAACAAAGACTCTTCTAAAACGAGCTGAAGTGCAAAAGCCAGTGCTGTGTCAAGTTCAGAATGTTGGGACCCGGAGATCCAGGTTCAAGTCTCCACTCAGCCACAAGGTTCGCTGGGTGACTTTGGGCCAGCCACCAGTTCTCGGCCTAATCTACCACACGGTTGTTTTGATAAGACTGAGAGAAAGAGGATTATAAAAGCCAAGCAAGTCTGAGTGAGGATGAGAGGGAGTTTGAGTTCGAGGAGAAAAAAAGTGGGATATAAATATAACCAAATAACAGTACACTGTGTGAAGCTTGCCAAACCACATTGCAACATTGAGGTCTAGAATGCTGAGAACACTTTTAATGTTTGCAAATTGTTCCTAGGGAAAGAGCTCTTTACATTTAATTAACCAGAACCAACTCTCAAAGGTGGACCGAGAACAATCTACAGCCTTTGCATTTCACCCGTTCCTTCGCTCCAGTGCTGTTCTCATGTGGCACCCACAGAAATCAAAGAGGTTTCCCAGAAGGCCCCCACTGAAGGAAGGCATGTGCTGCCATCTCCTTCAGGTCTCGTTCGTGTGTGTGCAGGACTGGGGAGCTCAGACCTGCCACGTGAACATGTGAACTGCCATGTGAACAACTCATGCGAATGCAATTCCTCAGACGGAACCATTAAAAGTCATCATGCAGGTATTCCTACCTTGTCCTCCTTGGGAGATTTTCCACGGTGAGAAAACGTGGGAAAATGCGGGAGGGTGACCAACGGATGACAAGGATTGTCTGGAGATCTACCTTCCTCATGGGCCACTGGGACAAGAAGGGTGAGGCTGCAGCCTAAAGATAGCAATGGTGGTCATTTTATCAGGGATTGCCTTCAGAGATACTCTCGTGCAGAGACCACGAGCATCAGCAGACGGAGGCCAGACCGGAAACAGGTATCTAATCTAGGCAGCCAATAAAATATGTATCTACTCCATTCTTCAAAGGCTTCAGAGTAGCATCAACATAATGCAGTCCCCACCCATTGATGTCCTCTAGAACCATTTTGAGCTATTTTCCCCGAGGAAGGACGAGAGACGAAAGGCATACAACTGCTCCAATCCACCTGGTGTGTCGCCCAGAACTAGTACAGCAGCATTTTTAGCTACCTGTACTGTCGACGCTGGCTTGGAAGGAAGGAATGGCTTACGGGCTTAGCAATCAGACACCACGATTCTTATGCTCTGATCATCCCTCTCCAGGCAGGGCCCGTATCTGCATGCACACAAGATTTTTTTTTCAACGTCTGCAAGAACTCTCGGAAACCCGCCATGGAGCGATTGTGCATGTGGCCCTGAAGCACAAGGGCTGGGAATGGGAAGGGCATGGTGTGCTCTCCCAGGTCATGCCAGTCTGGACTCTGGGTGAAGAAGAGGAGGCCTGAGGAAGTGGGGTCCAGACTCAGAGACGGGCGACGGCCTCGCTCACTGCCAAAGGACTCTCTGAGAGGGATGGGGCTCGGACTGTAGGACACGGAACAATCGATTCAAGTTGCGACAACCCAGATTCAGGCTGGACATCAGGAAAAGCTTCCTCACTGTCAGAGCAATACGGCAGTGGGGCCAGCTGCCCAGAGAGGTGCTGGGCTCTCCCACTCTGGAGACATTCAGAAAGAACCTGGACAGCCCTCTGAGTGGAAGGGTGTAATGCGGTGTCCTGCAACCGAAGGAGGTTGGACCATCATGAAGGCTATCACCTTCATGGCCCCTTCCAGCTCTACTATTCTATGATTCCATGGCTTCCTCAAAAGGAGGGTTTCTGGAAGTAGTTGCTAGACTGGCTCCAAGGAACCACAGTCTGCATGCTCAGAGATACTTCTTGTGAAGGCTGCATGCCGGGTATCCTTTGGTGAATAAAGAGCTTTCGCAAAGGAACCGCTTGCCTTGCATGGGCAAAGGGAGGATGGTTATTCCCAGGGCTTGCCTCAGCACTGGGGCAGAGCGGCCTGGAGATCAGCTCCTCCACGTCTCCCATCTAAAAGTCTGAAGCCCCACTGTGCCAGGCCGTCTCCCAGGCCCTCTCCGCCATCTCTTCCTCCTCTGACCCAAAGTCCGCTCCACGTGGCCTGAGCGCATGCCAAGAACAACTGCTCCGCTCATTCCCAACATCAAGAAAAAGGAGTGGCCAGGTGTTCTAGATGCTGCCTCCAGATCTGTGGGGCATTTGGGCAAGCGACTCTCAGTGGACCATCTTCCTCGGGAAGCTCGTCTTCTCACCGGCACTGCCCTGCGGCTATGAGTCTGCAGCCTCCCTCTCCTCCTCACCCAGACTTGCTTGAGTCAGAGAGCCAGGGAGCACCCGCTGCACCTCCGTCCCGCCTCCTCTACTGTGCAGGCCAAAGTAAGGAGAAAATGAGCAAGCAGGTGACAAAGGTGGAGAGGAGGAGAAACTCCAGGGAGCTGGCATCGGTGGGGTCCTCTTGGTATGTGCCTGGCCATGCCTGCCCTTGACATCGGCCCTAGCCTTCGACTGAAAGCTCATCCTGTACCACTGGTCCCACCCTGAGAACCAGCCAGTGTCTCTGGGTGGCTTCTGGGGACAGAGCCTCGGGAACAAGGCTAAGGGAGAAATCCCTTCTCCCTGGTCTACTTCTGGGCCATAAAGGGAAGTCTGTCCCGAGATGATATTATCCGACAGCGACTGGGCTGCCCAGTGAGTACATCTAGGTCAACCAGGGATGTCCAGGTGAGTGAGCAAAGACACAGGAAACTGTCAAGTCCAGTAGAGCAAGGTGAAGCAAAGCGCTGAAATGCTGTTGTTTGCAGCAGCAACCTGGCTCCAGCTAGGTTAATTTATAGCTGCTTGTAAATCAGCACAGCTGGTTAATCAGGTCAGTACGCTGCTTTTAAGGGAGGCCCTACATTGTACCTTCCACTTGAACGTCTGCTTGCATTTGATCCTTCGCCGTCCAGAGGCATGCCTTGTCACAAGGTCTGATTCCGACAGTTGGGGAAATTTGGGAATAACCCAGGAGGGGGCAGGTTGTCTTTCTACATGCTTCATGGGAAGACGGTAAGCTGAAACTTCCAATTTACTACTTGACTCTGCGTGGGGCTGCAATGCTGGCTCTCCTCCTCTTCCTGACATCAGATTAAACTCTCTGCAGGTAGGACGCAGCATCCTGGATCTCATGGCTGTGAGGATGTTGGCAGTGCTATATGCCCACCTGCATACGAGAATGTGGCAGAACTGGTTTCTCTGCGATTCTGATCCTGACTGGGACACCTGCCACATCAGGCTCCGGCCACCCCTGAGGCAAGGACTTTGCTGAACTGGTGAACAGCAGGAGGTGCCTTCTGTGAGGCAGTGCTATTTCTCCAGCCCACTGCATTTGGCCATTGTGGATGCGTCCCTCTCAGGACGAGAGGATCACTGTGGGGGACTTACAGTGCTCAACCAGTGGTTGCCCAAGGAGGCCACCAAACGCGCCACCCTAATGGAACTGCGGACAGTCAATGAGGCGCTCAAGGCAGTAGAGCTGGACATGGCGAGCAGAATGGTCCAGATCACGGTGGGCAACAGTGCAGGCACCACCACCCTGAGGCAGGAGGAGGAACAAGGCCACCCCTGCTCCCCAGATTTTTCATTGGCGCATGTCCGTTGGATGGGTCTTGTTGCCATGAAGGTGCCCAGCGTGGACAATGGGCTGGCCAACCAGCTCGGCCAGACGATACTGATCTCTCATGAGAGGGGAACGGACAGGGAGAGCCCAGTTCAGGTCTTTTGGCACTGGGGGACACAATCCAAACCGTGTCTGTGAGGTTATTTCCCTCACCCATGAGAGAGACCTCCAGACAGACACACACTACTTTGGAGTTTCCTAGGAGCCCAGAGCAACATTCAGGTCGCTCTGCCATGTGAGTCCGTGAGTCTCAGGGCCCTGCATGCTGATCTTGATGCAAGACTGGCTCCCCCCACCTGATGTGGCCTCCAGGCCCTTTGGACTTCAATTATTCTCAATCCCAGCATGGTCATCTGTTGGGGATGGTGGGAACTGTCATCTCAAACATCAGAAGGGCAACGGGCTGGAGACTGCTGTGCAAGGCAAACCAACGGAATAATGCATCCCAACAAAATTCCAGGTTCGGTAAGACTGAGAGAATGAGCAAACTGGGAGGCCAATACATCTCCGAGGCTCCACAGCTGTTACAGAGATCCAAGCACCTTCGTTTGCTTGGTGTCAACGCTGCAGTTCCACATACAGGGCAAGTGGCTGGATGAACCCAGAAGTCAACCTTCCCGGCACAGACAGGGGTTGTAGAAAAAACCCTGACAAACCCCCGAATCTTCATTCTGCATTACTGATCCCAGACCCACTGCATCACAGAGTCAAAACAGGTTCGGGAGGATATCCAGAGTATTTCCACACAGAGGGGGACTTTTGACAGCTGTGGCTTCCACTCTGTCTTCTCCTGTTTGGGTCCAGGCACAGGAAAGTCCAAGAGTCAGGACCAATCCCAGCCATATGCCTCCACTATCCACAGTGTAGACCTATAATCCACCACAAACAAGAACATGTCTGCTATGAAAAGTACAGTAATATTTTTTTGGCTGGTTCTTAGCAATATCATGTTTTCACTGCAGTATTCTGGACCAGAAGAGTCCTCTGGCATTTATTTACCTACTTATTAAACTGATACCCCACCCAGTAGCCAAGATGACTCTTTGGGCAGCTGCCATGATAGGACAAGGTCTGAGTAGATCTGTGATGTAGCCTATTGCTCTTCCTTTCTTCCCCTCTCTCTTCTCACTTCCCCCCCAGCTGGACATAGTCATGAAAGGGAAGGTGGCTTCGAACTGTTAACTTGACCTTCCAACCTCTCCCTGTGGAGCCCAAAGAGAGAACCAGGGGTTACATTTACATGGCAGTCCTTGCAACTGATTGGGCAGGGCTCCCAAACATGGGGAAGAGTCTACACACATGGAAACGCCATTTTCACCTTTGGCCCAGCCAGCAGAGGGACCATGAGCATGCAAACATTAGCAAGAGCTTGTCCTATGCTGGCTCCACTCTTCACAGTTATGCATCAAGAGTAAGACATGCCCTTCTGCTTCCATTGCAAGAAAATTCCTTCTCTTTCCTGTACATTTCTGATTAGCTCTTGGGAAAGGTTCTCAGCATGGGTGGGGAATATTCCAGGTTTTGTTACGGTTTGTGTGTGCATATTTTTATAAGGAAGCAGTGAAAGATCTGTCACCTGCCCTGAAGCTTGGAATGAAGTGGCAGAAGAAGCCTAATTAATTAAATGGAAGAATGCTAAGACAGACTTTGTTCAACCTTAACTTTTGGTAATCCAGGCAAATGTGTTTATCTTGTTGTTGTCAATCAGTAAAGTCGGCTTGTAAAACAGTTTGGCCAACCGATGTGGATGGCAACTAAAATGGATTTAATCACATATCTTAAAGCAAATATTTGGGGTTTGTTGAATAAGCTAATTGAGGTACAGCTTCCTTTAGGAGCTGTTTGAATTTGCTTTAGAAAAAGTATTTTGAGCAAGAGGGGACAAGGTTAACCATGCGATTAGAGAGTAGCTTCCGTTAGCCTTCCAAGGTCGAAACTTTAGCACTAAGGATACCTAAGTTTTTCTGTCCATTGATCATTTATATGAGTGGTGTAACTTGCAGAACTCATTCCAGGAGCGCCTCTCCTCACGGAACCAGCAAAGAAGCCTTGGCTCACCCCTGGGAGGCTCAGCAAGTCCCTAAACCCAGAGAGCTACACAGGTAAAATGCGGGAAGACCAGGACAATAGATCCAAGATAAGATAATTTCAGAATGCAAATGGCAAACACAAGCACCTTGCGTTTAGCACGTCAAGAAACAAGATGCAAGAAGGAAATGCAAAAGGAATACAAGCAGCCGCAAAATAAATCTCTGTTGAAAGGGGGGCAGCCTTTGTATACTAGCCCATTTTTTTAAAAAAAAAGAATCATAAATCAAGCATGCCAAACTTGGCCCAGGGATACAATGCCACATAAACACACTTGCCCAGACCAGTATGACTGGTTGGGGGGGGTGGGAGGGGGGGTTCCCCAACATCATCTGGTCCTGCCCCCACCCATTTTGGTTTTCTTTGTGCAAAGGAACTGAACTGTCACTTGCTTACAATGAAGGAACCCCAAATTCCACAGCCAGTCTATGCAGGCCAGCCTTTCCCATCCCAAACTTTAGGACTAGAACTCCCATCATCCCTGAACATTAGCCATGCTGAATGGGGCTGATGGGAGTTCTCTTTCACACTCCATCTGGCTAGGTTCTCCACCCTTGCTTTAAATCAATGCGTTCGATAGAAGGTGGTGGATTCTGTTTTAAGCAGTTGTGAGCCTTGACTTGAATCCTTTCACATTAAAATCAAAAAACACTACCTCCTTGGCTATTTTTATTAATATGGAAAATAGCTTATTTTTTTAAAAGACATACACCCTGAGTCAAACGTATGCTTTCCACCATGTGTGCATGCCAGAGAATTTAATTTCATTGCTTACATGTTTCTACCACCCAATAGCCAAAGTTCTCTGGTTGGTTTACCGAGATTACAAAACTGCAAATGTTATATTGCACATCAGATAAAAACATCCACACACAAAAATATAGGCATACAACAGAGACACACACATCTTCCCTTAAACAGTTTTAACAATAAGATATTCCAGGACCCAATTAAAACACTTTTCACATGCTGCCAAACGTGGAGGAAGGTCTAATTTGGTGTCGACTGGGGGACACTAATGAATCTGCTAGAAAACCAGCGCACTGCATAAGAGGCGCTGGATGGGAAACTGTTAAACAAGATATTGCTCAGCCTGCTGCTATCCAGATGTGCTGAACTGGGAATTACAGTCCAACTCATCTGAAGGGTTCCAAGTTGAGCAAGGCGCAGACAGACAGACTTCTGGGCTGGGCAAGTAAAAGCAAAAGTAGGGGTTTAAAAAAATATCTCTCTCACTTCCCCTTACATAATAGAACGGCTGCTACATTTCTGCCTTTCCTTTTGCCCATGCTTCACTTCCTCCTATTAGCAACATGAAGAACATCCTTTTTCATGACCATCCGTCTAAGAATGTTTGCCTGTCACATTTTCTCAAAATGCAAGTCTCATAAAGAGAGTGTGAGATAAGCCATACTTGCCCAAATTTAATTCAATGCCAAATCATGAACTGGTGCAATTCACTGCTTAGACTATTCTGCTTGAAATCGTAGTGTTTATAACACCCAGCCACCACAATAAAAGATAAAAAGTTCTATGTATTTGCAAAAGTAAAAGTGAATAAAATTAAACTCAGCCCAAGGACAAAATTCTACATATCAGCTTCCTCTCCTCTATTTTATTTTATTGTCAATCCAAGTGGATGTTAGCCAAACCAAACCTAAATCAGAGCAAGCTAAAACTGAGACATTGAACTGTCCAATGGAACTTTTTATGTCTGCCTAGCTAGTACCATTAAGAGGAGCTAACTTGGTAAAATTTAAAAAAAGGAGCAACTCTTCGCAAGAGTTTTATGACCTTATCGAAAAGCAAAAAGTCTCTGTTTTTTAGCAAGTTAGCAGATCTTTGCGGTATCTTCTGGATTAGAAGAGACTATTAAAGGGGCTGGGAACAAGAGATGGCAGAGGATGAGGTGGCCGGATGGATGGAGTCCTGAAGCAGTCGGCGTGAGCTTAGGTGGGCTCCGGGGGATGGTGGAGGACAGGAAGGCCTGGAGGAGTGTTGTCCATCAGTCCTAGAGGAGCTCAACCCTGACTGCTCTTTAGAAGGCAGATCCTGAAGATGAAGCTCAAATACTTTGGCCACCTAGTGAGAAGGAAGGACTCCCTGGAGAAGAGCCTAATGCTGGGAACAATAGACGGCAAGAGAAGAAGGGGACGGCAGAGGATGAGGTGGCTGGATGGAGTCCCTGAAGCAGTCGGTGTGAGCTTAGGTGGACTCTGGGGGATGGTGGAGGACAGGAAGGCCTGGAGGAGTGTTGTCCATGGGGTTGCGACGGGTCGGACATGACTTCACGACTAACAACAACAATTAAAGGGGCGATTCTCACAGGGGTTATTTCAATTCAGACATGCATATATCATGCCTTAAGTGCGAATGGGTCACTGGACAGCAGGTATGGGGAAAGCATGGTCCTGCCCAGGTTGCTGGTGTGCAACTTCCCTCAAGGGCCAGCACGGGCGATGCCGGTGAGAACCGCAAAGACCCACCAAGCCGAGTGCCACACACCTGCCGTCCCTGCTGGAAAGCCTCGCGCTAGTCCGTGCCTCTCAGTCGCCCTTCATCATCCGCACAGCGGGCGCAAAGGCAACCCTCTGGCCGCATCCGGCCATGCTCTCTTAGCAGAAGCATCTGCTGCTTCCTTGCAAGCGCTTCTCCAAATTAGCCTGCAGCATTTGTGCTTCTTAGGGCTCCACGCAAACATGCTTTCCCTCCTTTTGTTCAGTGCCTTGTGGGCACACATTGTGCTAAACAGAGACCAAAAATAAAATCCAAATAGGACAGGGAAGCTAAGGCAGCCCATCCACATACCCTTTGATAGTGCAAGGTGTGTGTTGGGAAAATGGCTCTTGGGTGACACACCTTTGTGTGCAACACAATCTGGATGCAATGCACACCGTTGCAAATTCTTGTTCTCACAATATACGAAAGTTCCGTTGATGTAGCCTTTCAGAAATTCTCCTTATATATGGGATACATTGGCAGCACCTTCAACAACTAATTGAAGCCAAACAACCAGATAACAATTCTTAAATTGCAACAAATCATAATAGCATCACTATGTCTTTTTCCTCTTCTGTAGCTTATGGTTGGCACCAACAATTGGCATGTAAGATCGATTCTTTGTTGCTGTTTATTTCTACAGATTTTTCTGTAATTGATGTTTTCTGCTTCATTATTTTCAAGTGGTTTGTTGGTTACCTTGAACTTATTTATAATGAAAGATGGGGTTAAGATTCCCAGATTCTCCAGTCAAGAAAACTGCATGGTGTATGATGTTTTATTTGTTGGTTTTGCTCCCACAGTGAAATTTGGAAAAGAAAGGGAGTACGAGTTTCCTTTTATCACCACTTGGACCAAGACCATAACCGTCCCTTGGCTCTATTAAAGGAGAAAAAGCCACATGGAAAACTCAAGCTCAATTAGATGCATACTTACTTGGAAGTAATTGAATTCAGCAGGACTTACTTCCATAAAAACACACATAGGTAAGAGATTCCCTTAAGGTCTCACAACACAGAGCACAGAAGCATAAAACTGCATTTTATGTCTGCTAAAATGCCAGGCTAAGAGAGAACCAGCTGGAATCATTTATTCAGGCGTTTCAATGGGCCTTTGACAAACTGCTCACAATTAGCTACTCAAGAAAGCAAGTAATCAGCAAGTGAGGTAAAGTATTATTTAAAAAAGAAAAAAGAGGGGGTGGAAGCAAATCTAGAAACTTGGAGGAAATGGCCAATATTACTGTCAGCAGCAGAAAAGGTAGAAGATTTTTTATCAGAGCACAAGTCCATTAAAATGCCTATTAAAGGAAGTAAGAATGTGATTCATGGTTCCAAAATATTCTGGCCTAGAACAGACAAATTTTACTGCAGGCTCCCTTGGATTGCTGGAGTAGATTTCGCTTTGGTTGTTGCTCCAAGCTATGGCATTATCTCTTACCTTGTCAACCTCCTGATGAGCTTATCTGATCTGCAAGAGCTTTTTTCAAACAATGCAGTTATCACAGCTTCATACTCCCATGTGAACTTTTGGGATAACAGAGGGCAAGATGGAGCGGATACTGAATTCCTTGTCAGTTCAAGGGTCAACTCGCATTTCGCTGACCCTGGATCCAGGCACTGTCTCCACGGGACAGATTCACGGAGGAAGAGCGTGAGATGAGGAAACTAATCCTTGACACTAATTCCCCACCACCAGTGCAGTACAGTTAGAAGAAGAGGGCAGGGGTCTGGGAATTCCAGGGCTGCAGACAGACTGGGAAGAGCAAGCGCACCCTGCACACAAATCAAGCAGGAGAGGTATATCCCTACTGGAACTTTGGAGACAGCCCTGTACTGAGCTACGCCACTGGTCCATTGAGTCCAATACTACTGACACAGGCTGGCAGCAACTCACCAGCAGTTTGGGCAGGGAGCAATCCAGCTTTCCTGGCTGATATTGGGGGAAGCGTGTCTCCCACCAGCCCATGACCCATCTCCCTCCTTTTACAGTATTAAACTTCAACAGCTAAGCTTGGGATGTTGCGGGGTGGAGAGAAAAAAGGCTATTTATGGAATGCAAATGCCAATCTTTCTGCATACCAGAGAGTCCAGAACCCAGGTAGGTACATCAGAGGCTAGGACGGGGCTCTGCATGGTGTCTGTGCCCAGCAGGTTAGGAGAAAACCAGGAGGTTCGGAGATTTGTGACCCTCCGGAGGTTGTGGCCTAAACCTTCCACCCACTTGAGCCAGCATAGCCTATGGTAAGGCAGACTGTAGGTTAAAGCATTGTTTTAAGTTGTCCACCCCTCCTCTGTGGGGAAGCGTGATGGCAAAAGCTTTTCTATAACCCCAGATGCAGTGCAGAATTAGGGAACACTCGAAATACTGTTTCTGTCTTCCACATTTGGGCATCAACCACCTCTGGAGCAACCGGGACAGACTGGACTGGCAGATCCAGGCCCTGGTCTCTGCATGTAATTTGGATGCAAGTTAGTACTGTATTTCCTGACTTAGATCACAGACACTTCGGGCCAAACCAGGCACCGCTTTAAAACCGCTTCTCACAACTGATCTCCCGACTCTCGACTTCCATTTTTACTCTATGGTAGAAGAGACCCCATTGGGATTCACCAATAGTGGAAGGGGGAGGAAGTTAAAGCCCTCTACTCCTCCAATGTAGGTCCCACACCTACTTGAGAGTAACACTGTACAGAAAATACATGCTGCTACAGATGGAATTAAAGTTTTGTCTCTTACGACTCTTTGCTGCAGTTCCACTACCTTTATTCCCTGAAAAGGACTTAAAAATCATCACCACAAAACAATTATAGCTTTACAGCCTTTCCCAACCAGATGCCTTCCAGAGGCGTTGACTGGGGATGATGGGAGTTGCATTCCAACACATCTCAAGGACACCGGGAAGGAGAAAACTGAGCCAAACCTCAGTGGAAAGAAATCGATTTCCATTCATATTTCAACCCTGATTTGAATTTGATTGCCTTGTCTTGCTTGCTTGCTTGTTTGCTTTCTTTCTTTGGGAAGCAATTATGAAACTTATCCCACACTTATGAGGTGCACAGTTTTCAAAGTAGAATATGCTCCGCATCCTGCTCTGAATACAGGGCTGTCAATGTGACACCACTCTGTGCAATTGCTCATTCTTTTTTTAAAACCCCGTGTCAAAAACTTTAAAAAAAACAGGTGGTGTAATGATTAATTCTGCTTTAGCGTCTATAAAAAGTTTTCTAATCACTTCATGTATTATACTGCATTTTCCAAAAAGAAAGGTGGGGGGATTTAAAAAGACAGTGCCCTTAAAAAGGGAGAAAGTAATTTGCCCTAGTATTTTAACACTGCCCATATGCCATTAGGTTATTTAAACCTAAGGGTATAACCCTCTCTCCCCATAAAACGATAACACCCCTCAGATGCTAGAGGGGTTAGCGCTCACGACTGGCCCCAACTTTTCAGTATCATTTTGTACAGTCATCGCCAGCCCTGGCATGCATCTTTAACCCGATCCGTTAAAGAGCTTGCTGCAAAAGATCTGTTTTTTCATTTCTAGGCCCTGTGTGTTAATTTTCCATTTCTCTCAGCATGGGTAGCTGCTGCGTGGGAGAGGCAAATTTCAGATCACAGTGCTGACGGCAAGATTTCAGCTTTCCAGCCTGCATGCAGTGGTCCTGATCCAAATCAGGGCCCCACGCACTTACACTTAAGTAAAAGAGAGATGGCGTAAGAGGCACATATTTTGTCGCGTCATTCTAAGTGCTTAAATTCATAAGCAACACTTTGCAGTGCTTTCTCCTCCCGACGCCACTGCCCCGACTCTCTGGTTCTCTGCGTGTGCGCCTTTTTAATTTTCATTTAAGGTTAACTTTTGCTAACTGCCCGGAGCTCCTGGGCAGTTTCAGAACGAAATAAAAGGGCCACAGTTGCTCTAGATCTCTGACTTTCCCAAAGCGAAGCTTCATCACAAAACTTCTGCAGTGCAATTTTGTGACTCTGCTGCGAGCTGTGTCTTTCAAGAGTCTAGGAATATATGCAGCCGTGAAGATGACTCCAAAAATGCCGTGACATCCACAGTGCGCCTGACAGAAGGGCTGCAGGGGGCGGGGGGTCAGGTCCAGCACAGAAGAAGCACCACACAAGCCCCATGACCCACGAATCCCTCCTCGAACCTGAACGTCTAGCCCAGAGAATGCAGTCTGCAGGAAGGATGACCATGAGAAGTCGCTGTACGTCAAGCAAACAGACTCTCGCAAGAATGACAAAGCTGACGAGGCACAAAACTGCCCCTGATGAGGCAAAGGAAGGGAGATTCACTGAAGTGGGGGGGGGGGGGCGTATTGCCCGGAGCTGCAAAACCCTGGAGCTGCTCAAAGTGTTTGCCTGAGAGGCATTGGGCGGGGGGGGGGAGAGAATTCCTCTATTTGGTTCTGTGCATCAATAAAAATACTTGTGGGTTTGGCTACAAATTGCAGCGGGCCAGATGCAGCCTTGATTGCTCCGACACGTGGCCAGCTTGCGACATGATGCATATTTAAAGCAAACGGGAAGCAGCAGCTATGGTAACAGGAGTGCCGATATTTTGCAAATTATTGGGGGTGGAGCAGAGCGTCCTTCTACCAGCCCCACACTGGCTCTTCAAAGCACCCCAAAACCAGAGTTGGCCTGTCGAAGAAACCACCCTCTCCACGTATCGCAAACACGGAACTCACGCCGTTTGCGCCACTAGTTTTAATCACAACGTACCGTCCTAAAATTCACTGGCATGAAGCCTCACATTCGGAAACAAGTTCTGACAAGTATCACATCCTCCCTGTATCTATTTCCTGGCGAAGCTTGCTGTCATTTGTCATTTCTCATCTGATGATCACAGCAATCTGAATCACTTTTCTTATCAGGCTGAGTGCCAGCCAAAGAAAGAAAGAAAGAAAGAAAGAAAGAAAGAAAGAAAGAAAGAAAGACCTCCAATGTACCTTGAACGTGTTGCCATTTCAAGAATCGCAACACAAAGACACAGAAAAGAACTGTTACCAGCATGAAGAGGTTTTTCCCCTTGTACAGGCACAATGCACACACAAAATAGTATGCAGGCGATGCAAAGGTTAGCTCTAGCGCGCTTCCACAGGAAGTAGGCCCAGTTGAGGTTTCTGAGCACTGAAATATACCAAAATAGATGTACAGGTAATTGGCACATACCATTCTTTTCACAGGGTATATGTGAGTAACTCATAGCCAGTCATTCCACCCAGCCACCAAAGCAAATAACCCACATGGCATTAATTGCCCTTATGATGAGATTATAGGTGATTCTTTCCAATCAGGTAGGTACTTAATGAGTATCTCTTATTATCTGCCTTCAAGTCATCCCCGGCTCACGGCGACCCTATGCATGGAAGTCCTCCAAGATGTGCATGCGCAACCTTTGGAATATCTCGTAGAACAGACTGGATGACAACGATGGCGAGCCCCCGTCATTCCAGAACCTTCATTAGGAAGTCTTTAGAGTCTGAGTCCTCATTCCCTAGATACTTTAAATTAACTTTAGATACAGCAAATGGCAGAGCCATTCACCCCCTGCCCCCTTTTTTCCTTTTCCACATTTCGCTGTGCTTGCAACCCGGAGCTGAACTGGATTTAGCTGGCATTGTTTCCACTCGATATACATAAGACAGTCAACCCTGCAAAGATTTTTATTGTGCCACAAGTTAAGTAAACAGATAGAAACTGGTGGTGAATTCCACCTTATAAAAGTCACGGAAAGCAAGCTTCATCCTAAAAGAATTTCACTTCGAGAATGAGAAAAGGAGGAATCATCACATCACATGGGGACAGAGCAGGTTTGAAGTTTATAGCACAACAAAAACTGAAGCTTGCAGGAGATCTCACCAGTCTACTCACAAAATGCAAGACGGTATTTTTCATCAGAGACTTGTTCCCAATTATCCAAAAGCAATCTTCTGAGGAGACCAGGCAGCCCAATACAGTTCGGGAAGCAGGACCACTCCCTAGAACAGTGGGCAGAGTCCTGCAGCCTCCCAGTATTGTCTTGGGCGGGCTGGGGGGGATTATTTGGCTTTCCAGCTTCAAGGCCCTACAGTGGCATTCTCCAATCCAAAGAATGCATACACAGTGGTGCAAATTACAGAAAACATCGTTAACTGGAACACTGCAAAAAATATTCAACTGGAACACTACAAAAATGTGTGTTAAGCAAGCATGCATTTTTGGCCTGAAGAATACCAATGCAAAATTTAGAAAAGTGCAAATTTTGAAGGACAACTGAGTTTTGGTTGACATAGCATTTCAAAAGTGCAGAATTAGGCAAGTCTGTATTAAAATGCAAACTGAACACATTTTCTCTCATCTCCAAGGCCAGAAACAACATAGCCATTTTTCTTTTAAAAGTAACAAAATGCTATTTTCCAACATGCAAAGTTATGCAAATTATTATAGCAATGAACTGAATGACTGCCTAAGATTTATTCAATGAAAGGCTCACACTATCTCACCAGTTCAGGAAAAACTTCACATTTTAAGCAGCTTCTGGAGATCTGGAAGAAAGGCCTGTTTTCAGCAATAAAAACTTCACCCTTAAAAATAAAATGCCTGAAAACATTTTGTTCAGACAAGCAGTGGTCCCAATAAGATACTGTTCTTATTCAGAAAATGCACACACCGTGGTTCCAGTTCTTAACTCCCTGCCTTTGAACAATAGTGTATTTAAAAACAAAAAAAACCAAAAACCTTTCCCTTATGTTGTTTTGAGACACACTTAATATGTGTAGGCTTGCAAAACTTCCAACTGCTACACCAAAAGGAAACAGGTTTAGAAACAGAAATGAGGAGTGCCATATTGAACAGATTAGAGCAGATTGGCCGACAGATGCAACACGCCAAAATGTTTGCTCCCTTTCACTCCTAGAAAAACACATATAAACAGAGAGCAAGAGGGCATATTAATTCAGCAAGCTGCAATGTGCTTTTCAATGACTAACCAGGTTCCACACACTCAAGAATCAAAATTACTGTGAGCAGGACACTCATCCTCGCAGGGTAGTGTGAAAATATTAATGAACTGCTGTCTTGCTAACATTTCAAAGCCTTGAAGCTCAACAGAGAAGAATGTTCTGAATTGCCTGGTGCCAGAGACAAGATCAACAGGTGTCCTAAGCTGCAAAATTAACCACGATTTCCATGGATAGAGCATAAGAGCAGGGCAACCTCTCATTCTATCAGTGGAGACATTCGTGTCTCTAGATAATTATCGTCTGCTCTGACTGACTGCGGCTCCCCATCTCTCAACACCATCTCCTAGGCCCTTCGAACTGAGATGTTTAAAGCAGAGACCTGCTAAATTTTAAGACAGTGCCCGGAGCGATTACAGTCATGCACCAACACCCCAGAAAGACCCGCTGGCAGGAGCCCTCCGGGCTTTCCCTACCTCTCCACTGCTGCAGCCTGCTTGTTCGCCTGCCTCTTATCTTCCCCAGACCTTGGTGGGGGGGGGGGAGGAGGAGGAGGAGGAGGAAATGGCACAGCTGGCTTGCTCACACCGCCAAGCAAATAAGCCGCAAGGAGGAAACCTGGTGCTTGCTGCTCAGGGCAGAAGCAGGCCTCTGCAGATCTTGACCCTCAGATGCCTGCCCCGGCACCGGCTGGGGTCTCTGCCCTGAGGACCCTCAAGCTGCTGCCCTAAACAAGCACCAGCTGCAGAAGCTGCTTTGATTTGCTCATGTGGCCCAGTGGGGAAGGCTCTAGCTCCCGGGCCCAAGCCCGGGAGTTCAAATCCCCCCAGGGTTTAGTGCTAGAGAACCAGTGTGGTGTAGTGGGTAAGAGCAGGGGACTGGGACTCAGACGATCTGGGTTCTAGTCCCCGCTCAGCTGTGGAGCCAACTGGGTGACTTTGGGCCAGTCTCAGCCTCTCTCAGCCCAGCCTACCTTGCAGGGTGGTTGGTGTGAGGGAGGATAAGATTGAGAAGAAGAGGAGAGTTGCGTAAACCTTGAAAAGAAAAGAGGCGGGATAGAAATAAAATAATGTAAGACCATATTTCCTCTTGGTATGCGTAGACTGTGTAACCACACTCAGTTTCTGCATTACTAAGATTGGAGGGTAGGATTTTAAATAGGCTGCAGCTGGTCTCTCTCTCTCTCTCTCTCTCTCTCTCTCTCTCTCTCTTAATGTTTGTCCTAAGCGTATGGACAGAGGTCTTTTGTGACCACTGGCTGGGAGAGGAACAATCCTGGGACCCCTAATCTGGACCACAGAGCGTCCAGCACCCTCTGCTCCCCCTCGGCAAGCATGGGTATGGGGAACAGAAGCCCCTCTCCACACTGACACGGGCATAAACCTGAAAGAACACAACTTACTTTGGAGCAGACATGTATAAGATCACCATGTTAGAGAAAAAAATCCAATTGTATTTATTCCACGGTGACACAGGATATTTTTTCTCTTTTTTTAATTTGTTTGATTTATATCCTGCTTTTCTTTTCTTTTTTTTTACAGATGCCTTACATCTTCCTGATCTCAGTCTTGTCCCCTCAACGACAACCCCGTGAGGTAGGCTGAGAGACTGTGACTGGCCCGAAGTCACCCAGCTGGCTCCGTGGCTGAGCAGGGACTAGAACCCAGATCGTCTGAGTCCCAGTCCCCTGCTCTTACCCACTACACCACACCGGCTCAGTACAACTGGCTCACACACCACACCGGCTCACTACACCACACTGGCTCTCTTTAGTGGACTGGAGTTCTTAGAAAGGACTAGAACCCGGATCTCCTGAGTCCTCAAACACTGCACCAGCCTGGCTATCAGGACTAGCATTGGAATCCTTAATCAATTTGTATAAAAGCCATTTTTCAAGGAAAGCAACTGAAACAAGCCTATGCAAAACATCATGTAGAAAGACACCATTTCCAAAATGAGTGCTTAGCAAGAAAGCCTGTGTCAGACAACCTCTTAGAAAAAACATCTTGCCTTCATGCTTGCATAAGAATTCCAGAAAGTGGCCCGGCAGTGACTTCCACAAAATATAACCACAACACCTCAACAACAACTTTTCTTTCCTCCAAAGCTTTTGCTTTGCTACTACGGAATGTTCTCTCCATTGTAACCAAACGTTTGCTTGAATCAACTTGCAGGATATGTGAAAAAAGAAAACTCTGAGGTCCAAAAGCTTCCCACCCCCCGTTTGCTAGCGCAATTTATGCGCACTTTTCAGCCTCTAAGCCTCGCTGAACCCAGTGTTGCTAACTTGCTAATTACACTGGATATTTTTTTTAAAAAATGTATCATCACTGCCACTACTAACAATAACAACTTTATTTTGGTTTATACAACATAAAGCACAAACTCTCAACAAATATTAAACTTCCAACCAAGCGCAGTTTCCTCCTTCACCTACAGCCCTCCCCAAAATGCATCCCCCCCCACCCCGCCGGCAACAATAAGCACACCCACCAGCCAAGCAGAAGAGCAAAGGACAAGTGTGAATTTCTAAGGCTTGGGTTCCAAACTCTCCCCCGTTCCCTTGGTCAGGCTTTAGGGGGCGGGGGGGCCGCCGCTCTTTCCGACCACCTTCCTCACCCCCAGCCCACGATCCAACCAGCCCAGAAGCATTTGCATCCCCGAGATTCGTCCAGGCTGTTTGAGGAGAAAGCAAGTATTATCCAAGAGCGCAATCGGTCGCAGGCCTACCCAGAAGGTACCCCCGGGGGGGGGGGG